>NW_026558395.1:0-364711 GCF_026930045.1 Uloborus diversus
GTCAGTCTGTCAGTCAGTCAGTCAGTCAGCCTTATTCAGTCAGTCTGTCAGTCATCCTTATTCAGTCAGTCTGTCAGTCAGTCAGTCGGTCAGTCCTGTCCAGTCAGTTAGTCAGTCAAGCAGTCAGTCAGGTAGTCAAGCAGTCAGTCAGTCAGTGTCAGTCAGTCATTTAGTCATTCAGTCAGTCAGTGAAATAGCCAGTCAGAGAGTCAAGCAGTCAGTCAGTCAGTCTCAGTCAGTCAGTTAGTCAGTCAGTCAGTCAGTCAGTCAGTCAGTCCAGTCTCAGTCAGTCAGGCAGTTAGTCAGTCAGTCTCGGTCAGTCAGTGAGTCTGTCAGTCAGTATCAGTCAGTCAGTGAGTCAGTCTGTCAGTCAGGCAGTATCAGTCAGGCAGTAAGACTCCGCTCGACAGAACTCCGATAGCCTAATGGCTAGACCGCTGGTCTTCCAAGCGAGTGGCCTGGGTTCGAGTCCCAGCCGGAGCGAATATCTTCAAATATATATATTTCTTTTCTAATTTGAAAATTCTTCTTCTTTTTTTTTTAATTTTTCTCTTTTGCGAATATTGATTATTTATGTAGGGAAGAAAATTCTGAGTCAGTTTAATTTTTCGACACGAAGATTTCAAAGTGTTTAAATAAACAATTACCAAGGTGCATTTTTTGTTTTTATTATATTTAAAACTCCCACCGACAGAGCTCCCATAGACTAATGGCTAGAGTGTTAGGCTTCCAAGCGAGTGGCCCTGGGTTCGAGTCCCAGCGTGAACGAAAATCTTCAATGTATACTTTTAGATTCTAATTTGAAATTTCTTCTTCTTTTTTTTTTAATTTTTCTCTTTTGCGAATATTGATTATTTATGTAGGGAGAAAAATTCTGAGTCAGTTTAATTATTCGACCTGTAAATTTCAAAGTGTTTGAATCAATAATTACCAAGGTGCATTTTTTGCTTTTATTATATTTAAGACTTCCATCGACAGAGCTCCGATAGCCTAATGGCTAGACCGTTGGGTTCCAAGCGCGTGGTACTGGGTTCGAGTCCCGGCCGGAAGGAAAATCTTCCATGTATATATTTCTCTTCTAATTTGAAGATTCTTTTTTTTTTCAATTTCTTTCTTTTGCAAATATGGATTATTTATGTACGGAAGAAAATTCTGAGTCAGTTTAATCATTCGACCTTTAGATTTCAAAGATTTTAGATCAATAATTACTAAGGTGCATTTTTTGTTTTTATTATAATTAAGACACCGATCAACAGAGATCCGATAGTATATTGGCGAGAGCGTTGGGCTTCCATGAGTGTCGCCCTGGGTTCAAATCCCAGCCGGAAAGGAAATCTTAAATGCAAATATTTTTTTCTAATTTTATAATTCTTTTTTTTTTATTTTTCCCTTTTGCGAAGTCAGTCAGTCAGTCTGACAGTCAATCAGTCAAGCACTCAGTCATTCAGTCTCAGTCAGTCAGTCCAGTCAGTCAGTCACTCAGTCAGTCAGTTAGTCCTTCAGCCAGTCAGTCAAGCAGTCAGTCATTTAGTCTCAGTCAGTCAGTCATTCAGTCAGTCAGTCAGTCAGGCAGTCAGTCAGTCAGTCAGTCGGACAGTCCTGTGCAGTCAGTTAGTCACTAAAGCAGTCAGTCAGTCTCAGTCAGTCAGTCAGTCAGTCAGTCCAGTCCAGTCTCAGTCAGTCAGTCAGTCAGTCTCGGTCAGTCAGTCAGTCAGTCATTCAGTCAGTCAGTCAGTCAGGCAGTCAGTCAGTCGGTCAGCCTTATTCAGTCAGTCTGTCAGTCAGTCAGTCAGTCAGCCTTATTCAGTCAGTCTGTCAGTCATCCTTATTCAGTCAGTCTGTCAGTCAGTCAGTCGGTCAGTCCTGTCCAGTCAGTTTGTCAGTCAAGCAGTCAGTCAGGTAGTCAAGCAGTCAGTCAGTCAGTGTCAGTCAGTCATTTAGTCATTCAGTCAGTCAGTGAAATAGCCAGTCAGAGAGTCAAGCAGTCAGTCAGTCAGTCTCAGTCAGTCAGTTAGTCAGTCAGTCAGTCAGTCAGTCAGTCAGTCCATTCTCAGTCAGTCAGGCAGTTAGTCAGTCAGTCTCGGTCAGTCAGTGAGTCAGTCAGTCAGTATCAGTCAGTCAGTGAGTCAGTCTGTCAGTCAGGCAGTATCAGTCAGGCAGTAAGACTCCGCTCGACAGAACTCCGATAGCCTAATGGCTAGACCGCTGGTCTTCCAAGCGAGTGGCCTGGGTTCGAGTCCCAGCCGGAGCGAATATCTTCAATGTATATATTTCTTTTCTAATTTGAAAATTCTTTTTTTTTTTCAATTTCTTTCCTTTGCAATTATTGATTATTTATGTAGGGAAGAAAATTCTGAGTCAGTTTAATTTTTCGACACGAAGATTTCAAAGTGTTTAAATAAACAATTACCAAGGTGCATTTTTTGTTTTTATTATATTTAAAACTCCCACCGACAGAGCTCCCATAGACTAATGGCTAGAGTGTTAGGCTTCCAAGCGAGTGGCCCTGGGTTCGAGTCCCAGCCTGAACGAAAATCTTCAATGTATACTTTTAGTTTCTAATTTGAAATTTCTTCTTCTTTTTTTTTTAATTTTTCTCTTTTGCGAATATTGATTATTTATGTAGGGAGAAAAATTCTGAGTCAGTTTAATTATTCGACCTGTAAATTTCAAAGTGTTTGAATCAATAATTACCAAGGTGCATTTTTTGTTTTTATTATATTTAAGACTTCCATCGACAGAGCTCCGATAGCCTAATGGCTAGACCGTTGGGTTCCAAGCGCGTGGTACTGGGTTCGAGTCCCGGCCGGAACGAAAATCTTCCATGTATATATTTCTCTTCTAATTTGAAGATTCTTTTTTTTTTTCAATTTCTTTCTTTTGCAAATATGGATTATTTATGTACGGAAGAAAATTCTGAGTCAGTTTAATCATTCGACCTTTAGATTTCAAAGATTTTAGATCAATAATTACTAAGGTGCATTTTTTGTTTTTATTATAATTAAGACACCGATCAACAGAGATCCGATAGTATATTGGCGAGAGCGTTGGGCTTCCATGAGTGTCGCCATGGGTTCAAATCCCAGCCGGAAAGGAAATCTTAAATGCAAATATTTTTTCTAAGTCTTTATAATTCTCAGTTTTTTTTTATTTTTCCCTTTTGCGAAGTCAGTCAGTCAGTCTGACAGTCAATCAGTCAAGCGCTCAGTCATTCAGTCTCAGTCAGTCAGTCCAGTCAGTCAGTCACAGTCCAGTCTCAGTCAGTCAGTCAGTCTCGGTCAGTCAGTATCAGCCGGAAAGGAAATCTTAAATGCAAATATTTTTTTCTAATTTTATAATTCTTTTTTTTTTAATTTTTCCCTTTTGCGAAGTCAGTCAGTCAGTCTGACAGTCAAGTCAGTCAAGCAGTCAGTCATTCAGTCTCAGTCAGACAGTCCAGTCAGTCAGTCAGTTAGTCCTTCAGCCAGTCAGTCAAGCAGTCAGTCATTTAGTCTCAGTCAGTCAGTCATTCAGTCAGTCAGTCAGTCAGGCAGTCAGTCAGTCAGTCAGTCGGTCAGTCCTGTGCAGTCAGTTAGTCACTAAAGCAGTCAGTCCGTCTCAGTCAGTCAGTCAGTCAGTCAGTCCAGTCCAGTCTCAGTCAGTCAGTCAGTCAGTCTCGGTCAGTCAGTCAGTCAGTCATTCAGTCAGTCAGTCAGTCAGGCAGTCAGTCAGTCGGTCAGCCTTATTCAGTCAGTCTGTCAGTCAGTCAGTCAGTCAGCCTTATTCAGTCAGTCTGTCAGTCATCCTTATTCAGTCAGTCTGTCAGTCAGTCAGTCGGTCAGTCCTGTCCAGTCAGTTTGTCAGTCAAGCAGTCAGTCAGGCAGTCAAGCAGTCAGTCAGTCAGTGTCAGTCAGTCATTTAGTCTTTCAGTCAGTCAGTGAAATAGCCAGTCAGAGAGTCAAGCAGTCAGTCAGTCAGTCTCAGTCAGTCAGTTAGTCAGTCAGTCAGTCAGTCAGTCAGTCAGTCCAGTCTCAGTCAGTCAGGCAGTTAGTCAGTCAGTCTCGGTCAGTCAGTGAGTCAGTCAGTCAGTATCAGTCAGTCAGTGAGTCAGTCTGTCAGTCAGGCAGTATCAGTCAGGCAGTAAGACTCCGCTCGACAGAACTCCGATAGCCTAATGGCTAGACCGCTGGTCTTCCAAGCGAGTGGCCTGGGTTCGAGTCCCAGCCGGAGCGAATATCTTCAATGTATATATTTCTTTTCTAATTTGAAAATTCTTTTTTTTTTTCAATTTCTTTCCTTTGCAATTATTGATTATTTATGTAGGGAAGAAAATTCTGAGTCAGTTTAATTTTTCGACACGAAGATTTCAAAGTGTTTAAATAAACAATTACCAAGGTGCATTTTTTGTTTTTATTATATTTAAAACTCCCACCGACAGAGCTCCCATAGACTAATGGCTAGAGTGTTAGGCTTCCAAGCGAGTGGCCCTGGGTTCGAGTCCCAGCCTGAACGAAAATCTTCAATGTATACTTTTAGATTCTAATTTGAAATTTCTTCTTCTTTTTTTTTTAATTTTTCTCTTTTGCGAATATTGATTATTTATGTAGGGAGAAAAATTCTGAGTCAGTTTAATTATTCGACCTGTAAATTTCAAAGTGTTTGAATCAATAATTACCAAGGTGCATTTTTTGTTTTTATTATATTTAAGACTTCCATCGACAGAGCTCCGATAGCCTAATGGCTAGACCGTTGGGTTCCTAGCGCGTGGTACTGGGTTCGAGTCCCGGCCGGAAAGGAAATCTTAAATGCAAATATTTTTTTCTAATTTTATAATTCTTTTTTTTTTATTTTTCCCTTTTGCGAAGTCAGTCAGTCAGTCTGACAGTCAATCAGTCAAGCACTCAGTCATTCAGTCTCAGTCAGTCAGTCCAGTCAGTCAGTCACTCAGTCAGTCAGTTAGTCCTTCAGCCAGTCAGTCAAGCAGTCAGTCATTTAGTCTCAGTCAGTCAGTCATTCAGTCAGTCAGTCAGTCAGGCAGTCAGTCAGTCAGTCAGTCGGTCAGTCCTGTGCAGTCAGTTAGTCACTAAAGCAGTCAGTCCAGTCTCAGTCAGTCAGTCAGTCAGTCAGTCAAGTCCAGTCTCAGTCAGTCAGTCAGTCAGTCAGTCCAGTCCAGTCTCAGTCAGTCAGTCAGTCAGTCAGTCCAGTCCAGTCTCAGTCAGTCAGTCAGTCTCGGTCAGTCAGTCAGTCAGTCATTCAGTCAGTCAGTCAGTCAGGCAGTCAGTCAGTCGGTCAGCCTTATTCAGTCAGTCTGTCAGTCAGTCAGTCAGTCAGCCTTATTCAGTCAGTCTGTCAGTCATCCTTATTCAGTCAGACTGTCAGTCAGTCAGTCGGTCAGTCCTGTCCAGTCAGTTAGTCAGTCAAGCAGTCAGTCAGGTAGTCAAGCAGTCAGTCAGTCAGTGTCAGTCAGTCATTTAGTCATTCAGTCAGTCAGTGAAATAGCCAGTCAGAGAGTCAAGCAGTCAGTCAGTCAGTCTCAGTCAGTCAGTTAGTCAGTCAGTCAGTCAGTCAGTCAGTCAGTCAGTCAGTCAGTCCAGTCTCAGTCAGTCAGGCAGTTAGTCAGTCAGTCTCGGTCAGTCAGTGAGTCAGTCAGTCAGTATCAGTCAGTCAGTGAGTCAGTCTGTCAGTCAGGCAGTATCAGTCAGGCAGTAAGACTCCGCTCGACAGAACTCCGATAGCCTAATGGCTAGACCGCTGGTCTTCCAAGCGAGTGGCCTGGGTTCGAGTCCCAGCCGGAGCGAATATCTTCAATGTATATATTTCTTTTCTAATTTGAAAATTCTTTTTTTTTTCAATTTCTTTCCTTTGCAATTATTGATTATTTATGTAGGGAAGAAAATTCTGAGTCAGTTTAATTTTTCGACACGAAGATTTCAAAGTCTTTAAATAAACAATTACCAAGGTGCATTTTTTGTTTTTATTATATTTAACCCTTAAAGCGGCCGTGACGTAAAATTCCTTCACCCAGCGATGTATCGAAGAGCGGCCGTGTCGGAAAATTTCGCCATGAAAATTCTGCTTCGAGAACGGCTGCGGCGTAAAATTCTGCCACCTGAAAGCTACTCTAAAAACGGCAGCGACGTAAAATTCTGACTGTGCTTTCCCCTGTTCCAAATTTCGTGAGGGACAGCCGCTGACCAAGGGGGTGTTTATCTTTCTATTCACTGAAGGGGTGTTGAGAGCTGACACTGTGGGGTGCTGACTCTCTTTTTCAGTCAGTGATATTTGAAATCGACGGACAACAGTTTTGTGTTCACAAATGTTCGATTTAACTATTTTTATTACCACAATTATTTTCTATTCGTTGTTACTTTATACATAGTTTCGAAGTTTGCTATTATTTTATTAAATTATTGTTTCAGTTGTTTAACGTACCATCGTCGAACATATCTGGATCAAAAGGGGGCTGATATGGTTCGGGAGGGGGAGGGGCTGATCTTCATTTCCCCCTTCTTAGTTTAGCTTATGCACCAGATTACGTTGAACTATGCATATGTTTCTCGAAAAACTATGTAAGTTAATTAATGAACTAAAAAATGTTTTTTTTTTCACTGGAATTTTTATACAAAAAGTACACCACCTTTAAGCATCGAATTTCTTTGTTACATTTCGTTTCATTCAAACTGAAACAAAGCTGATTGCTGTCGAAATAAGTAAACCGTTTCGCATGTACAATGACGATCGTTACTGTTGAAATTTCCAAATGGGCTTAATCTTTTATTTAACGATTCTGGTAAATAAACAGAAACGTATTTAAAAATAAAAATATTTTAGAATTTAAAATAGTAAAAATATTTTCTGTAAAATATTCCTGCTGCAGATTTGTTGCCGATGTTTTTATCATTTTACAGTTCTTTTAATACAACGGATTAATTTCCCATGTCATTTAGGAAAGAATAAAATACTTTGAAAATTGATTTGTGTTCTGGACCGCTGGCCTTCGAGGCTAGAACCTTGGTCAGCCACTACATTTTCTGAAACAATTTTGCCGAGTTTTCAGTTTAGTTGGGGGGGGGGGACTGATGTTCAGGCCCAGTTCTAATTTTTATCATACTCAGACCGCTTGGTGTTATCTATGAATAAAAGCGACAGTTGGGGCAACGGCTAGTAAAAACTGGCCGCATAAAAAAAAAAAATGCTATATCAAGGCGTACATAACGGTAACTTTGGTTCACAAAGTTATTTTTACTCATATTACCGATCACGGATTATTATTTAGTTTGTATATATCCAAACTTCTCCCAGACTTTCAGTTAAATATTAAAGTCAAATATTATGTTAAATTTAACCTTGTCTCATTACAAAAATATGGATATATATGTGACTAAATCCAAGAACAGAAATATAGTTGAATCTCCATAGTTCAAGATGAATGGGGCTGGGTCTACCTCGAAATATCTAAAACACGAATTATTAAAGTCAGAACTTCATTAAATAAGATAAAAAGCTGTAAAAAAATTTTTAATATCCATGTGAACTATTATAATTTTTTTTTGCATGAAAAATGCATTAAAATATTCTAACATTTAATATTACTGATAGTAGATTACATTGTGTAAAGAAAAATCCAGGGCTCCATGAAAAAAGTAAACATTAATAAGGGTTCCACCTCTACTCATCAAAAAAAAAAAAAAAAAAATCAAGCAACGCTGTCTTAGAATGAAGATATGACTTAATGAGTGCCCACAGAAATGGTTGCCACTTGTTACTATTTTTTATTAAAAATTACATTTATAAAAAATTAGGAGGTTCGAGTTCTCATGTAAATGTTTCAATTCATGTAAATGTTACACAGGGCCCCAGATATGCTTTTTCTAGTATTCGCTTTCAATTTTTGTCTTCTTCTCTTTTTCTTTTTTCCTATATAATCGAAAAAGGAGCTTCAATGAATGATTATTTATCAAAGCTAAATGCTTATTTATTATATATGAATTATTTTGCGATGCAGGTCATCTATGTGCAAGATTTATTCAAGATTTATTGGCATGTATTTATTAACAATATATAAATTTCAATATTTTTATCGTGAGGAGGGGAGTCATTTTTCATTTTTCTTCTGGGGGACAAAACCACTTGAGTCGGCCCTGCTCCAAAATACGTGAACCTTTCATTGGAAATTTTTGCTTTACTAGTATGGATACCTTTAATTGCACGATCTTAATTGTTTTTCATATTCAACATTTAACAATTAAAAAAAAAATAGAGATAGGATTCTCAAAGTGGGTTGCTGTGGTACCCTATGGTGCCGTAGCGAGAGGTTTTAGTGGTGTGAAAATGGTGGTATCAAAATGGTGGCTTGATATTGAAATGTTAAAAGCTTGGTTGATAGTCCAGTCTCAGCTTCGCGCCATTTCCTACCCCAAGGACACCTTGCGTGGTATATCTGACCCTGACACTTGCACCCCATAACGCCATAGCAAACGAGCTAGAGTACTCCATTGTTTCGTTTGCAAGACGAAACGAGAAAGGGGAAGTCCTCGGTATTGTCCTTCCACATGAATGCAGATCCCTTGAGCATCAGAAGGGGGAAATCTTATTTTCAAGTTCTTTTCATAAAAAACAGTGATTCAGCTGACTGATAAGAACATGTGCATTCAATAAAGTCAAACAACGAACTAAGATATGCTTTGGAGAGTGAGCAAAACTCATCCTTACATTACTGGAATTATAATATTTGTAGAACTTTGTTTTTCATAAAGAAAGAGTCATTGTTTTCACTTGAAAACCAATTTTTAAATAAGTACTGAAACATCACATTCTTAGACATATATTTTTGAACCTTATGTTACTATAGGAATTGCGATGCTGAACAAATAGGTGTAACAAATGAAAAACAGAACGGAATAAAGTTAAGCTAATGACTTGGTAAAATATAATTAATGTTATTGGAGTGTATTAATTTTAAATGATATTCTTCAGTAAAACAGAAAGAGCGAAGAGTGGTGCGAAAAAATCAAAACAATTATTTTCGAGTGAATGTAGCACGGAGAAGTTGCGATTGGTGAACGCAACGGTTTAAAAAATAAGTTATTTTCAAATTGCATGCTTTTGACAGCCGAACGAGCCTTAAAAATTCGAAAACGCGGAGAGTTTTGCCGGTTTTTTGGAACTTTTTTCAAAATTTTGAATCTTTTTTTTTTCTTTAAGTGCTATAAACCCTGAAACGTTGCAATTGGTGAACACTTAATTTTTGTAAAAAGATAATGAAATTGAATATTATAATCCAATCCACAACTAAACAAAAAATTCCAAAATGGAAGAATTCCACCATTTTTTCATAATTAAAAAAAAACCCTTCATTTTTATTTTTAAAATACTATAAGACCAGAGAGTTCCAGTTATTGATGAAGAATTGAAGCGGAAAAGAAAATTGAAATCTGATATCAAAAGCCGGTAACGTTCCTGAAAATTTGAAAAATATGCAAAATTTCATCGTTTCTTTGGGATTTTTAACGAACACTTAATGGAATTACCAAAAACCACAATAATTTGCGCATTTACTTTTTTTCAAAATTTAAAAACAAAAAGAAAAACTAGCATTTGATGAAGACGGAATCTTTTTTCTCTTCAATCTTGAAGAAAAGTAGTCTTTCATCTTAAAGTATGCTTTTAACAAAAAACAATAATGTTACTTGTTTTCTATCTTAGGATTTCAATCAATTATTTTTTCAATAGTTTTAAAATGTTATGAAACAGTGAGAAACAAACGTATGTAAGATCCAAAATTTTAAAATTTGGCGATAATCATTAGAAATGGTAGGAGAACCTCTTTTCTGTTTTGGGGCAAGAGATAGAACTCGAAGTTTTGGCTAGTGCTGCTAAACAGCATAGTTTAGAAAAAAATCAATTAAAAGTCTATCTAGAATCTAAAATTTAAACGTGTTTTACTCGAAACTTTAAAAGTCAACTTACATCCCTTCTTACAGCTTCTTGCTGCCTCATATTTTGCAGCTACAAATCTAAATAAATTTACGCTGCACGATGAATATTCACGTTTATATAGTCATGTAAATTATGAAATATAAGAAATGAAAGCATTTTTGACTTCGTTGTTACGTGGTTTTAACAGTGCACGCAGTGAGATGACTGCTATAAATAGGTTTACAGACAAGAAAAACGAATCGAGGGGATAGGGGCTTAGATCACTGAGATGGTCTAAAAAGAATGGGGGTGGCCGCCGGACACCATTGCGGACCCCATTGCGTTCGCCACGATGCTGCCACTGATGAACATTTACGTAAATGTATGACTATATGTTTAATTTCTTTTTTATTAAATTAAAAATTCTTTACTATTGCAAGTTAGTCCTAAAGTAGAAGATGGAGAACTTGAAACACATAACAACCGCCGCTCATGTGAGCTGTTCCGGTATCTTTTTTAAAACATGAATGTTAGGTTATTATTAATTTTCGAGAAAAAAATATTATAATTTATTATTATTTTTTGCACTGTCGATTCAGAAAGTATAGTTAAGTATTTCTTTATTTCTTGTTACTACATAATTAGTCAAGAATTTTGTGCTATAGAACAGACAGGGAGGCCAGATTATACCCATAACAGTCAGAAAACTTTAGCTTCTCCTCAGAATTTTTAGGGAGCCAGAAAATGAATAAAAAACTGTGATTAACAATTACAGTTTCTGCTTTTAAAAGCATTTTTAAAGAGATTGCTAACGTTGCCGCATGCTAAATAAAAATGTTTGGAAGAAATAAATAATAATAAAAGGTGAGGATACATTTAATAAAATGTGGTCACAAGTTATGTTTTCTGGCATAGGATTTGGTTCAACTCTGTTATAATGCTCATTATGTCTTTTTTTTTTTGTGAAGTGTTAAATTTGATTTAAACGCTTTACTACGTTATTCGTCGAGCATTGCAGTACAACATGTGTAATGTACGAAATTTCAATTCGCTGGGAAGGTGGAATAACCTTTATTGAATTCTACTGGATCACTTTTGTAAATATTACTAGTAGCACAAATAAGTTTTGCATCAATGTGCATAGAATTTTCGAAAAATTTCCAAAAGCTAAAAGTGAGGGCCTTGAAATGAGACCGAGTTTTCCCTAATTTTAAAGGCTAATCTAGTCCTGACTACAGGAAATAAAAAGGCACGAAACATTTTAACTAAACACGAAACATTAACAAAAAATCCAGTTTAAAATCATTTAAAAACATTAATAACCTGTGTGAAACCTAATAGCAATGTATAATAAAAATAATCTTAACACAATAAAATATTTCTTAGGCTGTGCAGTCTTATAGGCTCTTTTTCTTTTGTCTCCAGCGATTGGAACAAACTACGAAACTTTCAAATTTAACAGTGAGCATTGTTATGTAATTCATATTTTTTTTTTTTTTTTGTATTTGACACATTACAGTACAATTTAAACTAACAAAGTACTAGTCGGAGGAGTGGAGTCGGAAGGAAAATGTTCGACTCCGACTCCTGGATTTTGAATCGTCCAACTTCGACGCCGGCTTTTTTTTTTTATTTATTTATTTTCAATTCCCTCCCTTCCCTCAAGGGAAAGGATTATATATTTTATCGGATCTTTTTCGGATTCACCGCGCCAAAACTTATTTGAATTTACCGAACACCCTCAAGTTTTTCCTCTCAAGCTACGGGCGCCGGCTTGTTCAAGGAATACATTCCTTTTACTAGTTATTATTTTTATTTGAAAGGGATTACTTTAGGCAACAAATCCGTTTGATGACAGTTGCTATCAGTTAAAGAGAGTACAAAAACAAGCAAACTAGGGGACGGCGTAATAGTTATTACAGAAAGTATGATAAACAATCAAGTCTGCTGGTTGCCAAAGACAGTTCTTTTGTTATTAGTAGGCCTATATACTTGTAATCGAACTAAATTGTGGTAAATTATTTAAAAAATGCAAGGAAAGTCGGTAAATATTATTGAAAAAAAGAAGCCCGGAGTCAGAGTAGGCCTGTTTCGAATGACTCCGACTCCGAATCCTTTACCCCAAAATAATCCTGACTCCGACTCCACAGTCCTGGTATAGGTCACAAACTCTTCAATGTAATTCTTTGAAAGATGATGATTGTTCTCTCTTTTTTTTTTAAATCATGTTCGTATGTGCCCCAGGCTTGACGATATTCGGCCACAATCGGAGCACATTTGAACAATTGAAGCCTTTTCTTTTTTTTTCAAACACCATAAATTGAATAGATTTTCTTTCAAAATCTCATAAAGATCATGACTCAAAGAAAATACTTCTATCATTAGAACACTTTTGCCCTGAGAAATTCATAACGTTCTTTGAAAAAAAAAAAAAGAAACGAGGAAAAAATTCCCCATAGGTACCTCTTTCACCTATACTCATATGATATTGATTTTTAGTAAGACTGAACTAAACAATTGCTAAGCAAACAATTGAATAGGAATAAACATTTGTAGCGTAGTAGGTACTGAACAAATTTAAATTTTGCATGTGCCCAAACATAAACTATGACTTTTTGAAAAGGAATTTTAATATGTAATTTCTGCAGCAAAACTTGAAGACCGTATTGCGAAATAATATTCCTGAAGTGCGAAAAAAAATTTAGTTCCTACTGCTACAAAATGAAGCAGGCAGCTCGAAATTGAGAACATTCCTTGTTCAGCAAACCACAACAAAACGGAAAAATCCAGATAACGTGTATTTGAATAGATAAAAGGATTCAAATCTCCAAGGAACAGGGCGAGACCAGTGCATTGAACTGTCAATTTGGGTTCCACCTTGATGAGAAAGAAGGGGGGGTTGACAACAAGGTAGCTGGCATTTTCGGAGCACGTGCGTGTGGATGCGATGTTTCCAAATAGAGCAAATTCTTTACAGTGGGTCAGACATTTTTGACTAGTTTAGTGGGAGAGGGACGTTCCACTTTAAGGGTTAAAACTCCCACCGACAGAGCTCCCATAGACTAATGGCTAGAGTGTTAGGCTTCCAAGCGAGTGGCCCTGGGTTCGAGCCCCAGCCTGAACGATAATCTTCAATGTATACTTTTAGTTTCTAATTTGAAATTTCTTCTTCTTTTTTTTTTAATTTTTCTCTTTTGCGAATATTGATTATTTATGTAGGGAGAAAAATTCTGAGTCAGTTTAATTATTCGACCTGTAAATTTCAAAGTGTTTGAATCAATAATTACCAAGGTGCATTTTTTGTTTTTATTATATTTAAGACTTCCATCGACAGAGCTCCGATAGCCTAATGGCTAGACCGTTGGGTTCCTAGCGCGTGGTACTGGGTTCGAGTCCCGGCCGGAAAGGAAATCTTAAATGCAAATATTTTTTTCTAATTTTATAATTCTTTTTATTTTATTTTTCCCTTTTGCGAAGTCAGTCAGTCAGTCTGACAGTCAATCAGTCAAGCACTCAGTCATTCAGTCTCAGTCAGTCAGTCCAGTCAGTCAGTCACTCAGTCAGTCAGTTAGTCCTTCAGCCAGTCAGTCAAGCAGTCAGTCATTTAGTCTCAGTCAGTCAGTCATTCAGTCAGTCAGTCAGTCAGGCAGTCAGTCAGTCAGTCAGTCGGTCAGTCCTGTGCAGTCAGTTAGTCACTAAAGCAGTCAGTCAGTCTCAGTCAGTCAGTCAGTCAGTCAGTCCAGTCCAGTCTCAGTCAGTCAGTCAGTCAGTCATTCAGTCAGTCAGTCAGTCAGGCAGTCAGTCAGTCGGTCAGCCTTATTCAGTCAGTCTGTCAGTCAGTCAGTCAGTCAGCCTTATTCAGTCAGTCTGTCAGTCAGTCAGTCGGTCAGTCCTGTCCAGTCAGTTAGTCAGTCAAGCAGTCAGTCAGGTAGTCAAGCAGTCAGTCAGTCAGTGTCAGTCAGTCATTTAGTCATTCAGTCAGTCAGTGAAATAGCCAGTCAGAGAGTCAAGCAGTCAGTCAGTCAGTCTCAGTCAGTCAGTTAGTCAGTCAGTCAGTCAGTCAGTCAGTCAGTCCAGTCTCAGTCAGTCAGGCAGTTAGTCAGTCAGTCTCGGTCAGTCAGTGAGTCAGTCAGTCAGTATCAGTCAGTCAGTGAGTCAGTCTGTCAGTCAGGCAGTATCAGTCAGGCAGTAAGACTCCGCTCGACAGAACTCCGATAGCCTAATGGCTAGACCGCTGGTCTTCCAAGCGAGTGGCCTGGGTTCGAGTCCCAGCCGGAGCGAATATCTTCAATGTATATATTTCTTTTCTAATTTGAAAATTCTTTTTTTTTTCAATTTCTTTCCTTTGCAATTATTGATTATTTATGTAGGGAAGAAAATTCTGAGTCAGTTTAATTTTTCGACACGAAGATTTCAAAGTGTTTAAATAAACAATTACCAAGGTGCATTTTTTGTTTTTATTATATTTAAAACTCCCACCGACAGAGCTCCCATAGACTAATGGCTAGAGTGGTAGGCTTCCAAGCGAGTGGCCCTGGGTTCGAGTCCCAGCCTGAACGAAAATCTTCAATGTATACTTTTAGTTTCTAATTTGAAATTTCTTCTTCTTTTTTTTTTTAATTTTTCTCTTTTGCGAATATTGATTATTTATGTAGGGAGAAAAATTCTGAGTCAGTTTAATTATTCGACCTGTAAATTTCAAAGTGTTTGAATCAATAATTACCAAGGTGCATTTTTTGTTTTTATTATATTTAAGACTTCCATCGACAGAGCTCCGATAGCCTAATGGCTAGACCGTTGGGATCCAAGCGCGTGGTACTGGGTTCGAGTCCCGGCCGGAACGAAAATCTTCCATGTATATATTTCTCTTCTAATTTGAAGATTCTTTTTTTTTTCAATTTCTTTCTTTTGCAAATATGGATTATTTATGTACGGAAGAAAATTCTGAGTCAGTTTAATCATTCGACCTTTAGATTTCAAAGATTTTAGATCAATAATTACTAAGGTGCATTTTTTGTTTTTATTATAATTAAGACACCGATCAACAGAGATCCGATAGTATATTGGCGAGAGCGTTGGGCTTCCATGAGTGTCGCCCTGGGTTCAAATCCCAGCCGGAAAGGAAATCTTAAATGCAAATATTTTTTTCTAATTTTTTTTTTATTTTTCCCTTTTGCGAAGTCAGTCAGTCAGTCTGAAAGTCAATCAGTCAAGCACTCAGTCATTCAGTCTCAGTCAGTCAGTCCAGTCAGTCAGTCACTCAGTCAGTCAGTTAGTCCTTCAGACAGTCAGTCAAGCAGTCAGTCATTTAGTCTCAGTCAGTCAGTCATTCAGTCAGTCAGTCAGTCAGGCAGTTAGTCAGTCAGTCAGTCGGTCAGTCCTGTGCAGTCAGTTAGTCACTAAAGCAGTCAGTCAGTTTCAGTCAGTCAGTCAGTCAGTCAGTCCAGTCCAGTCCAGTCTCAGTCAGTCAGTCAGTCAGTCTCGGTCAGTCAGTCAGTCAGTCATTCAGTCAGTCAGTCAGTCAGGCAGTCAGTCAGTCGGTCAGCCTTATTCAGTCAGTCTGTCAGTCAGTCAGTCAGCCTTATTCAGTCAGTCTGTCAGTCATCCTTATTCAGTCAGTCTGTCAGTCTGTCAGTCGGTCAGTCCTGTCCAGTCAGTTAGTCAGTCAAGCAGTCAGTCAGGTAGTCAAGCAGTCAGTCAGTCAGTGTCAGTCAGTCATTTAGTCATTCAGTCAGTCAGTGAAATAGCCAGTCAGAGAGTCAAGCAGTCAGTCAGTCAGTCTCAGTCAGTCAGTTAGTCAGTCAGTCAGTCAGTCAGTCAGTCAGTCAGTCCAGTCTCAGTCAGTCTCGGTCAGTCAGTCTCGGTCAGTCAGTGAGTCAGTCAGTCAGTATCAGTCAGTCAGTGAGTCAGTCTGTCAGTCAGGCAGTATCAGTCAGGCAGTAAGACTCCGCTCGACAGAACTCCGATAGCCTAATGGCTAGACCGCTGGTCTTCCAAGCGAGTGGCCTGGGTTCGAGTCCCAGCCGGCGCGAATATCTTCAATGTATATATTTCTTTTCTAATTTGAAAATTCTTTTTTTTTCAATTTCTTTCCTTTGCAATTATTGATTATTTATGTAGGGAAGAAAATTCTGAGTCAGTTTAATTTTTCGACACGAAGATTTCAAAGTGTTTAAATAAACAATTACCAAGGTGCATTTTTTGTTTTTATTATATTTAAAACTCCCACCGACAGAGCTCCCATAGACTAATGGCTAGAGTGTTAGGCTTCCAAGCGAGTGGCCCTGGGTTCGAGTCCCAGCCTGAACGAAAATCTTCAATGTATACTTTTAGTTTCTAATTTGAAATTTCTTCTTCTTTTTTTTTTAAATTTTTCTCTTTTGCGAATATTGATTATTTATGTAGGGAGAAAAATTCTGAGTCAGTTTAATTATTCGACCTGTAAATTTCAAAGTGTTTGAATCAATAATTACCAAGGTGCATTTTTTGTTTTTATTATATTTAAGACTTCCATCGACAGAGCTCCGATAGCCTAATGGCTAGACCGTTGGGTTCCTAGCGCGTGGTAATGGGTTCGAGTCCCGGCCAGAAAGGAAATCTTAAATGCAAATATTTTTTTCTAATTTTATAATTCTTTTTTTTTTTTATTTTTCCCTTTTGCGAAGTCAGTCAGTCAGTCTGACATTCAATCAGTCAAGCACTCAGTCATTCAGTCTCAGTCAGTCAGTCCAGTCAGTCAGTCACTCAGTCAGTCAGTTAGTCCTTCAGCCAGTCAGTCAAGCAGTCAGTCATTTAGTCTCAGTCAGTCAGTCATTCAGTCAGTCAGTCAGTCAGGCAGTCGGTCAGTCCTGTGCAGTCAGTTAGTCACTAAAGCAGTCAGTCAGTCTCAGTCAGTCAGTCAGTCAGTCAGTCCAGTCCAGTCTCAGTCAGTCAGTCAGTCAGTCTCGGTCAGTCAGTCAGTCAGTCATTCAGTCAGTCAGTCAGTCAGGCAGTCAGTCAGTCGGTCAGCCTTATTCAGTCAGTCTGTCAGTCAGTCAGTCAGTCAGCCTTATTCAGTCAGTCTGTCAGTCATCCTTATTCAGTCAGTCTGTCAGTCAGTCAGTCGGTCAGTCCTGTCCAGTCAGTTAGTCAGTCAAGCAGTCAGTCAGGTAGTCAAGCAGTCAGTCAGTCAGTGTCAGTCAGTCATTTAGTCATTCAGTCAGTCAGTGAAATAGCCAGTCAGAGAGTCAAGCAGTCAGTCAGTCAGTCTCAGTCAGTCAGTTAGTCAGTCAGTCAGTCAGTCAGTCAGTCAGTCAGTCCAGTCTCAGTTAGTCAGGCAGTTAGTCAGTCAGTCTCGGTCAGTCAGTGAGTCAGTCAGTCAGTATCAGTCAGTCAGTGAGTCAGTCTGTCAGTTAGGCAGTATCAGTCAGGCAGTAAGACTCCGCTCGACAGAACTCCGATAGCCTAATGGCTAGACCGCTGGTCTTCCAAGCGAGTGGCCTGGGTTCGAGTCCCAGCCGGAGCGAATATCTTCAATGTATATATTTCTTTTCTAATTTGAAAATTCTTTTTTTTTTTCAATTTCTTTCCTTTGCAATTTTTGATTATTTATGTAGGGAAGAAAATTCTGAGTCAGTTTAATTTTTCGACACGAAGATTTCAAAGTGTTTAAATAAACAATTACCAAGGTGCATTTTTTGTTTTTATTATATTTAAAACTCCCACCGACAGAGCTCCCATAGACTAATGGCTAGAGTGTTAGGCTTCCAAGCGAGTGGCCCTGGGTTCGAGTCCCAGCCTGAACGAAAATCTTCAATGTATACTTTTAGTTTCTAATTTGAAATTTCTTCTTCTTTTTTTTTTTAATTTTTCTCTTTTGCGAATATTGATTATTTATGTAGGGAGAAAAATTCTGAGTCAGTTTAATAATTCGACCTGTAAATTTCAAAGTGTTTGAATCAATAATTACCAAGGTGCATTTTTTGTTTTTATTATATTTAAGACTTCCATCGACAGAGCTCCGATAGCCTAATGGCTAGACCGTTGGGTTCCTAGCGCGTGGTACTGGGTTCGAGTCCCGGCCGGAAAGGAAATCTTAAATGCAAATATTTTTTTCTAATTTTATAATTCTTTTTTTTTATTTTTCCCTTTTGCGAAGTCAGTCAGTCAGTCTGACAGTCAATCAGTCAAGCACTCAGTCATTCAGTCTCAGTCAGTCAGTCACTCAGTCAGTCAGTTAGTCCTTCAGCCAGTCAGTCAAGCAGTCAGTCATTTAGTCTCAGTCAGTCAGGCAGTCAGTCAGTCAGTCAGTCAGGCAGTCAGTCAGTCAGTCAGTCGGTCAGTCAGTCGGTCAGCCTTATTCAGTCAGTCTGTCAGTCAGTCAGTCAGTCAGCCTTATTCAGTCAGTCTGTCAGTCAGTCAGTCGGTCAGTCCTGTCCAGTCAGTTAGTCAGTCAAGCAGTCAGTCAGGTAGTCAAGCAGTCAGTCAGTCAGTGTCAGTCAGTCATTTAGTCATTCAGTCAGTCAGTGAAATAGCCAGTCAGAGAGTCAAGCAGTCAGTCAGTCAGTCTCAGTCAGTCAGTTAGTCAGTCAGTCAGTCAGTCAGTCAGTCAGTCCAGTCTCAGTCAGTCAGGCAGTTAGTCAGTCAGTCTCGGTCAGTCAGTGAGTCAGTCAGTCAGTATCAGTCAGTCAGTGAGTCAGTCTGTCAGTCAGGCAGTATCAGTCAGGCAGTAAGACTCCGCTCGACAGAACTCCGATAGCCTAATGGCTAGACCGCTGGTCTTCCAAGCGAGTGGCCTGGGTTCGAGTCCCAGCCGGAACGAATATCTTCAATGTATATATTTCTTTTCTAATTTGAAAATTCTTTTTTTTTTTCAATTTCTTTCCTTTGCAATTATTGATTATTTATGTAGGGAAGAAAATTCTGAGTCAGTTTAATTTTTCGACACGAAGATTTCAAAGTGTTTAAATAAACAATTACCAAGGTGCATTTTTTGTTTTTATTATATTTAAAACTCCCACCGACAGAGCTCCCATAGACTAATGGCTAGAGTGGTAGGCTTCCAAGCGAGTGGCCCTGGGTTCGAGTCCCAGCCTGAACGAAAATCTTCAATGTATACTTTTAGTTTCTAATTTGAAATTTCTTCTTCTTTTTTTTTTTTAATTTTTCTCTTTTGCGAATATTGATTATTTATGTAGGGAGAAAAATTCTGAGTCAGTTTAATTATTCGACCTGTAAATTTCAAAGTGTTTGAATCAATAATTACCAAGGTGCATTTTTTGTTTTTATTATATTTAAGACTTCCATCGACAGAGCTCCGATAGCCTAATGGCTAGACCGTTGGGATCCAAGCGCGTGGTACTGGGTTCGAGTCCCGGCCGGAACGAAAATCTTCCATGTATATATTTCTCTTCTAATTTGAAGATTCTTTTTTTTTTCAATTTCTTTCTTTTGCAAATATGGATTATTTATGTACGGAAGAAAATTCTGAGTCAGTTTAATCATTCGACCTTTAGATTTCAAAGATTTTAGATCAATAATTACTAAGGTGCATTTTTTGTTTTTATTATAATTAAGACACCGATCAACAGAGATCCGATAGTATATTGGCGAGAGCGTTGGGCTTCCATGAGTGTCGCCCTGGGTTCAAATCCCAGCCGGAAAGGAAATCTTAAATGCAAATATTTTTTTCTAATTTTTTTTTTATTTTTCCCTTTTGCGAAGTCAGTCAGTCAGTCTGACAGTCAATCAGTCAAGCACTCAGTCATTCAGTCTCAGTCAGTCAGTCCAGTCAGTCAGTCACTCAGTCAGTCAGTTAGTCCTTCAGCCAGTCAGTCAAGCAGTCAGTCATTTAGTCTCAGTCAGTCAGTCATTCAGTCAGTCAGTCAGTCAGGCAGTCAGTCAGTCGGTCAGTCCTGTGCAGTCAGTTAGTCACTAAAGCAGTCAGTCAGTCTCAGTCAGTCAGTCAGTCAGTCAGTCAGTCCAGTCTCAGTTAGTCAGGCAGTTAGTCAGTCAGTCTCGGTCAGTCAGTGAGTCAGTCAGTCAGTATCAGTCAGTCAGTGAGTCAGTCTGTCAGTTAGGCAGTATCAGTCAGGCAGTAAGACTCCGCTCGACAGAACTCCGATAGCCTAATGGCTAGACCGCTGGTCTTCCAAGCGAGTGGCCTGGGTTCGAGTCCCAGCCGGAGCGAATATCTTCAATGTATATATTTCTTTTCTAATTTGAAAATTCTTTTTTTTTTTCAATTTCTTTCCTTTGCAATTTTTGATTATTTATGTAGGGAAGAAAATTCTGAGTCAGTTTAATTTTTCGACACGAAGATTTCAAAGTGTTTAAATAAACAATTACCAAGGTGCATTTTTTGTTTTTATTATATTTAAAACTCCCACCGACAGAGCTCCCATAGACTAATGGCTAGAGTGTTAGGCTTCCAAGCGAGTGGCCCTGGGTTCGAGTCCCAGCCTGAACGAAAATCTTCAATGTATACTTTTAGTTTCTAATTTGAAATTTCTTCTTCTTTTTTTTTTTAATTTTTCTGTTTTGCGAATATTGATTATTTATGTAGGGAGAAAAATTCTGAGTCAGTTTAATTATTCGACCTGTAAATTTCAAAGTGTTTGAACCAATAATTACCAAGGTGCATTTTTTGTTTTTATTATATTTAAGACTTCCACCGACAGAGCTCCCATAGACTAATGGCTAGAGTGTTAGGCTTCCAAGCGAGTGGCCCTGGGTTCGAGTCCCAGCCTGTACGAAAATCTTCAATGTATACTTTTAGTTTCTAATTTGAAATTTCTTCTTCTTTTTTTTTTAATTTTTCTCTTTTGCGAATATTGATTATTTATGTAGGGAGAAAAATTCTGAGTCAGTTTAATTATTCGACCTGTAAATTTCAAAGTGTTTGAATCAATAATTACCAAGGTGCATTTTTTGTTTTTATTATATTTAAGACTTCCATCGACAGAGCTCCGATAGCCTAATGGCTAGACCGTTGGGTTCCTAGCGCGTGGTAATGGGTTCGAGTCCCGGCCGGAAAGGAAATCTTAAATGCAAATATTTTTTTCTAATTTTATAATTCTTTTTTTTTTATTTTTCCCTTTTGCGAAGTCAGTCAGTCAGTCTGACATTCAATCAGTCAAGCACTCAGTCATTCAGTCTCAGTCAGTCAGTCCAGTCAGTCAGTCACTCAGTCAGTCAGTTAGTCCTTCAGCCAGTCAGTCAAGCAGTCAGTCATTTAGTCTCAGTCAGTCAGTCATTCAGTCAGTCAGTCAGTCAGGCAGTCAGTCAGTCAGTCAGTCGGTCAGTCCTGTGCAGTCAGTTAGTCACTAAAGCAGTCAGTCAGTCTCAGTCAGTCAGTCAGTCAGTCAGTCCAGTCCAGTCTCAGTCAGTCAGTCAGTCAGTCTCGGTCAGTCAGTCAGTCAGTCATTCAGTCAGTCAGTCAGTCAGGCAGTCAGTCAGTCGGTCAGCCTTATTCAGTCAGTCTGTCAGTCAGTCAGTCAGTCAGCCTTATTCAGTCAGTCTGTCAGTCATCCTTATTCAGTCAGTCTGTCAGTCAGTCAGTCGGTCAGTCCTGTCCAGTCAGTTAGTCAGTCAAGCAGTCAGTCAGGTAGTCAAGCAGTCAGTCAGTCAGTGTCAGTCAGTCATTTAGTCATTCAGTCAGTCAGTGAAATAGCCAGTCAGAGAGTCAAGCAGTCAGTCAGTCAGTCTCAGTCAGTCAGTTAGTCAGTCAGTCAGTCAGTCAGTCAGTCAGTCAGTCCAGTCTCAGTCAGTCTCGGTCAGTCAGTCTCGGTCAGTCAGTGAGTCAGTCAGTCAGTATCAGTCAGTCAGTGAGTCAGTCTGTCAGTCAGGCAGTATCAGTCAGGCAGTAAGACTCCGCTCGACAGAACTCCGATAGCCTAATGGCTAGACCGCTGGTCTTCCAAGCGAGTGGCCTGGGTTCGAGTCCCAGCCGGCGCGAATATCTTCAATGTATATATTTCTTTTCTAATTTGAAAATTCTTTTTTTTTCAATTTCTTTCCTTTGCAATTATTGATTATTTATGTAGGGAAGAAAATTCTGAGTCAGTTTAATTTTTCGACACGAAGATTTCAAAGTGTTTAAATAAACAATTACCAAGGTGCATTTTTTGTTTTTATTATATTTAAAACTCCCACCGACAGAGCTCCCATAGACTAATGGCTAGAGTGTTAGGCTTCCAAGCGAGTGGCCCTGGGTTCGAGTCCCAGCCTGAACGAAAATCTTCAATGTATACTTTTAGTTTCTAATTTGAAATTTCTTCTTCTTTTTTTTTTAAATTTTTCTCTTTTGCGAATATTGATTATTTATGTAGGGAGAAAAATTCTGAGTCAGTTTAATTATTCGACCTGTAAATTTCAAAGTGTTTGAATCAATAATTACCAAGGTGCATTTTTTGTTTTTATTATATTTAAGACTTCCATCGACAGAGCTCCGATAGCCTAATGGCTAGACCGTTGGGTTCCTAGCGCGTGGTAATGGGTTCGAGTCCCGGCCAGAAAGGAAATCTTAAATGCAAATATTTTTTTCTAATTTTATAATTCTTTTTTTTTTTATTTTTCCCTTTTGCGAAGTCAGTCAGTCAGTCTGACATTCAATCAGTCAAGCACTCAGTCATTCAGTCTCAGTCAGTCAGTCCAGTCAGTCAGTCACTCAGTCAGTCAGTTAGTCCTTCAGCCAGTCAGTCAAGCAGTCAGTCATTTAGTCTCAGTCAGTCAGTCATTCAGTCAGTCAGTCAGTCAGGCAGTCAGTCAGTCAGTCAGTCGGTCAGTCCTGTGCAGTCAGTTAGTCACTAAAGCAGTCAGTCAGTCTCAGTCAGTCAGTCAGTCAGTCAGTCCAGTCCAGTCTCAGTCAGTCAGTCAGTCAGTCTCGGTCAGTCAGTCAGTCAGTCATTCAGTCAGTCAGTCAGTCAGGCAGTCAGTCAGTCGGTCAGCCTTATTCAGTCAGTCTGTCAGTCAGTCAGTCAGTCAGCCTTATTCAGTCAGTCTGTCAGTCATCCTTATTCAGTCAGTCTGTCAGTCAGTCAGTCGGTCAGTCCTGTCCAGTCAGTTAGTCAGTCAAGCAGTCAGTCAGGTAGTCAAGCAGTCAGTCAGTCAGTGTCAGTCAGTCATTTAGTCATTCAGTCAGTCAGTGAAATAGCCAGTCAGAGAGTCAAGCAGTCAGTCAGTCAGTCTCAGTCAGTCAGTTAGTCAGTCAGTCAGTCAGTCAGTCAGTCAGTCAGTCCAGTCTCAGTTAGTCAGGCAGTTAGTCAGTCAGTCTCGGTCAGTCAGTGAGTCAGTCAGTCAGTATCAGTCAGTCAGTGAGTCAGTCTGTCAGTTAGGCAGTATCAGTCAGGCAGTAAGACTCCGCTCGACAGAACTCCGATAGCCTAATGGCTAGACCGCTGGTCTTCCAAGCGAGTGGCCTGGGTTCGAGTCCCAGCCGGAGCGAATATCTTCAATGTATATATTTCTTTTCTAATTTGAAAATTCTTTTTTTTTTTCAATTTCTTTCCTTTGCAATTTTTGATTATTTATGTAGGGAAGAAAATTCTGAGTCAGTTTAATTTTTCGACACGAAGATTTCAAAGTGTTTAAATAAACAATTACCAAGGTGCATTTTTTGTTTTTATTATATTTAAAACTCCCACCGAAAGAGCTCCCATAGACTAATGGCTAGAGTGTTAGGCTTCCAAGCGAGTGGCCCTGGGTTCGAGTCCCAGCCTGAACGAAAATCTTCAATGTATACTTTTAGTTTCTAATTTGAAATTTCTTCTTCTTTTTTTTTTTAATTTTTCTCTTTTGCGAATATTGATTATTTATGTAGGGAGAAAAATTCTGAGTCAGTTTAATAATTCGACCTGTAAATTTCAAAGTGTTTGAATCAATAATTACCAAGGTGCATTTTTTGTTTTTATTATATTTAAGACTTCCATCGACAGAGCTCCGATAGCCTAATGGCTAGACCGTTGGGTTCCTAGCGCGTGGTACTGGGTTCGAGTCCCGGCCGGAAAGGAAATCTTAAATGCAAATATTTTTTTCTAATTTTATAATTCTTTTTTTTTATTTTTCCCTTTTGCGAAGTCAGTCAGTCAGTCTGACAGTCAATCAGTCAAGCACTCAGTCATTCAGTCTCAGTCAGTCAGTCACTCAGTCAGTCAGTTAGTCCTTCAGCCAGTCAGTCAAGCAGTCAGTCATTTAGTCTCAGTCAGTCAGGCAGTCAGTCAGTCAGTCAGTCAGGCAAACAGTCAGTCAGTCAGTCGGTCAGTCAGTCGGTCAGCCTTATTCAGTCAGTCTGTCAGTCAGTCAGTCAGTCAGCCTTATTCAGTCAGTCTGTCAGTCAGTCAGTCGGTCAGTCCTGTCCAGTCAGTTAGTCAGTCAAGCAGTCAGTCAGGTAGTCAAGCAGTCAGTCAGTCAGTGTCAGTCAGTCATTTAGTCATTCAGTCAGTCAGTGAAATAGCCAGTCAGAGAGTCAAGCAGTCAGTCAGTCAGTCTCAGTCAGTCAGTTAGTCAGTCAGTCAGTCAGTCAGTCAGTCAGTCCAGTCTCAGTCAGTCAGGCAGTTAGTCAGTCAGTCTCGGTCAGTCAGTGAGTCAGTCAGTCAGTATCAGTCAGTCAGTGAGTCAGTCTGTCAGTCAGGCAGTATCAGTCAGGCAGTAAGACTCCGCTCGACAGAACTCCGATAGCCTAATGGCTAGACCGCTGGTCTTCCAAGCGAGTGGCCTGGGTTCGAGTCCCAGCCGGAACGAATATCTTCAATGTATATATTTCTTTTCTAATTTGAAAATTCTTTTTTTTTTTCAATTTCTTTCCTTTGCAATTATTGATTATTTATGTAGGGAAGAAAATTCTGAGTCAGTTTAATTTTTCGACACGAAGATTTCAAAGTGTTTAAATAAACAATTACCAAGGTGCATTTTTTGTTTTTATTATATTTAAAACTCCCACCGACAGAGCTCCCATAGACTAATGGCTAGAGTGGTAGGCTTCCAAGCGAGTGGCCCTGGGTTCGAGTCCCAGCCTGAACGAAAATCTTCAATGTATACTTTTAGTTTCTAATTTGAAATTTCTTCTTCTTTTTTTTTTTTAATTTTTCTCTTTTGCGAATATTGATTATTTATGTAGGGAGAAAAATTCTGAGTCAGTTTAATTATTCGACCTGTAAATTTCAAAGTGTTTGAATCAATAATTACCAAGGTGCATTTTTTGTTTTTATTATATTTAAGACTTCCATCGACAGAGCTCCGATAGCCTAATGGCTAGACCGTTGGGATCCAAGCGCGTGGTACTGGGTTCGAGTCCCGGCCGGAACGAAAATCTTCCATGTATATATTTCTCTTCTAATTTGAAGATTCTTTTTTTTTTCAATTTCTTTCTTTTGCAAATATGGATTATTTATGTACGGAAGAAAATTCTGAGTCAGTTTAATCATTCGACCTTTAGATTTCAAAGATTTTAGATCAATAATTACTAAGGTGCATTTTTTGTTTTTATTATAATTAAGACACCGATCAACAGAGATCCGATAGTATATTGGCGAGAGCGTTGGGCTTCCATGAGTGTCGCCCTGGGTTCAAATCCCAGCCGGAAAGGAAATCTTAAATGCAAATATTTTTTTCTATTTTTTTTTTTTATTTTTCCCTTTTGCGAAGTCAGTCAGTCAGTCTGACAGTCAATCAGTCAAGCACTCAGTCATTCAGTCTCAGTCAGTCAGTCCAGTCAGTCAGTCACTCAGTCAGTCAGTTAGTCCTTCAGACAGTCAGTCAAGCAGTCAGTCATTTAGTCTCAGTCAGTCAGTCATTCAGTCAGTCAGTCAGTCAGGCAGTTAGTCAGTCAGTCAGTCGGTCAGTCCTGTGCAGTCAGTTAGTCACTAAAGCAGTCAGTCAGTTTCAGTCAGTCAGTCAGTCAGTCAGTCCAGTCCAGTCCAGTCTCAGTCAGTCAGTCAGTCAGTCTCGGTCAGTCAGTCAGTCAGTCATTCAGTCAGTCAGTCAGTCAGGCAGTCAGTCAGTCGGTCAGCCTTATTCAGTCAGTCTGTCAGTCAGTCAGTCAGCCTTATTCAGTCAGTCTGTCAGTCATCCTTATTCAGTCAGTCTGTCAGTCTGTCAGTCGGTCAGTCCTGTCCAGTCAGTTAGTCAGTCAAGCAGTCAGTCAGGTAGTCAAGCAGTCAGTCAGTCAGTGTCAGTCAGTCATTTAGTCATTCAGTCAGTCAGTGAAATAGCCAGTCAGAGAGTCAAGCAGTCAGTCAGTCAGTCTCAGTCAGTCAGTTAGTCAGTCAGTCAGTCAGTCAGTCAGTCAGTCAGTCCAGTCTCAGTCAGTCTCGGTCAGTCAGTCTCGGTCAGTCAGTGAGTCAGTCAGTCAGTATCAGTCAGTCAGTGAGTCAGTCTGTCAGTCAGGCAGTATCAGTCAGGCAGTAAGACTCCGCTCGACAGAACTCCGATAGCCTAATGGCTAGACCGCTGGTCTTCCAAGCGAGTGGCCTGGGTTCGAGTCCCAGCCGGCGCGAATATCTTCAATGTATATATTTCTTTTCTAATTTGAAAATTCTTTTTTTTTCAATTTCTTTCCTTTGCAATTATTGATTATTTATGTAGGGAAGAAAATTCTGAGTCAGTTTAATTTTTCGACACGAAGATTTCAAAGTGTTTAAATAAACAATTACCAAGGTGCATTTTTTGTTTTTATTATATTTAAAACTCCCACCGACAGAGCTCCCATAGACTAATGGCTAGAGTGTTAGGCTTCCAAGCGAGTGGCCCTGGGTTCGAGTCCCAGCCTGAACGATAATCTTCAATGTATACTTTTAGTTTCTAATTTGAAATTTCTTCTTCTTTTTTTTTTAATTTTTCTCTTTTGCGAATATTGATTATTTATGTAGGGAGAAAAATTCTGAGTCAGTTTAATTATTCGACCTGTAAATTTCAAAGTGTTTGAATCAATAATTACCAAGGTGCATTTTTTGTTTTTATTATATTTAAGACTTCCATCGACAGAGCTCCGATAGCCTAATGGCTAGACCGTTGGGTTCCTAGCGCGTGGTAATGGGTTCGAGTCCCGTCTGGAAAGGAAATCTTAAATGCAAATATTTTTTTCTAATTTTATAATTCTTTTTTTTTTATTTTTCCCTTTTGCGAAGTCAGTCAGTCAGTCTGACATTCAATCAGTCAAGCACTCAGTCATTCAGTCTCAGTCAGTCAGTCCAGTCAGTCAGTCACTCAGTCAGTCAGTTAGTCCTTCAGCCAGTCAGTCAAGCAGTCAGTCATTTAGTCTCAGTCAGTCAGTCATTCAGTCAGTCAGTCAGTCAGGCAGTCAGTCAGTCAGTCAGTCGGTCAGTCCTGTGCAGTCAGTTAGTCACTAAAGCAGTCAGTCAGTCTCAGTCAGTCAGTCAGTCAGTCAGTCCAGTCCAGTCTCAGTCAGTCAGTCAGTCAGTCTCGGTCAGTCAGTCAGTCAGTCATTCAGTCAGTCAGTCAGTCAGGCAGTCAGTCAGTCGGTCAGCCTTATTCAGTCAGTCTGTCAGTCAGTCAGTCAGTCAGCCTTATTCAGTCAGTCTGTCAGTCATCCTTATTCAGTCAGTCTGTCAGTCAGTCAGTCGGTCAGTCCTGTCCAGTCAGTTAGTCAGTCAAGCAGTCAGTCAGGTAGTCAAGCAGTCAGTCAGTCAGTGTCAGTCAGTCATTTAGTCATTCAGTCAGTCAGTGAAATAGCCAGTCAGAGAGTCAAGCAGTCAGTCAGTCAGTCTCAGTCAGTCAGTTAGTCAGTCAGTCAGTCAGTCAGTCAGTCAGTCAGTCAGTCAGTCAGTCAGTCAGTCAGTCCAGTCTCAGTCAGTCTCGGTCAGTCAGTCTCGGTCAGTCAGTGAGTCAGTCAGTCAGTATCAGTCAGTCAGTGAGTCAGTCTGTCAGTCAGGCAGTATCAGTCAGGCAGTAAGACTCCGCTCGACAGAACTCCGATAGCCTAATGGCTAGACCGCTGGTCTTCCAAGCGAGTGGCCTGGGTTCGAGTCCCAGCCGGCGCGAATATCTTCAATGTATATATTTCTTTTCTAATTTGAAAATTCTTTTTTTTTCAATTTCTTTCCTTTGCAATTATTGATTATTTATGTAGGGAAGAAAATTCTGAGTCAGTTTAATTTTTCGACACGAAGATTTCAAAGTGTTTAAATAAACAATTACCAAGGTGCATTTTTTGTTTTTATTATATTTAAAACTCCCACCGACAGAGCTCCCATAGACTAATGGCTAGAGTGTTAGGCTTCCAAGCGAGTGGCCCTGGGTTCGAGTCCCAGCCTGAACGAAAATCTTCAATGTATACTTTTAGTTTCTAATTTGAAATTTCTTCTTCTTTTTTTTTTAAATTTTTCTCTTTTGCGAATATTGATTATTTATGTAGGGAGAAAAATTCTGAGTCAGTTTAATTATTCGACCTGTAAATTTCAAAGTGTTTGAATCAATAATTACCAAGGTGCATTTTTTGTTTTTATTATATTTAAGACTTTCATCGACAGAGCTCCGATAGCCTAATGGCTAGACCGTTGGGTTCCTAGCGCGTGGTAATGGGTTCGAGTCCCGGCCAGAAAGGAAATCTTAAATGCAAATATTTTTTTCTAATTTTATAATTCTTTTTTTTTTATTTTTCCCTTTTGCGAAGTCAGTCAGTCAGTCTGACATTCAATCAGTCAAGCACTCAGTCATTCAGTCTCAGTCAGTCAGTCCAGTCAGTCAGTCACTCAGTCAGTCAGTTAGTCCTTCAGCCAGTCAGTCAAGCAGTCAGTCATTTAGTCTCAGTCAGTCAGTCATTCAGTCAGTCAGTCAGTCAGGCAGTCAGTCAGTCAGTCAGTCGGTCAGTCCTGTGCAGTCAGTTAGTCACTAAAGCAGTCAGTCAGTCTCAGTCAGTCAGTCAGTCAGTCAGTCCAGTCCAGTCTCAGTCAGTCAGTCAGTCAGTCTCGGTCAGTCAGTCAGTCAGTCATTCAGTCAGTCAGTCAGTCAGGCAGTCAGTCAGTCGGTCAGCCTTATTCAGTCAGTCTGTCAGTCAGTCAGTCAGTCAGCCTTATTCAGTCAGTCTGTCAGTCATCCTTATTCAGTCAGTCTGTCAGTCAGTCAGTCGGTCAGTCCTGTCCAGTCAGTTAGTCAGTCAAGCAGTCAGTCAGGTAGTCAAGCAGTCAGTCAGTCAGTGTCAGTCAGTCATTTAGTCATTCAGTCAGTCAGTGAAATAGCCAGTCAGAGAGTCAAGCAGTCAGTCAGTCAGTCTCAGTCAGTCAGTTAGTCAGTCAGTCAGTCAGTCAGTCCAGTCTCAGTTAGTCAGGCAGTTAGTCAGTCAGTCTCGGTCAGTCAGTGAGTCAGTCAGTCAGTATCAGTCAGTCAGTGAGTCAGTCTGTCAGTTAGGCAGTATCAGTCAGGCAGTAAGACTCCGCTCGACAGAACTCCGATAGCCTAATGGCTAGACCGCTGGTCTTCCAAGCGAATGGCCTGGGTTCGAGTCCCAGCCGGAGCGAATATCTTCAATGTATATATTTCTTTTCTAATTTGAAAATTCTTTTTTTTTTTCAATTTCTTTCCTTTGCAATTTTTGATTATTTATGTAGGGAAGAAAATTCTGAGTCAGTTTAATTTTTCGACACGAAGATTTCAAAGTGTTTAAATAAACAATTACCAAGGTGCATTTTTTGTTTTTATTATATTTAAAACTCCCACCGACAGAGCTCCCATAGACTAATGGCTAGAGTGTTAGGCTTCCAAGCGAGTGGCCCTGGGTTCGAGTCCCAGCCTGAACGAAAATCTTCAATGTATACTTTTAGTTTCTAATTTGAAATTTCTTCTTCTTTTTTTTTTTAATTTTTCTCTTTTGCGAATATTGATTATTTATGTAGGGAGAAAAATTCTGAGTCAGTTTAATAATTCGACCTGTAAATTTCAAAGTGTTTGAATCAATAATTACCAAGGTGCATTTTTTGTTTTTATTATATTTAAGACTTCCATCGACAGAGCTCCGATAGCCTAATGGCTAGACCGTTGGGTTCCTAGCGCGTGGTACTGGGTTCGAGTCCCGGCCGGAAAGGAAATCTTAAATGCAAATATTTTTTTCTAATTTTATAATTCTTTTTTTTTATTTTTCCCTTTTGCGAAGTCAGTCAGTCAGTCTGACAGTCAATCAGTCAAGCACTCAGTCATTCAGTCTCAGTCAGTCAGTCACTCAGTCAGTCAGTTAGTCCTTCAGCCAGTCAGTCAAGCAGTCAGTCATTTAGTCTCAGTCAGTCAGGCAGTCAGTCAGTCAGTCAGTCAGGCAGTCAGTCAGTCAGTCAGTCGGTCAGTCCTGTGCAGTCAGTTAGTCACTAAAGCAGTCAATCAGTCTCAGTCAGTCAGTCAGTCAGTCAGTCCAGTCCAGTCTCAGTCAGTCAGTCAGTCAGTCTCGGCCAGTCAGTCAGTCATTCAGTCAGTCAGTCAGTCATTCAGTCAGTCATTCAGTCGGTCAGCCTTATTCAGTCAGTCTGTCAGTCAGTCAGTCAGTCAGCCTTATTCAGTCAGTCTGTCAGTCATCCTTATTCAGTCAGTCTGTCAGTCTGTCAGTCGGTCAGTCCTGTCCAGTCAGTTAGTCAGTCAAGCAGTCAGTCAGGTAGTCAAGCAGTCAGTCAGTCAGTGTCAGTCAGTCATTTAGTCATTCAGTCAGTCAGTGAAATAGCCAGTCAGAGAGTCAAGCAGTCAGTCAGTCAGTCTCAGTCAGTCAGTTAGTCAGTCAGTCAGTCAGTCAGTCAGTCAGTCCAGTCTCAGTCAGTCAGGCAGTTAGTCAGTCAGTCTCGGTCAGTCAGTGAGTCAGTCAGTCAGTATCAGTCAGTCAGTGAGTCAGTCTGTCAGTCAGGCAGTATCAGTCAGGCAGTAAGACTCCGCTCGACAGAACTCCGATAGCCTAATGGCTAGCCCGCTGGTCTTCCAAGCGAGTGGCCTGGGTTCGAGTCCCAGCCGGAGCGAATATCTTCAATGTATATATTTCTTTTCTAATTTGAAAATTCTTTTTTTTTCAATTTCTTTCCTTTGCAATTATTGATTATTTATGTAGGGAAGAAAATTCTGAGTCAGTTTAATTTTTCGACACGAAGATTTCAAAGTGTTTAAATAAACAATTACCAAGGTGCATTTTTTGTTTTTATTATATTTAAAACTCCCACCGACAGAGCTCCCATAGACTAATGGCTAGAGTGTTAGGCTTCCAAGAGAGTGGTTCTGGGTTCGAGTCCCAGCCTGAACGAAAATCTTCAATGTATACTTTTAGTTTCTAATTTGAAATTTCTTCTTCTTTTTTTTTAATTTTTCTCTTTTGCGAATATTGATTATTTATGTAGGGAGAAAAATTCTGAGTCAGTTTAATTATTCGACTTGTAAATTTCAAAGTGTTTGAATCAATAATTACCAAGGTGCATTTTTTGTTTTTATTATATTTAAGACTTCCATCGACAGAGCTCCGATAGCCTAATGGCTAGACCGTTGGGTTCCTAGCGCGTGGTACTGGGTTCGAGTCCCGGCCGGAAAGGACATCTTAAATGCAAATATTTTTTTCTAATTTTATAATTCTTTTTTTTTTATTTTTCCCTTTTGCGAAGTCAGTCAGTCAGTCTGACAGTCAATCAGTCAAGCACTCAGTCATTCAGTCTCAGTCAGTCAGTCCAGTCAGTCAGTCACTCAGTCAGTCAGTTAGTCCTTCAGCCAGTCAGTCAAGCAGTCAGTCATTTAGTCTCAGTCAGTCAGTCATTCAGTCAGGCAGTCAGTCAGGCAGTCAGTCAGTCAGTCAGTCGGTCAGTCCTGTGCAGTCAGTTAGTCACTAAAGCAGTCAGTCAGTCTCAGTCAGTCAGTCAGTCAGTCAGTCCAGTCCAGTCTCAGTCAGTCAGTCAGTCAGTCTCGGTCAGTCAGTCAGTCAGTCAGGCAGTCAGTCAGTCGGTCAGCCTTATTCAGTCAGTCTGTCAGTCAGTCAGTCGGTCAGTCCTGTCCAGTCAGTTAGTCAGTCAAGCAGTCAGTCAGGTAGTCAAGCAGTCAGTCAGTCAGTGTCAGTCAGTCATTTAGTCATTCAGTCAGTCAGTGAAATAGCCAGTCAGAGAGTCAAGCAGTCAGTCAGTCAGTCTCAGTCAGTCAGTTAGTCAGTCAGTCAGTCAGTCAGTCAGTCAGTCCAGTCTCAGTCAGTCAGGCAGTTAGTCAGTCAGTCTCGGTCAGTCAGTGAGTCAGTCAGTCAGTGAGTCAGTCTGTCAGTCAGGCAGTATCAGTCAGGCAGTAAGACTCCGCTCGACAGAACTCCGATAGCCTAATGGCTAGACCGCTGGTCTTCCAAGCGAGTGGCCTGGGTTCGAGTCCCAGCCGGAGCGAATATCTTCAATGTATATATTTCTTTTCTAATTTGAAAATTCTTTTTTTTTTTCAATTTCTTTCCTTTGCAATTATTGATTATTTATGTAGGGAAGAAAATTCTGAGTCAGTTTAATTTTTCGACACGAAGATTTCAAAGTGTTTAAATAAACAATTACCAAGGTGCATTTTTTGTTTTTATTATATTTAAAACTCCCACCGACAGAGCTTCCATAGACTAATGGCTAGAGTGTTAGGCTTCCAAGCGAGTGGCCCTGGGTTCGAGTCCCAGCCTGAACGAAAATCTTCAATATATACTTTTAGTTTCTAATTTGAAATTTCTTCTTCTTTTTTTTTAATTTTTCTCTTTTGCGAATATTGATTATTTATGTAGGGAGAAAAATTCTGAGTCAGTTTAATTATTCGACCTGTAAATTTCAAAGTGTTTGAATCAATAATTACCAAGGTGCATTTTTTGTTTTTATTATATTTAAGACTTCCATCGACAGAGCTCCGATAGCCTAATGGCTAGACCGTTGGGTTCCTAGCGCGTGGTACTGGGTTCGAGTCCCGGCCGGAAAGGAAATCTTAAATGCAAATATTTTTTTCTAATTTTATAATTCTTTTTTTTTATTTTTCCCTTTTGCGAAGTCAGTCAGTCAGTCTGACAGTCAATCAGTCAAGCACTCAGTCATTCAGTCTCAGTCAGTCAGTCCAGTCAGTCAGTCACTCAGTCAGTCAGTTAGTCCTTCAGCCAGTCAGTCAAGCAGTCAGTCATTTAGTCTCAGTCAGTCAGTCATTCAGTCAGTCAGTCAGTCAGGCAGTCAGTCAGTCGGTCAGTCCTGTGCAGTCAGTTAGTCACTAAAGCAGTCAGTCAGTCTCAGTCAGTCAGTCAGTCAGTCAGTCCAGTCCAGTCTCAGTCAGTCAGTCAGTCAGTCTCGGTCAGTCAGTCAGTCAGTCAGGCAGTCAGTCAGTCGGTCAGCCTTATTCAGTCAGTCTGTCAGTCAGTCAGTCGGTCAGTCCTGTCCAGTCAGTTAGTCAGTCAAGCAGTCAGTCAGGTAGTCAAGCAGTCAGTCAGTCAGTGTCAGTCAGTCATTTAGTCATTCAGTCAGTCAGTGAAATAGCCAGTCAGAGAGTCAAGCAGTCAGTCAGTCAGTCTCAGTCAGTCAGTTAGTCAGTCAGTCAGTCAGTCAGTCAGTCAGTCCAGTCTCAGTCAGTCAGTCAGTCAGTCAGTCAGTCTCGGTCAGTCAGTGAGTCAGTCAGTCAGTATCAGTCAGTCAGTGAGTCAGTCTGTCAGTCAGGCAGTATCAGTCAGGCAGTAAGACTCCGCTCGACAGAACTCCGATAGCCTAATGGCTAGACCGCTGGTCTTCCAAGCGAGTGGCCTGGGTTCGAGTCCCAGCCGGAGCGAATATCTTCAATGTATATATTTCTTTTCTAATTTGAAAATTCTTTTTTTTTTCAATTTCTTTCCTTTGCAATTATTGATTATTTATGTAGGGAAGAAAATTCTGAGTCAGTTTAATTTTTCGACACGAAGATTTCAAAGTGTTTAAATAAACAATTACCAAGGTGCATTTTTTGTTTTTATTATATTTAAAACTCCCACCGACAGAGCTCCCATAGACTAATGGCTAGAGTGTTAGGCTTCCAAGCGAGTGGCTCTGGGTTCGAGTCCCAGCCTGAACGAAAATCTTCAATGTATACTTCTAGTTTCTAATTTGAAATTTCTTCTTCTTTTTTTTTTAATTTTTCTCTTTTGCGAATATTGATTATTTATGTAGGGAGAAAAATTCTGAGTCAGTTTAATTATTCGACCTGTAAATTTCAAAGTGTTTGAATCAATAATTACCAAGGTGCATTTTTTGTTTTTATTATATTTAAGACTTCCATCGACAGAGCTCTGATAGCCTAATGGCTAGACCGTTGGGTTCCAAGCGCGTGGTACTGGGTTCGAGTCCCGGCCGGAACGAAAATCTTCCATGTATATAATTCTCTTCTAATTTGAAGATTCTTTTTTTTTTCAATTTCTTTCTTTTGCAAATATGGATTATTTATGTACGGAAGAAAATTCTGAGTCAGTTTAATCATTTGACCTTTAGATTTCAAAGATTTTAGATCAATAATTACTAAGGTGCATTTTTTGTTTTTATTATAATTAAGACACCGATCAACAGAGATCCGATAGTATATTGGCGAGAGCGTTGGGCTTCCATGAGTGTCGCCCTGGGTTCAAATCCCAGCCGGAAAGGAAATCTTAAATGCAAATATTGTTTTCTAATTTTATAATTCTTTTTTTTTTATTTTTCCCTTTTGCGAAGTCAGTCAGTCAGTCTGACAGTCAGTCAGTGAGTCAGCCTTATTCAGTCAGTCTGTCAGTCATCCTTATTCAGTCAGTCTGTCAGTCAGTCAGTCGGTCAGTCAGTCATTTAGTCATTCAGTCAGTCAGTGAAATAGCCAGTCAGAGAGTCAAGCAGTCAGTCAGTCAGTCTCAGTCAGTCAGTTAGTCAGTTAGTCAGTCAGTCAGTCTAGTCTCAGTCAGTCAGGCAGTTAGTCAGTCAGTCTCGGTCAGTCAGTGAGTCAGTCAGTCAGTATCAGTCAGTCAGTGAGTCAGTCTGCCAGTCAGGCAGTATCAGTCAGGCAGTAAGACTCCGCTCGACAGAACTCCGATAGCCTAATGGCTAGACCGCTGGTCTTCCAAGCGAGTGGCCTGGGTTCGAGTCCCAGCCGGAGCGAATATCTTCAATGTATATATTTCTTTTCTAATTTGAAAATTCTTTTTTTTTTCAATTTCTTTCCTTTGCAATTATTGATTATTTATGTAGGGAAGAAAATTCTGAGTCAGTTTAATATTTCGACACGAAGATTTCAAAGTGTTTAAATAAACAATTACCAAGGTGCATTTTTTGTTTTTATTATATTTAAAACTCCCACCGACAGAGCTCCCATAGACTAACGGCTAGAGTGTTAGGCTTCCAAGCGAGTGGCCGTGGGTTCGAGTCCCAGCCTGAACGAAAATCTTCAATGTATACTTTTAGTTTCTAATTTGAAATTTCTTCTTCTTTTTTTTTTTAATTTTTCTGTTTTGCGAATATTGATTATTTATGTAGGGAGAAAAATTCTGAGTCAGTTTAATTATTCGACCTGTAAATTTCAAAGTGTTTGAACCAATAATTACCAAGGTGCATTTTTTGTTTTTATTATATTTAAGACTTCCACCGACAGAGCTCCCATAGACTAATGGCTAGAGTGTTAGGCTTCCAAGCGAGTGGCCCTGGGTTCGAGTCCCAGCCTGTACGAAAATCTTCAATGTATACTTTTAGTTTCTAATTTGAAATTTCTTCTTCTTTTTTTTTAATTTTTCTCTTTTGCGAATATTGATTATTTATGTAGGGAGAAAAATTCTGAGTCAGTTTAATTATTCGACCTGTAAATTTCAAAGTGTTTGAATCAATAATTACCAAGGTGCATTTTTTGTTTTTATTATATTTAAGACTTCCATCGACAGAGCTCCGATAGCCTAATGGCTAGACCGTTGGGTTCCTAGCGCCACATTCCTAACGCGTGGTACTGGGTTCGAGTCCCGGCCGGAAAGGAAAGCTTAAATGCAAATGTTTTTTTCTAATTTTATAATTCTTTTTTTTTTTATTTTTCCCTTTTGCGAAGTCAGTCAGTCAGTCTGACAGTCAATCAGTCAAGCACTCAGTCATTCAGTCTCAGTCAGTCAGTCCAGTCAGTCAGTCACTCAGTCAGTCAGTTAGTCCTTCAGCCAGTCAGTCAAGCAGTCAGTCATTTAGTCTCAGTCAGTCAGTCATTCAGTCAGTCAGTCAGTCAGGCGAGCAGTCAGTCAGTCAGTCGGTCAGTCCTGTGCAGTCAGTTAGTCACTAAAGCAGTCAGTCAGTCTCAGTCAGTCAGTCAGTCAGTCAGTCCAGTCCAGTCTCAGTCAGTCAGTCAGTCAGTCTCGGTCAGACAGTCAGTCAGTCATTCAGTCAGTCAGTCAGTCAGGCAGTCAGTCAGTCGGTCAGCCTTATTCAGTCAGTCGGTCAGCCTTATTCAGTCAGTCTGTCAGTCAGTCAGTCAGTCAGCCTTATTCAGTCAGTCTGTCAGTCAGTCAGTCGGTCAGTCCTGTCCAGTCAGTTAGTCAGTCAAGCAGTCAGTCAGGTAGTCAAGCAGTCAGTCAGTCAGTGTCAGTCAGTCATTTAGTCATTCAGTCAGTCAGTGAGTCAGTCTGTCAGTCAGGCAGTATCAGTCAGGCAGTAAGACTCCGCTCGACAGAACTCCGATAGCCTAATGGCTAGACCGCTGGTCTTCCAAGCAAGTGGCCTGGGTTCGAGTCCCAGCTGGAGCGAATATCTTCAATGTATATATTTCTTTTCTAATTTGAAAATTCTTTTTTTTTTCAATTTCTTTCCTTTGCAATTATTGATTATTTATGTAGGGAAGAAAATTCTGAGTCAGTTTAATTTTTCGACACAAAGATTTCAAAGTGTTTAAATAAACAATTACCAAGGTGCATTTTTTGTTTTTATTATATTTAAAACTCCCACCGACAGAGCTCCCATAGACTAATGGCTAGAGTGTTAGGCTTCCAAGCGAGTGGCCCTGGGTTCGAGTCCCAGCCTGAACGAAAATCTTCAATGTATACTTTTAGTTTCTAATTTGAAATTTCTTCTTCTTTTTTTTTAATTTTTCTCTTTTGCGAATATTGATTATTTATGTAGGGAGAAAAATTCTGAGTCAGTTTAATTATTCGACCTGTAAATTTCAAAGTGTTTGAATCAATAATTACCAAGGTGCATTTTTTGTTTTTATTATATTTAAGACTTCCATCGACAGAGCTCCGATAGCCTAATGGCTAGACCGTTGGGTTCCTAGCGCGTGGTAATGGGTTCGAGTCCCGGCCGGAAAGGAAATCTTAAATGCAAATATTTTTTTCTAATTTTATAATTCTTTTTTTTTTATTTTTCCCTTTTGCGAAGTCAGTCAGTCAGTCTGACATTCAATCAGTCAAGCACTCAGTCATTCAGTCTCAGTCAGTCAGTCCAGTCAGTCAGTCACTCAGTCAGTCAGTTAGTCCTTCAGCCAGTCAGTCAAGCAGTCAGTCATTTAGTCTCAGTCAGTCAGTCATTCAGTCAGTCAGTCAGTCAGGCAGTCAGTCAGTCAGTCAGTCGGTCAGTCCTGTGCAGTCAGTTAGTCACTAAAGCAGTCAGTCAGTCTCAGTCAGTCAGTCAGTCAGTCAGTCCAGTCCAGTCTCAGTCAGTCAGTCAGTCAGTCTCGGTCAGTCAGTCAGTCAGTCATTCAGTCAGTCAGTCAGTCAGGCAGTCAGTCAGTCGGTCAGCCTTATTCAGTCAGTCTGTCAGTCAGTCAGTCAGTCAGCCTTATTCAGTCAGTCTGTCAGTCATCCTTATTCATTCAGTCTGTCAGTCAGTCAGTCGGTCAGTCCTGTCCAGTCAGTTAGTCAGTCAAGCAGTCAGTCAGGTAGTCAAGCAGTCAGTCAGTCAGTGTCAGTCAGTCATTTAGTCATTCAGTCAGTCAGTGAAATAGCCAGTCAGAGAGTCAAGCAGTCAGTCAGTCAGTCTCAGTCAGTCAGTTAGTCAGTCAGTCAGTCAGTCAGTCAGTCAGTCCAGTCTCAGTCAGTCTCGGTCAGTCAGTCTCGGTCAGTCAGTGAGTCAGTCAGTCAGTATCAGTCAGTCAGTGAGTCAGTCTGTCAGTCAGGCAGTATCAGTCAGGCAGTAAGACTCCGCTCGACAGAACTCCGATAGCCTAATGGCTAGACCGCTGGTCTTCCAAGCGAGTGGCCTGGGTTCGAGTCCCAGCCGGCGCGAATATCTTCAATGTATATATTTCTTTTCTAATTTGAAAATTCTTTTTTTTTTCAATTTCTTTCCTTTGCAATTATTGATTATTTATGTAGGGAAGAAAATTCTGAGTCAGTTTAATTTTTCGACACGAAGATTTCAAAGTGTTTAAATAAACAATTACCAAGGTGCATTTTTTGTTTTTATTATATTTAAAACTCCCACCGACAGAGCTCCCATAGACTAATGGCTAGAGTGTTAGGCTTCCAAGCGAGTGGCCCTGGGTTCGAGTCCCAGCCTGAACGAAAATCTTCAATGTATACTTTTAGTTTCTAATTTGAAATTTCTTCTTCTTTTTTTTTTAAATTTTTCTCTTTTGCGAATATTGATTATTTATGTAGGGAGAAAAATTCTGAGTCAGTTTAATTATTCGACCTGTAAATTTCAAAGTGTTTGAATCAATAATTACCAAGGTGCATTTTTTGTTTTTATTATATTTAAGACTTCCATCGACAGAGCTCCGATAGCCTAATGGCTAGACCGTTGGGTTCCTAGCGCGTGGTAATGGGTTCGAGTCCCGGCCAGAAAGGAAATCTTAAATGCAAATATTTTTTTCTAATTTTATAATTCTTTTTTTTTTTATTTTTCCCTTTTGCGAAGTCAGTCAGTCAGTCTGACATTCAATCAGTCAAGCACTCAGTCATTCAGTCTCAGTCAGTCAGTCCAGTCAGTCAGTCACTCAGTCAGTCAGTTAGTCCTTCAGCCAGTCAGTCAAGCAGTCAGTCATTTAGTCTCAGTCAGTCAGTCATTCAGTCAGTCAGTCAGTCAGGCAGTCAGTCAGTCAGTCAGTCGGTCAGTCCTGTGCAGTCAGTTAGTCACTAAAGCAGTCAGTCAGTCTCAGTCAGTCAGTCAGTCAGTCAGTCCAGTCCAGTCTCAGTCAGTCAGTCAGTCAGTCTCGGTCAGTCAGTCAGTCAGTCATTCAGTCAGTCAGTCAGTCAGGCAGTCAGTCAGTCGGTCAGCCTTATTCAGTCAGTCTGTCAGTCAGTCAGTCAGTCAGCCTTATTCAGTCAGTCTGTCAGTCATCCTTATTCAGTCAGTCTGTCAGTCAGTCAGTCGGTCAGTCCTGTCCAGTCAGTTAGTCAGTCAAGCAGTCAGTCAGGTAGTCAAGCAGTCAGTGTCAGTCAGTCATTTAGTCATTCAGTCAGTCAGTGAAATAGCCAGTCAGAGAGTCAAGCAGTCAGTCAGTCAGTCTCAGTCAGTCAGTTAGTCAGTCAGTCAGTCAGTCAGTCAGTCAGTCAGTCCAGTCTCAGTTAGTCAGGCAGTTAGTCAGTCAGTCTCGGTCAGTCAGTGAGTCAGTCAGTCAGTATCAGTCAGTCAGTGAGTCAGTCTGTCAGTTAGGCAGTATCAGTCAGGCAGTAAGACTCCGCTCGACAGAACTCCGATAGCCTAATGGCTAGACCGCTGGTCTTCCAAGCGAGTGGCCTGGGTTCGAGTCCCAGCCGGAGCGAATATCTTCAATGTATATATTTCTTTTCTAATTTGAAAATTCTTTTTTTTTTTCAATTTCTTTCCTTTGCAATTTTTGATTATTTATGTAGGGAAGAAAATTCTGAGTCAGTTTAATTTTTCGACACGAAGATTTCAAAGTGTTTAAATAAACAATTACCAAGGTGCATTTTTTGTTTTTATTATATTTAAAACTCCCACCGACAGAGCTCCCATAGACTAATGGCTAGAGTGTTAGGCTTCCAAGCGAGTGGCCCTGGGTTCGAGTCCCAGCCTGAACGAAAATCTTCAATGTATACTTTTAGTTTCTAATTTGAAATTTCTTCTTCTTTTTTTTTTTAATTTTTCTCTTTTGCGAATATTGATTATTTATGTAGGGAGAAAAATTCTGAGTCAGTTTAATAATTCGACCTGTAAATTTCAAAGTGTTTGAATCAATAATTACCAAGGTGCATTTTTTGTTTTTATTATATTTAAGACTTCCATCGACAGAGCTCCGATAGCCTAATGGCTAGACCGTTGGGTTCCTAGCGCGTGGTACTGGGTTCGAGTCCCGGCCGGAAAGGAAATCTTAAATGCAAATATTTTTTTCTAATTTTATAATTCTTTTTTTTTATTTTTCCCTTTTGCGAAGTCAGTCAGTCAGTCTGACAGTCAATCAGTCAAGCACTCAGTCATTCAGTCTCAGTCAGTCAGTCACTCAGTCAGTCAGTTAGTCCTTCAGCCAGTCAGTCAAGCAGTCAGTCATTTAGTCTCAGTCAGTCAGGCAGTCAGTCAGTCAGTCAGTCAGGCAGTCAGTCAGTCAGTCAGTCGGTCAGTCCTGTGCAGTCAGTTAGTCACTAAAGCAGTCAATCAGTCTCAGTCAGTCAGTCAGTCAGTCAGTCCAGTCCAGTCTCAGTCAGTCAGTCAGTCAGTCTCGGCCAGTCAGTCAGTCATTCAGTCAGTCAGTCAGTCATTCAGTCAGTCAGTCAGTCGGTCAGCCTTATTCAGTCAGTCTGTCAGTCAGTCAGTCAGTCAGCCTTATTCAGTCAGTCTGTCAGTCATCCTTATTCAGTCAGTCTGTCAGTCTGTCAGTCGGTCAGTCCTGTCCAGTCAGTTAGTCAGTCAAGCAGTCAGTCAGGTAGTCAAGCAGTCAGTCAGTCAGTGTCAGTCAGTCATTTAGTCATTCAGTCAGTCAGTGAAATAGCCAGTCAGAGAGTCAAGCAGTCAGTCAGTCAGTCTCAGTCAGTCAGTTAGTCAGTCAGTCAGTCAGTCAGTCAGTCAGTCCAGTCTCAGTTAGTCAGGCAGTTAGTCAGTCAGTCTCGGTCAGTCAGTGAGTCAGTCAGTCAGTATCAGTCAGTCAGTGAGTCAGTCTGTCAGTCAGGCAGTATCAGTCAGGCAGTAAGACTCCGCTCGACAGAACTCCGATAGCCTAATGGCTAGCCCGCTGGTCTTCCAAGCGAGTGGCCTGGGTTCGAGTCCCAGCCGGAGCGAATATCTTCAATGTATATATTTCTTTTCTAATTTGAAAATTCTTTTTTTTTTCAATTTCTTTCCTTTGCAATTATTGATTATTTATGTAGGGAAGAAAATTCTGAGTCAGTTTAATTTTTCGACACGAAGATTTCAAAGTGTTTAAATAAACAATTACCAAGGTGCATTTTTTGTTTTTATTATATTTAAAACTCCCACCGACAGAGCTCCCATAGACTAATGGCTAGAGTGTTAGGCTTCCAAGAGAGTGGTTCTGGGTTCGAGTCCCAGCCTGAACGAAAATCTTCAATGTATACTTTTAGTTTCTAATTTGAAATTTCTTCTTCTTTTTTTTTTAATTTTTCTCTTTTGCGAATATTGATTATTTATGTAGGGAGAAAAATTCTGAGTCAGTTTAATTATTCGACTTGTAAATTTCAAAGTGTTTGAATCAATAATTACCAAGGTGCATTTTTTGTTTTTATTATATTTAAGACTTCCATCGACAGAGCTCCGATAGCCTAATGGCTAGACCGTTGGGTTCCTAGCGCGTGGTACTGGGTTCGAGTCCCGGCCGGAAAGGACATCTTAAATGCAAATATTTTTTTCTAATTTTATAATTCTTTTTTTTTTATTTTTCCCTTTTGCGAAGTCAGTCAGTCAGTCTGACAGTCAATCAGTCAAGCACTCAGTCATTCAGTCTCAGTCAGTCAGTCCAGTCAGTCAGTCACTCAGTCAGTCAGTTAGTCCTTCAGCCAGTCAGTCAAGCAGTCAGTCATTTAGTTTCAGTCAGTCAGTCATTCAGTCAGGCAGTCAGTCAGGCAGTCAGTCAGTCAGTCAGTCGGTCAGTCCTGTGCAGTCAGTTAGTCACTAAAGCAGTCAGTCAGTCTCAGTCAGTCAGTCAGTCAGTCAGTCCAGTCCAGTCTCAGTCAGTCAGTCAGTCAGTCTCGGTCAGTCAGTCAGTCAGTCAGGCAGTCAGTCAGTCGGTCAGCCTTATTCAGTCAGTCTGTCAGTCAGTCAGTCGGTCAGTCCTGTCCAGTCAGTTAGTCAGTCAAGCAGTCAGTCAGGTAGTCAAGCAGTCAGTCAGTCAGTGTCAGTCAGTCATTTAGTCATTCAGTCAGTCAGTGAAATAGCCAGTCAGAGAGTCAAGCAGTCAGTCAGTCAGTCTCAGTCAGTCAGTTAGTCAGTCAGTCAGTCAGTCAGTCAGTCAGTCCAGTCTCAGTCAGTCAGGCAGTTAGTCAGTCAGTCTCGGTCAGTCAGTGAGTCAGTCAGTCAGTGAGTCAGTCTGTCAGTCAGGCAGTATCAGTCAGGCAGTAAGACTCCGCTCGACAGAACTCCGATAGCCTAATGGCTAGACCGCTGGTCTTCCAAGCGAGTGGCCTGGGTTCGAGTCCCAGCCGGAGCGAATATCTTCAATGTATATATTTCTTTTCTAATTTGAAAATTCTTTTTTTTTTTCAATTTCTTTCCTTTGCAATTATTGATTATTTATGTAGGGAAGAAAATTCTGAGTCAGTTTAATTTTTCGACACGAAGATTTCAAAGTGTTTAAATAAACAATTACCAAGGTGCATTTTTTGTTTTTATTATATTTAAAACTCCCACCGACAGAGCTTCCATAGACTAATGGCTAGAGTGTTAGGCTTCCAAGCGAGTGGCCCTGGGTTCGAGTCCCAGCCTGAACGAAAATCTTCAATATATACTTTTAGTTTCTAATTTGAAATTTCTTCTTCTTTTTTTTTAATTTTTCTCTTTTGCGAATATTGATTATTTATGTAGGGAGAAAAATTCTGAGTCAGTTTAATTATTCGACCTGTAAATTTCAAAGTGTTTGAATCAATAATTACCAAGGTACATTTTTTGTTTTTATTATATTTAAGACTTCCATCGACAGAGCTCCGATAGCCTAATGGCTAGACCGTTGGGTTCCTAGCGCGTGGTACTGGGTTCGAGTCCCGGCCGGAAAGGAAATCTTAAATGCAAATATTTTTTTCTAATTTTATAATTCTTTTTTTTTATTTTTCCCTTTTGCGAAGTCAGTCAGTCAGTCTGACAGTCAATCAGTCAAGCACTCAGTCATTCATTCTCAGTCAGTCAGTCCAGTCAGTCAGTCACTCAGTCAGTCAGTTAGTCCTTCAGCCAGTCAGTCAAGCAGTCAGTCATTTAGTCTCAGTCAGTCAGTCATTCAGTCAGTCAGTCAGTCAGGCAGTCAGTCAGTCGGTCAGTCCTGTGCAGTCAGTTAGTCACTAAAGCAGTCAGTCAGTCTCAGTCAGTCAGTCAGTCAGTCAGTCCAGTCCAGTCTCAGTCAGTCAGTCAGTCAGTCTCGGTCAGTCAGTCAGTCAGTCAGGCAGTCAGTCAGTCGGTCAGCCTTATTCAGTCAGTCTGTCAGTCAGTCAGTCGGTCAGTCCTGTCCAGTCAGTTAGTCAGTCAAGCAGTCAGTCAGGTAGTCAAGCAGTCAGTCAGTCAGTGTCAGTCAGTCATTTAGTCATTCAGTCAGTCAGTGAAATAGCCAGTCAGAGAGTCAAGCAGTCAGTCAGTCAGTCTCAGTCAGTCAGTTAGTCAGTCAGTCAGTCAGTCAGTCAGTCAGTCCAGTCTCAGTCAGTCAGTCAGTCAGTCAGTCAGTCAGTCTCGGTCACTCAGTGAGTCAGTCAGTCAGTATCAGTCAGTCAGTGAGTCAGTCTGTCAGTCAGGCAGTATCAGTCAGGCAGTAAGACTCCGCTCGACAGAACTCCGATAGCCTAATGGCTAGACCGCTGGTCTTCCAAGCGAGTGGCCTGGGTTCGAGTCCCAGCCGGAGCGAATATCTTCATTGTATATATTTCATTTCTAATTTGAAAATTCTTTTTTTTTTCAATTTCTTTCCTTTGCAATTATTGATTATTTATGTAGGGAAGAAAATTCTGAGTCAGTTTAATTTTTCGACACGAAGATTTCAAAGTGTTTAAATAAACAATTACCAAGGTGCATTTTTTGTTTTTATTATATTTAAAACTCCCACCGACAGAGCTCCCATAGACTAATGGCTAGAGTGTTAGGCTTCCAAGCGAGTGGCTCTGGGTTCGAGTCCCAGCCTGAACGAAAATCTTCAATGTATACTTCTAGTTTCTAATTTGAAATTTCTTCTTCTTTTTTTTTTAATTTTTCTCTTTTGCGAATATTGATTATTTATGTAGGGAGAAAAATTCTGAGTCAGTTTAATTATTCGACCTGTAAATTTCAAAGTGTTTGAATCAATAATTACCAAGGTGCATTTTTTGTTTTTATTATATTTAAGACTTCCATCGACAGAGCTCCGATAGCCTAATGGCTAGACCGTTGGGTTCCAAGCGCGTGGTACTGGGTTCGAGTCCCGGCCGGAACGAAAATCTTCCATGTATATAATTCTCTTCTAATTTGAAGATTCTTTTTTTTTTCAATTTCTTTCTTTTGCAAATATGGATTATTTATGTACGGAAGAAAATTCTGAGTCAGTTTAATCATTTGACCTTTAGATTTCAAAGATTTTAGATCAATAATTACTAAGGTGCATTTTTTGTTTTTATTATAATTAAGACACCGATCAACAGAGATCCGATAGTATATTGGCGAGAGCGTTGGGCTTCCATGAGTGTCGCCCTGGGTTCAAATCCCAGCCGGAAAGGAAATCTTAAATGCAAATATTGTTTTCTAATTTTATAATTCTTTTTTTTTATTTTTCCCTTTTGCGAAGTCAGTCAGTCAGTCTGACAGTCAGTCAGTGAGTCAGCCTTATTCAGTCAGTCTGTCAGTCATCCTTATTCAGTCAGTCTGTCAGTCAGTCAGTCGGTCAGTCAGTCATTTAGTCATTCAGTCAGTCAGTGAAATAGCCAGTCAGAGAGTCAAGCAGTCAGTCAGTCAGTCTCAGTCAGTCTCAGTCAGTCAGTTAGTCAGTTAGTCAGTCAGTCTAGTCTCAGTCAGTCAGGCAGTTAGTCAGTCAGTCTCGGTCAGTCAGTGAGTCAGTCAGTCAGTATCAGTCAGTCAGTGAGTCAGTCTGCCAGTCAGGCAGTATCAGTCAGGCAGTAAGACTCCGCTCGACAGAACTCCGATAGCCTAATGGCTAGACCGCTGGTCTTCCAAGCGAGTGGCCTGGGTTCGAGTCCCAGCCGGAGCGAATATCTTCAATGTATATATTTCTTTTCTAATTTGAAAATTCTTTTTTTTTTTCAATTTCTTTCCTTTGCAATTATTGATTATTTATGTAGGGAAGAAAATTCTGAGTCAGTTTAATATTTCGACACGAAGATTTCAAAGTGTTTAAATAAACAATTACCAAGGTGCATTTTTTGTTTTTATTATATTTAAAACTCCCACCGACAGAGCTCCCATAGACTAATGGCTAGAGTGTTAGGCTTCCAAGCGAGTGGCCGTGGGTTCGAGTCCCAGCCTGAACGAAAATCTTCAATGTATACTTTTAGTTTCTAATTTGAAATTTCTTCTTCTTTTTTTTTTTTAATTTTTCTGTTTTGCGAATATTGATTATTTATGTAGGGAGAAAAATTCTGAGTCAGTTTAATTATTCGACCTGTAAATTTCAAAGTGTTTGAACCAATAATTACCAAGGTGCATTTTTTGTTTTTATTATATTTAAGACTTCCACCGACAGAGCTCCCATAGACTAATGGCTAGAGTGTTAGGCTTCCAAGCGAGTGGCCCTGGGTTCGAGTCCCAGCCTGAACGAAAATCTTCAATGTATACTTTTAGTTTCTAATTTGAAATTTCTTCTTCTTTTTTTTTTTAATTTTTCTCTTTTGCGAATATTGATTATTTATGTAGGGAGAAAAATTCTGAGTCAGTTTAATTATTCGACCTGTAAATTTCAAAGTGTTTGAATCAATAATTACCAAGGTGCATTTTTTGTTTTTATTATATTTAAGACTTCCATCGACAGAGCTCCGATAGCCTAATGGCTAGACCGTTGGGTTCCTAGCGCCACATTCCTAACGCGTGGTACTGGGTTCGAGTCCCGGCCGGAAAGGAAAGCTTAAATGCAAATGTTTTTTTCTAATTTTATAATTCTTTTTTTTTTATTTTTCCCTTTTGCGAAGTCAGTCAGTCAGTCTGACAGTCAATCAGTCAAGCACTCAGTCATTCAGTCTCAGTCAGTCAGTCCAGTCAGTCAGTCACTCAGTCAGTCAGTTAGTCCTTCAGCCAGTCAGTCAAGCAGTCAGTCATTTAGTCTCAGTCAGTCAGTCATTCAGTCAGTCAGTCAGTCAGGCGAGCAGTCAGTCAGTCAGTCGGTCAGTCCTGTGCAGTCAGTTAGTCACTAAAGCAGTCAGTCAGTCTCAGTCAGTCAGTCAGTCAGTCAGTCCAGTCCAGTCTCAGTCAGTCAGTCAGTCAGTCTCGGTCAGACAGTCAGTCAGTCATTCAGTCAGTCAGTCAGTCAGGCAGTCAGTCAGTCGGTCAGCCTTATTCAGTCAGTCGGTCAGCCTTATTCAGTCAGTCTGTCAGTCAGTCAGTCAGTCAGCCTTATTCAGTCAGTCTGTCAGTCAGTCAGTCGGTCAGTCCTGTCCAGTCAGTTAGTCAGTCAAGCAGTCAGTCAGGTAGTCAAGCAGTCAGTCAGTCAGTGTCAGTCAGTCATTTAGTCATTCAGTCAGTCAGTGAGTCAGTCTGTCAGTCAGGCAGTATCAGTCAGGCAGTAAGACTCCGCTCGACAGAACTCCGATAGCCTAATGGCTAGACCGCTGGTCTTCCAAGCGAGTGGCCTGGGTTCGAGTCCCAGCCGGAGCGAATATCTTCAATGTATATATTTCTTTTCTAATTTGAAAATTCTTTTTTTTTTCAATTTCTTTCCTTTGCAATTATTGATTATTTATGTAGGGAAGAAAATTCTGAGTCAGTTTAATTTTTCGACACAAAGATTTCAAAGTGTTTAAATAAACAATTACCGAGGTGCATTTTTTGTTTTTATTATATTTAAAACTCCCACCGACAGAGCTCCCATAGACTAATGGCTAGAGTGTTAGGCTTCCAAGCGAGTGGCCCTGGGTTCGAGTCCCAGCCTGAACGAAAATCTTCAATGTATACTTTTAGTTTCTAATTTGAAATTTCTTCTTCTTTTTTTTTAATTTTTCTCTTTTGCGAATATTGATTATTTATGTAGGGAGAAAAATTCTGAGTCAGTTTAATTATTCGACCTGTAAAGTTCAAAGTGTTTGAATCAATAATTACCAAGGTGCATTTTTTGTTTTTATTATATTTAAGACTTCCATCGACAGAGCTCCGATAGAATAATGGCTAGACCGTTGGGTTCCTAGCGCGTGGTACTGGGTTCGAGTCCCGGCCGGAAAGGAAATCTTAAATGCAAATATTTTTTTCTAATTTTATAATTCTTTTTTTTTTATTTTTCCCTTTTGCGAAGTCAGTCAGTCAGTCAGTCACTCAGTCAGTCAGTTAGTCCTTCAGCCAGTCAGTCAAGCAGTCAGTCATTTAGTCTCAGTCAGTCAGTCAGGCAGTCAGTCAGTCAGGCAGTCAGTCAGCCAGTCAGTCGGTCAGTCCTGTGCAGTCAGTTAGTCACTAAAGCAGTCAGTCAGTCTCAGTCAGTCAGTCAGTCAGTCAGTCCAGTCCAGTCTCAGTCAGTCAGTCAGTCAGTCTCGGTCAGTCAGTCAGTCAGTCATTCAGTCAGTCAGTCAGTCAGGCAGTCAGTCAGTCGGTCAGCCTTATTCAGTCAGTCTGTCAGTCAGTCAGTCAGTCAGCCTTATTCAGTCAGTCTGTCAGTCATCCTTATTCAGTCAGTCTGTCAGTCAGTCAGTCGGTCAGTCCTGTCCAGTCAGTTAGTCAGTCAAGCAGTCAGTCAGGTAGTCAAGCAGTCAGTCAGTCAGTGTCAGTCAGTCATTTAGTCATTCAGTCAGTCAGTGAAATAGCCAGTCAGAGAGTCAAGCAGTCAGTCAGTCAGTCTCAGTCAGTCAGTTAGTCAGTCAGTCAGTCAGTCAGTCAGTCAGTCCAGTCTCAGTCAGTCAGGCAGTTAGTCAGTCAGTCTCGGTCAGTCAGTGAGTCAGTCAGTCAGTATCAGTCAGTCAGTGAGTCAGTCTGTCAGTCAGGCAGTATCAGTCAGGCAGTAAGACTCCGCCCGACAGAACTGCGATAGCCTAATGGCTAGACCGCTGGTCTTCCAAGCGAGTGGCCTGGGTTCGAGTCCCAGCCGGAGCGAATATCTTCAATGTATATATTTCTTTTCTAATTTGAAAATTCTTTTTTTTTCAATTTCTTTCCTTTGCAATTATTGATTATTTATGTAGGGAAGAAAATTCTGAGTCAGTTTAATTTTTCGACACGAAGATTTCAAAGTGTTTAAATAAACAATTACCAAGGTGCATTTTTTGTTTTTATTATATTTAAAACTCCCACCGACAGAGCTCCCATAGACTAATGGCTAGAGTGTTAGGCTTCCAAGCGAGTGGCCCTGGGTTCGAGTCCCAGCCTGAACGAAAATCTTCAATGTATACTTTTAGTTTCTAATTTGAAATTTCTTCTTCTTTTTTTTTTTTAATTTTTCTCTTTTGCGAATATTGATTATTTATGTAATGAGAAAAATTCTGAGTCAGTTTAATTATTCGACCTGTAAATTTCAAAGTGTTTGAATCAATAATTACCAAGGTGCATTTTTTGTTTTTATTATATTTAAAACTCCCACCGACAGAGCTCCCATAGACTAATGGCTAGAGTGTTAGGCTTCCAAGCGAGTGGCCCTGGGTTCGAGTCCCAGGCTGAACGAAAATCTTCAATGTATACTTTTAGTTTCTAATTTGAAATTTCTTCTTCTTTTTTTTTTTTTTAATTTTTCTCTTTTGCGAATATTGATTATTTATGTAGGGAGAAAAATTCTGAGTCAGTTTAATTATTCGACCTGTAAATTTCAAAGTGTTTGAATCAATAATTACCAAGGTGCATTTTTTGTTTTTATTATATTTAAGACTTCCATCGACAGAGCTCCGATAGCCTAATGGCTAGACCGTTGGGTTCCTAGCGCGTGGTACTGGGTTCGGGTCCCGGCCGGAACGAAAATCTTCAATGTATATATACCTTTTCTAATTTGAAAATTCTTTTTTTTTTCATTTTCTTTCTTCTGCAAATATCGATTATTTATGTACGGAAGAAAATTCTGAGTCAGTTTAATCATTCGACCTTTAGATTTCAAAGATTTTAGATCAATAATTACCAAGGTGCATTTTTTGTTTTTATTATAATTAAGACACCGATCAACAGAGATCCGATAGTATATTGGCGAGAGCGTTGGGCTTCCATGAGTGTCGCCCTGGGTTCAAATCCCAGCCGGAAAGGAAATCTTAAATGCAAATATTTTTTTCTAATTTTATAATTCTTTTTTTTTTATTTTTCCCTTTTGCGAAGTCAGTCAGTCAGTCTGACAGTCAATCAGTCAAGCACTCAGTCATTCAGTCTCAGTCAGTCAGTCCAGTCAGTCAGTCACTCAGTCAGTCAGTTAGTCCTTCAGCCAGTCAGTCAAGCAGTCAGTCATTTAGTCTCAGTCAGTCAGTCATTCAGTCAGTCAGTCAGTCAGGCAGTCAGTCAGTCAGTCAGTCGGTCAGTCCTGTGCAGTCAGTTAGTCACTAAAGCAGTCAGTCAGTCTCAGTCAGTCAGTCAGTCAGTCAGTCCAGTCCAGTCTCAGTCAGTCAGTCAGTCAGTCTCGGTCAGTCAGTCAGTCAGTCATTCAGTCAGTCAGTCAGTCAGGCAGTCAGTCAGTCGGTCAGCCTTATTCAGTCAGTCTGTCAGTCAGTCAGTCAGTCAGCCTTATTCAGTCAGTCTGTCAGTCATCCTTATTCAGTCAGTCTGTCAGTCAGTCAGTCGGTCAGTCCTGTCCAGTCAGTTAGTCAGTCAAGCAGTCAGTCAGGTAGTCAAGCAGTCAGTCAGTCAGTGTCAGTCAGTCAGTGAAATAGCCAGTCAGAGAGTCAAGCAGTCAGTCAGTCAGTCTCAGTCAGTCAGTTAGTCAGTCAGTCAGTCAGTCAGTCAGTCAGTCCAGTCTCAGTCAGTCAGGCAGTTAGTCAGTCAGTCTCGGTCAGTCAGTGAGTCAGTCAGTCAGTATCAGTCAGTCAGTGAGTCAGTCTGTCAGTCAGGCAGTATCAGTCAGGCAGTAAGACTCCGCTCGACAGAACTCCGATAGCCTAATGGCTAGACCGCTGGTCTTCCAAGCGAGTGGCCTGGGTTCGAGTCCCAGCCGGAGCGAATATCTTCAATGTATATATTTCTTTTCTAATTTGAAAATTCTTTTTTTTTTCAATTTCTTTCCTTTGCAATTATTGATTATTTATGTAGGGAAGAAAATTCTGAGTCAGTTTAATTTTTCGACACGAAGATTTGAAAGTGTTTAAATAAACAATTACCAAGGTGCATTTTTTGTTTTTATTATATTTAAAACTCCCACCGACAGAGCTCCCATAGACTAATGGCTAGAGTGTTAGGATTCCAAGCGAGTGGCCCTGGGTTCGAGTCCCAGCCTGAACGAAAATCTTCAATGTATACTTTTAGTTTCTAATTTGAAATTTCTTCTTCTTTTTTTTTTAATTTTTCTCTTTTGCGAATATTGATTATTTATGTAGGGAGAAAAATTCTGAGTCAGTTTAATTATTCGACTTGTAAATTTCAAAGTGTTTGAATCAATAATTACCAAGGTGCATTTTTTGTTTTTATTATATTTAAGACTTCCATCGACAGAGCTCCGATAGCCTAATGGCTAGACCGTTGGGTTCCAAGCGCGTGGTACTGGGTTCGAGTCCCGGCCGGAACGAAAATCTTCCATGTATATAATTCTCTTCTAATTTGAAGATTCTTTTTTTTTTCAATTTCTTTCTTTTGCAAATATGGATTATTTATGTACGGAAGAAAATTCTGAGTCAGTTTAATCATTTGACCTTTAGATTTCAAAGATTTTAGATCAATAATTACTAAGGTGCATTTTTTGTTTTTATTATAATTAAGACACCGATCAACAGAGATCCGATAGTATATTGGCGAGAGCGTTGGGCTTCCATGAGTGTCGCCCTGGGTTCAAATCCCAGCCGGAAAGGAAATCTTAAATGCAAATATTGTTTTCTAATTTTATAATTCTTTTTTTTTTATTTTTCCCTTTTGCGAAGTCAGTCAGTCAGTCTGACAGTCAGTCAGTGAGTCAGCCTTATTCAGTCAGTCTGTCAGTCATCCTTATTCAGTCAGTCTGTCAGTCAGTCAGTCGGTCAGTCAGTCATTTAGTCATTCAGTCAGTCAGTGAAATAGCCAGTCAGAGAGTCAAGCAGTCAGTCAGTCAGTCTCAGTCAGTCAGTTAGTCAGTTAGTCAGTCAGTCAGTCTAGTCTCAGTCAGTCAGGCAGTTAGTCAGTCAGTCTCGGTCAGTCAGTGAGTCAGTCAGTCAGTATCAGTCAGTCAGTGAGTCAGTCTGCCAGTCAGGCAGTATCAGTCAGGCAGTAAGACTCCGCTCGACAGAACTCCGATAGCCTAATGGCTAGACCGCTGGTCTTCCAAGCGAGTGGCCTGGGTTCGAGTCCCAGCCGGAGCGAATATCTTCAATGTATATATTTCTTTTCTAATTTGAAAATTCTTTTTTTTTTCAATTTCTTTCCTTTGCAATTATTGATTATTTATGTAGGGAAGAAAATTCTGAGTCAGTTTAATATTTCGACACGAAGATTTCAAAGTGTTTAAATAAACAATTACCAAGGTGCATTTTTTGTTTTTATTATATTTAAAACTCCCACCGACAGAGCTCCCATAGACTAATGGCTAGAGTGTTAGGCTTCCAAGCGAGTGGCCGTGGGTTCGAGTCCCAGCCTGAACGAAAATCTTCAATGTATACTTTTAGTTTCTAATTTGAAATTTCTTCTTCTTTTTTTTTTTTAATTTTTCTGTTTTGCGAATATTGATTATTTATGTAGGGAGAAAAATTCTGAGTCAGTTTAATTATTCGACCTGTAAATTTCAAAGTGTTTGAACCAATAATTACCAAGGTGCATTTTTTGTTTTTATTATATTTAAGACTTCCACCGACAGAGCTCCCATAGACTAATGGCTAGAGTGTTAGGCTTCCAAGCGAGTGGCCCTGGGTTCGAGTCCCAGCCTGAACGAAAATCTTCAATGTATACTTTTAGTTTCTAATTTGAAATTTCTTCTTCTTTTTTTTTTTAATTTTTCTCTTTTGCGAATATTGATTATTTATGTAGGGAGAAAAATTCTGAGTCAGTTTAATTATTCGACCTGTAAATTTCAAAGTGTTTGAATCAATAATTACCAAGGTGCATTTTTTGTTTTTATTATATTTAAGACTTCCATCGACAGAGCTCCGATAGCCTAATGGCTAGACCGTTGGGTTCCTAGCGCCACATTCCTAACGCGTGGTACTGGGTTCGAGTCCCGGCCGGAAAGGAAAGCTTAAATGCAAATGTTTTTTTCTAATTTTATAATTCTTTTTTTTTTTATTTTTCCCTTTTGCGAAGTCAGTCAGTCAGTCTGACAGTCAATCAGTCAAGCACTCAGTCATTCAGTCTCAGTCAGTCAGTCCAGTCAGTCAGTCACTCAGTCAGTCAGTTAGTCCTTCAGCCAGTCAGTCAAGCAGTCAGTCATTTAGTCTCAGTCAGTCAGTCATTCAGTCAGTCAGTCAGTCAGGCGAGCAGTCAGTCAGTCAGTCGGTCAGTCCTGTGCAGTCAGTTAGTCACTAAAGCAGTCAGTCAGTCTCAGTCAGTCAGTCAGTCAGTCAGTCCAGTCCAGTCTCAGTCAGTCAGTCAGTCAGTCTCGGTCAGACAGTCAGTCAGTCATTCAGTCAGTCAGTCAGTCAGGCAGTCAGTCAGTCGGTCAGCCTTATTCAGTCAGTCGGTCAGCCTTATTCAGTCAGTCTGTCAGTCAGTCAGTCAGTCAGCCTTATTCAGTCAGTCTGTCAGTCAGTCAGTCGGTCAGTCCTGTCCAGTCAGTTAGTCAGTCAAGCAGTCAGTCAGGTAGTCAAGCAGTCAGTCAGTCAGTGTCAGTCAGTCATTTAGTCATTCAGTCAGTCAGTGAGTCAGTCTGTCAGTCAGGCAGTATCAGTCAGGCAGTAAGACTCCGCTCGACAGAACTCCGATAGCCTAATGGCTAGACCGCTGGTCTTCCAAGCGAGTGGCCTGGGTTCGAGTCCCAGCCGGAGCGAATATCTTCAATGTATATATTTCTTTTCTAATTTGAAAATTCTTTTTTTTTTTCAATTTCTTTCCTTTGCAATTATTGATTATTTATGTAGGGAAGAAAATTCTGAGTCAGTTTAATTTTTCGACACAAAGATTTCAAAGTGTTTAAATAAACAATTACCAAGGTGCATTTTTTGTTTTTATTATATTTAAAACTCCCACCGACAGAGCTCCCATAGACTAATGGCTAGAGTGTTAGGCTTCCAAGCGAGTGGCCCTGGGTTCGAGTCCCAGCCTGAACGAAAATCTTCAATGTATACTTTTAGTTTCTAATTTGAAATTTCTTCTTCTTTTTTTTTTTAATTTTTCTCTTTTGCGAATATTGATTATTTATGTAGGGAGAAAAATTCTGAGTCAGTTTAATTATTCGACCTGTAAATTTCAAAGTGTTTGAATCAATAATTACCAAGGTGCATTTTTTGTTTTTATTATATTTAAGACTTCCATCGACAGAGCTCCGATAGCCTAATGGCTAGACCGTTGGGTTCCTAGCGCCACATTCCTAACGCGTGGTACTGGGTTCGAGTCCCGGCCGGAAAGGAAAGCTTAAATGCAAATGTTTTTTTCTAATTTTATAATTCTTTTTTTTTTTATTTTTCCCTTTTGCGAAGTCAGTCAGTCAGTCTGACAGTCAATCAGTCAAGCACTCAGTCATTCAGTCTCAGTCAGTCAGTCCAGTCAGTCAGTCACTCAGTCAGTCAGTTAGTCCTTCAGCCAGTCAGTCAAGCAGTCAGTCATTTAGTCTCAGTCAGTCAGTCATTCAGTCAGTCAGTCAGTCAGGCGAGCAGTCAGTCAGTCAGTCGGTCAGTCCTGTGCAGTCAGTTAGTCACTAAAGCAGTCAGTCAGTCTCAGTCAGTCAGTCAGTCAGTCAGTCCAGTCCAGTCTCAGTCAGTCAGTCAGTCAGTCTCGGTCAGACAGTCAGTCAGTCATTCAGTCAGTCAGTCAGTCAGGCAGTCAGTCAGTCGGTCAGCCTTATTCAGTCAGTCGGTCAGCCTTATTCAGTCAGTCTGTCAGTCAGTCAGTCAGTCAGCCTTATTCAGTCAGTCTGTCAGTCAGTCAGTCGGTCAGTCCTGTCCAGTCAGTTAGTCAGTCAAGCAGTCAGTCAGGTAGTCAAGCAGTCAGTCAGTCAGTGTCAGTCAGTCATTTAGTCATTCAGTCAGTCAGTGAGTCAGTCTGTCAGTCAGGCAGTATCAGTCAGGCAGTAAGACTCCGCTCGACAGAACTCCGATAGCCTAATGGCTAGACCGCTGGTCTTCCAAGCGAGTGGCCTGGGTTCGAGTCCCAGCCGGAGCGAATATCTTCAATGTATATATTTCTTTTCTAATTTGAAAATTCTTTTTTTTTTCAATTTCTTTCCTTTGCAATTATTGATTATTTATGTAGGGAAGAAAATTCTGAGTCAGTTTAATTTTTCGACACAAAGATTTCAAAGTGTTTAAATAAACAATTACCAAGGTGCATTTTTTGTTTTTATTATATTTAAAACTCCCACCGACAGAGCTCCCATAGACTAATGGCTAGAGTGTTAGGCTTCCAAGCGAGTGGCCCTGGGTTCGAGTCCCAGCCTGAACGAAAATCTTCAATGTATACTTTTAGTTTCTAATTTGAAATTTCTTCTTCTTTTTTTTAATTTTTCTCTTTTGCGAATATTGATTATTTATGTAGGGAGAAAAATTCTGAGTCAGTTTAATTATTCGACCTGTAAATTTCAAAGTGTTTGAATCAATAATTACCAAGGTGCATTTTTTGTTTTTATTATATTTAAGACTTCCATCGACAGAGCTCCGATAGAATAATGGCTAGACCGTTGGGTTCCTAGCGCGTGGTACTGGGTTCGAGTCCCGGCCGGAAAGGAAATCTTAAATGCAAATATTTTTTTCTAATTTTATAATTCTTTTTTTTTTATTTTTCCCTTTTGCGAAGTCAGTCAGTCAGTCAGTCACTCAGTCAGTCAGTTAGTCCTTCAGCCAGTCAGTCAAGCAGTCAGTCATTTAGTCTCAGTCAGTCAGTCAGGCAGTCAGTCAGTCAGGCAGTCAGTCAGCCAGTCAGTCGGTCAGTCCTGTGCAGTCAGTTAGTCACTAAAGCAGTCAGTCAGTCTCAGTCAGTCAGTCAGTCAGTCAGTCCAGTCCAGTCTCAGTCAGTCAGTCAGTCAGTCTCGGTCAGTCAGTCAGTCAGTCATTCAGTCAGTCAGTCAGTCAGGCAGTCAGTCAGTCGGTCAGCCTTATTCAGTCAGTCTGTCAGTCAGTCAGTCAGTCAGCCTTATTCAGTCAGTCTGTCAGTCATCCTTATTCAGTCAGTCTGTCAGTCAGTCAGTCGGTCAGTCCTGTCCAGTCAGTTAGTCAGTCAAGCAGTCAGTCAGGTAGTCAAGCAGTCAGTCAGTCAGTGTCAGTCAGTCATTTAGTCATTCAGTCAGTCAGTGAAATAGCCAGTCAGAGAGTCAAGCAGTCAGTCAGTCAGTCTCAGTCAGTCAGTTAGTCAGTCAGTCAGTCAGTCAGTCAGTCAGTCCAGTCTCAGTCAGTCAGGCAGTTAGTCAGTCAGTCTCGGTCAGTCAGTGAGTCAGTCAGTCAGTATCAGTCAGTCAGTGAGTCAGTCTGTCAGTCAGGCAGTATCAGTCAGGCAGTAAGACTCCGCCCGACAGAACTGCGATAGCCTAATGGCTAGACCGCTGGTCTTCCAAGCGAGTGGCCTGGGTTCGAGTCCCAGCCGGAGCGAATATCTTCAATGTATATATTTCTTTTCTAATTTGAAAATTCTTTTTTTTTCAATTTCTTTCCTTTGCAATTATTGATTATTTATGTAGGGAAGAAAATTCTGAGTCAGTTTAATTTTTCGACACGAAGATTTCAAAGTGTTTAAATAAACAATTACCAAGGTGCATTTTTTGTTTTTATTATATTTAAAACTCCCACCGACAGAGCTCCCATAGACTAATGGCTAGAGTGTTAGGCTTCCAAGCGAGTGGCCCTGGGTTCGAGTCCCAGCCTGAACGAAAATCTTCAATGTATACTTTTAGTTTCTAATTTGAAATTTCTTCTTCTTTTTTTTTTTTAATTTTTCTCTTTTGCGAATATTGATTATTTATGTAATGAGAAAAATTCTGAGTCAGTTTAATTATTCGACCTGTAAATTTCAAAGTGTTTGAATCAATAATTACCAAGGTGCATTTTTTGTTTTTATTATATTTAAAACTCCCACCGACAGAGCTCCCATAGACTAATGGCTAGAGTGTTAGGCTTCCAAGCGAGTGGCCCTGGGTTCGAGTCCCAGGCTGAACGAAAATCTTCAATGTATACTTTTAGTTTCTAATTTGAAATTTCTTCTTCTTTTTTTTTTTTTTTAATTTTTCTCTTTTGCGAATATTGATTATTTATGTAGGGAGAAAAATTCTGAGTCAGTTTAATTATTCGACCTGTAAATTTCAAAGTGTTTGAATCAATAATTACCAAGGTGCATTTTTTGTTTTTATTATATTTAAGACTTCCATCGACAGAGCTCCGATAGCCTAATGGCTAGACCGTTGGGTTCCTAGCGCGTGGTACTGGGTTCGGGTCCCGGCCGGAACGAAAATCTTCAATGTATATATACCTTTTCTAATTTGAAAATTCTTTTTTTTTTCATTTTCTTTCTTCTGCAAATATCGATTATTTATGTACGGAAGAAAATTCTGAGTCAGTTTAATCATTCGACCTTTAGATTTCAAAGATTTTAGATCAATAATTACCAAGGTGCATTTTTTGTTTTTATTATAATTAAGACACCGATCAACAGAGATCCGATAGTATATTGGCGAGAGCGTTGGGCTTCCATGAGTGTCGCCCTGGGTTCAAATCCTAGCCGGAAAGGAAATCTTAAATGCAAATATTTTTTTCTAATTTTATAATTCTTTTTTTTTTATTTTTCCCTTTTGCGAAGTCAGTCAGTCAGTCTGACAGTCAATCAGTCAAGCACTCAGTCATTCAGTCTCAGTCAGTCAGTCCAGTCAGTCAGTCACTCAGTCAGTCAGTTAGTCCTTCAGCCAGTCAGTCAAGCAGTCAGTCATTTAGTCTCAGTCAGTCAGTCATTCAGTCAGTCAGTCAGTCATTCAGTCAGTCAGTCAGTCAGGCAGTCAGTCAGTCAGTCAGTCGGTCAGTCCTGTGCAGTCAGTTAGTCACTAAAGCAGTCAGTCAGTCTCAGTCAGTCAGTCAGTCAGTCAGTCCAGTCCAGTCTCAGTCAGTCAGTCAGTCAGTCTCGGTCAGTCAGTCAGTCAGTCATTCAGTCAGTCAGTCAGTCAGGCAGTCAGTCAGTCGGTCAGCCTTATTCAGTCAGTCTGTCAGTCAGTCAGTCAGTCAGCCTTATTCAGTCAGTCTGTCAGTCATCCTTATTCAGTCAGTCTGTCAGTCAGTCAGTCGGTCAGTCCTGTCCAGTCAGTTAGTCAGTCAAGCAGTCAGTCAGGTAGTCAAGCAGTCAGTCAGTCAGTGTCAGTCAGTCAGTGAAATAGCCAGTCAGAGAGTCAAGCAGTCAGTCAGTCAGTCTCAGTCAGTCAGTTAGTCAGTCAGTCAGTCAGTCAGTCAGTCAGTCCAGTCTCAGTCAGTCAGGCAGTTAGTCAGTCAGTCTCGGTCAGTCAGTGAGTCAGTCAGTCAGTATCAGTCAGTCAGTGAGTCAGTCTGTCAGTCAGGCAGTATCAGTCAGGCAGTAAGACTCCGCTCGACAGAACTCCGATAGCCTACTGGCTAGACCGCTGGTCTTCCAAGCGAGTGGCCTGGGTTCGAGTCCCAGCCGGAGCGAATATCTTCAATGTATATATTTCTTTTCTAATTTGAAAATTCTTTTTTTTTTCAATTTCTTTCCTTTGCAATTATTGATTATTTATGTAGGGAAGAAAATTCTGAGTCAGTTTAATTTTTCGACACGAAGATTTCAAAGTGTTTAAATAAACAATTACCAAGGTGCATTTTTTGTTTTTATTATATTTAAAACTCCCACCGACAGAGCTCCCATAGACTAATGGCTAGAGTGTTAGGCTTCCAAGCGAGTGGCCCTGGGTTCGAGTCCCAGCCTGAACGAAAATCTTCAATGTATACTTTTAGTTTCTAATTTGAAATTTCTTCTTCTTTTTTTTTGTAATTTTTCTCTTTTGCGAATATTGATTATTTATGTAGGGAGAAAAATTCTGAGTCAGTTTAATTATTCGACCTGTAAATTTCAAAGTGTTTGAATCAATAATTACCAAGGTGCATTTTTTGTTTTTATTATATTTAAGACTTCCATCGACAGAGCTCCAATAGCCTAATGGCTAGACCGTTGGGTTCCAAGCGCGTGGTACTGGGTTCGAGTCCCGGCCGGAACGAAAATCTTCAATGTATATATACCTTTTCTAATTTGAAAATTTTTTTTTTTTCATTTTCTTTCTTTTGCAAATATCGATTATTTATGTACGGAAGAAAATTCTGAGTCAGTTTAATCATTCGACCTTTAGATTTCAAAGATTTTAGATCAATAATTACCAAGGTGCATTTTTTGTTTTTAATATAATTAAGACACCGATCAACAGAGATCCGATAGTATATTGGCGAGAGCGTTGGGCTTCCATGAGTGTCGCCCTGGGTTCAAATCCCAGCCGGAAAGGAAATCTTAAATGCAAATATTTTTTTCTAATTTTATAATTCTTTTTTTTTTATTTTTCCCTTTTGCGAAGTCAGTCAGTCAGTCTGACAGTCAATCAGTCAAGCACTCAGTCATTCAGTCTCAGTCAGTCAGTCCAGTCAGTCAGTCACTCAGTCAGTCAGTTAGTCCTTCAGCCAGTCAGTCAAGCAGTCAGTCATTTAGTCTCAGTCAGTCAGTCATTCAGTCAGTCAGTCAGGCAGTCAGTCAGTCGGTCAGTCCTGTGCAGTCAGTTAGTCACTAAAGCAGTCAGTCAGTCTCAGTCAGTCAGTCCAGTCCAGTCTCAGTCAGTCAGTCAGTCAGTCTCGGTCAGTCAGTCAGTCAGTCATTCAGTCAGTCAGGCAGTCAGTCAGTCGGTCAGCCTTATTCAGTCAGTCTGTCAGTCAGTCAGTCAGTCAGCCTTATTCAGTCAGTCTGTCAGTCAGTCAGTCAGTCAGCCTTATTCAGTCAGTCTGTCAGTCATCCTTATTCAGTCAGTCTGTCAGTCAGTCAGTCGGTCAGTCCTGTCCAGTCGGTTAGTCAGTCAAGCAGTCAGTCAGGTAGTCAAGCAGTCAGTCAGTCAGTGTCAGTCAGTCATTTAGTCATTCAGTCAGTCAGTGAAATAGCCAGTCAGAGAGTCAAGCAGTCAGTCAGTCAGTCTCAGTCAGTCAGTTAGTCAGTCAGTCTCAGTCAGTCAGTTAGTCAGTCAGTCAGTCAGTCAGTCAGTCAGTCCAGTCTCAGTCAGTCAGGCAGTTAGTCAGTCAGTCTCGGTCAGTCAGTGAGTCAGTCAGTCAGTATCAGTCAGTCAGTGAGTCAGTCTGTCAGTCAGGCAGTATCAGTCAGGCAGTAAGACTCCGCTCGACAGAACTCCGATAGCCTAAGATTGACCGCTGGTCTTCCAAACGAGTGGCCTGGGTTCGAGTCCCAGCCGGAGCGAATATCTTCAATGTATATATATCTTTTCTAATTTGAAAATTCTTTTTTTTTTCAATTTCTTTCCTTTACAATTATTAATTATTTATGTAGGGAAGAAAATTCTGAGTCAGTTTAATTTTTCGACACAAAGATTTCAAAGTGTTTAAATAAACAATTACCAAGGTGCATTTTTTGTTTTTATTATATTTAAAACTCCCACCGACAGAGCTCCTATAGACTAATGGCTAGAGTGTTAGGCTTCCAAGCGAGTGGCCCTGGGTTCGAGTCCCAGCCTGAACGAAAATCTTCAATGTATACTTTAGTTTCTAATTTGAAATTTCTTCTTCTTTTTTTTTTTAATTTTTCTATTTTGCGAATATTGATTATTTATGTAGGGAGAAAAATTCTGAGTCAGTTTAATTATTCGACCTGTAAATTTCAAAGTGTTTGAATCAATAATTACCAAGGTGCATTTTTTGTTTTTATTATATTTAAGACTTCCATCGACAGAGCTCCGATAGCCTAATGGCTAGACCGTTGGGTTCCTAGCGCGTGGTACTGGGTTCGAGGCCCGGCCGGAAAGGAAATCTTAAATGCAAATATTTTTTTCTAATTTTATAATTCTTTTTTTTTTATTTTTCCCTTTTGCGAAGTCAGTCAGTCAGTCTGTCAGTCAATCAGTCAAGCACTCAGTCATTCAGTCTCAGTCAGTCAGTCCAGTCAGTCAGTCACTCAGTCAGTCAGTTAGTCCTTCAGCCAGTCAGTCAAGCAGTCAGTCATTTAGTCTCAGTCAGTCAGTCATTCAGTCAGTCAGTCAGTCAGGCAGTCAGTCAGTCAGTCAGTCGGTCAGTCCTGTGCAGTCAGTTAGTCACTAAAGCAGTCAGTCAGTCTCAGTCAGTCAGTCAGTCAGTCAGTCCAGTCCAGTCTCAGTCAGTCAGTCAGTCAGTCTCGGTCAGTCAGTCAGTCAGTCATTCAGTCAGTCAGTCAGTCAGGCAGTCAGTCAGTCGGTCAGCCTTATTCAGTCAGTCTGTCAGTCAGTCAGTCAGTCAGCCTTATTCAGTCAGTCTGTCAGTCATCCTTATTCAGTCAGTCTGTCAGTCAGTCAGTCGGTCAGTCCTGTCCAGTCAGTTAGTCAGTCAAGCAGTCAGTCAGGTAGTCAAGCAGTCAGTCAGTCAGTGTCAGTCAGTCATTTAGTCATTCAGTCAGTCAGTGAAATAGTCAGTCAGAGAGTCAAGCAGTCAGTCAGTCAGTCTCAGTCAGTCAGTTAGTCAGTCAGTCAGTCAGTCAGTCAGTCAGTCCAGTCTCAGTCAGTCAGGCAGTTAGTCAGTCAGTCTCGGTCAGTCAGTGAGTCAGTCAGTCAGTCTCGGTCAGTCAGTGAGTCAGTCAGTCAGTCCAGTCAGTCAGTATCAGTCAGTCAGTGAGTCAGTCTGTCAGTCAGGCAGTCTCAGTCAGGCAGTAAGACTCCGCTCGACAGAACTCCGATAGCCTAATGGCTAGACCGCTGGTCTTCCAAGCGAGTGGCCTGGGTTCGAGTCCCAGCCGGAGCGAATATCTTCAATGTATATATTTCTTTTCTAATTTGAAAATTCTTTTTTTTTCAATTTCTTTCCTTTGCAAATATTGATTATTTATGTAGGGAAGAAAATTCTGAGTCAGTTTAATTTTTCGACACGAAGATTTCAAAGTGTTTAAATAAACAATTACCAAGGTGCATTATTTGTTTTTATTATATTTAAAAATCCCACCGACAGAGCTCCCATAGACTAATGGCTAGAGTGTTAGGCTTCCAAGCGAGTGGCCCTGGGTTCGAGTCCCGGCCGGAGCGAAAATCTTCAATGTATATATTTCTTTTCTAATTTGAAAATTCTTTTTTTTTTCATTTTCTTTCTTTTGCAAATATCGATTATTTATGTACGGAAGAAAATTCTGAGTCAGTTTAATCATTCGACCTTTAGATTTCAAAGATTTTAGATCAATAATTACCAAGGTGCATTTTTTGTTTTTATTATAATTAAGACACCGGCCATCCGAGATCCGATAGTCCGGTGGCTAGAGCGTTGGGGTTCCATGCGTGTGGCCCTGGGTTTGAATCCCAGCCGGAAAGAAAATCTTAAATACATGTATTTTTTTCTAATTTGATAATTTTTTTTTATTTTTCCCTTTTGCGAAGTCAGTCAGTCAGTCCGACAGTCAATCAGTCAGTCTCTGTCAGCCAGTCAGTCTGTCAGTCGGTCAGTCCAGTCCAGTCTGTCAGTCAAGCAGTCAGTCTGTCAGTCACTTAAGCAGTCAATCAGTCAGTTAGTCATTCAGTCACTCAGTCAGTTGGGCAGTCAGTCATTCAGTCTCAGTCAGTCAGTCAGTCAGTCTCAGTCAGTCAGTTACTCATTCAGTCAGTCAGTCAAGCAATTTAGTCACTTAGTCTCAGTCAGCTAGTCATTCAATCAGTCAGTCAGTCAGGCAGTCAGTCACTCAGCCTCATTCAGTCATTCTGTCAGTCAGTCCGTCAGTTAGTCATTCAGTCAGTCAGTCTCAGTCAGTCAGTCAGTCTGTTAGTCGGTCAGTCCAGACCAGTCAGTCAGTCAAGCAGTCAGTCATTCAGTCTCAGTCAGACGGTCAGTCAGTCAAATCAGTCAGTCACTCAGTCAGTTAGGCAGTCAGTCAGTCAGTCTCAGTCAGTCAGTTAGTCATTCAGCCAGTCAGTCAAGCAGTCAGTCATTTAGTCTCAGTCAGTCAGTCAGTCAGTCCAGTCCAGTCTCAGTCAGTCAGGCAGTCAGTCAGTCAGTCTCGGTCAGTCAGTCAGTCTCGGTCAATCAGTGAGTCAGTCAGTCAATCAGTATCAGTCAGTCAGTCAGTATCAGTTAGTCATTCAGTCAGTCTGTCAGTCAGGCAGTCTCAGTCAGGCAGTAAGTCTCCGACCGACACAACTCCGATAGCTAATGGCTAGACCGTTGGTCTTCCAAGCGAATGGCCTGGGTTCGAGTCCCAGCCGGAACGAATATCTTCAATGTATATATTTCTTTTCCAATTTGAAAATTCTCTTTTTTTTTTGAATTTTTTTCTTTTGCAAATATTGATTATTTATGTAGGGAAGAAAATTCTGAGTCAGTTTAATTTTTCGAAACGCAGAATTCAAATTGTTTAGATAAATAATTACCAAGGTGCATTTTTTGATTTTATTATATATAAAACTCCGACCGTCAGAGCTCTGCTAGACTAATGGCTAGAGTGGTGGGTTTCCAAGCGAGTGGCCCTGGGTTCGAGTCCTAGCCTGCGCGAAAATCTTCAATTTATATTTTTAGTTTCTAATTTGAAAATTCTTCTTCTTTTTTTTTTTAATTTTTCTCTTTTGCGAATATTGATTATTTATGTAGGGAGAAAAATTCTGAGTGAGTTTAATTATTCGACCTGTAGATTTCAAAGTGTTTGAACCAATAATTAAAAAGGTGCTATTTTTGTTTTTATTATATTTAAGACTTAAGTCGACAGAGCTCCTATAGCCTAATGGCGAGAAAGTTGGGTTCCAAGCGCGTGGTACTGGGTTCGAGTCCCAGCCGGAACGAAAATCTTCAATGTATATATTTCTTTTCGAATTTTATTTTTTTTTTTCAATTTCTTTTGCGAATATTGATTATTTATGTAGGGAGAAAAATTCTGAGTCAGTTTAATAATTTGACCTGTAGATTTCAAAGATTTTAGATCAATAATTACTAAGGTGCATTTTTTGTTTTTATTATAATTAAGACACCGACCAACAGAGATCCGATAGTATATTGGCGAGAGCGTTGGGCTTCCATGCGTGTCGCCCTGGGTTTAAATCCCAGCCGGAAAGGAAATCTTAAATGCAAATATTTTTTTCTAATTTTATAATTCTTTTTTTTTATTTTTCCCTTTTGCGAAGTCAGTCAGTCAGTCTGACAGTCAATCAGTCAAGCACTCAGTCATTCAGTCTCAGTCAGTCAGTCCAGTCAGTCAGTCACTCAGTCAGTCAGTTAGTCCTTCAGCCAGTCAGTCAAGCAGTCAGTCATTTAGTCTCAGTCAGTCAGTCATTCAGTCAGTCAGTCAGTCAGACAGTCAGTCAGTCAGTCAGTCGGTCAGTCCTGTGCAGTCAGTTAGTCACTAAAGCAGTCAGTCAGTCAGTCAGTCCAGTCCAGTCTCAGTCAGTCAGTCAGTCAGTCTCGGTCAGTCAGTCAGTCAGTCAGGCAGTCAGTCAGTCAGTCAGTCAGGCAGTCAGTCAGTCGGTCAGCCTTATTCATTCAGTCTGTTAGTCAGTCAGTCAGTCAGCCTTATTCAGTCAGTCTGTCAGTCATCCTTATTCAGTCAGTCTGTCAGTCATCCTTATTCAGTCAGTCTGTCAGTCAGTCAGTCGGTCAGTCCTGTCCAGTCAGTTAGTCAGTCAAGCAGTCAGTCAGGTAGTCAAGCAGTCAGTCAGTCAGTGTCAGTCAGTCATTTAGTCATTCAGTCAGTCAGTGAAATAGTCAGTCAGAGAGTCAAGCAGTCAGTCAGTCAGTCTCAGTCAGTCAGTCAGTTAGTCAGTCAGTCAGTCAGTCAGTCAGTCAGTCCAGTCTCAGTCAGTCAGGCAGTTAGTCAGTCAGTCTCGGTCAGTCAGTCAGTCCAGTCTCAGTCAGTCAGGCAGTTAGTCAGTCAGTCTCGGTCAGTCAGTGAGTCAGTCAGTCAGTCCAGTCAGTCAGTATCAGTCAGTCAGTGAGTCAGTCTGTCAGTCAGGCAGTCTGAGTCAGGCAGTAAGACTCCGCTCGACAGAACTCCGATAGCCTAATGGCTAGACCGCTGGTCTTCCAAGCGAGTGGCCTGGGTTCGAGTCCCAGCCGGAGCGAATATCTTCAATGTATATATTTCTTTTCTAATTTGAAAATTCTTTTTTTTTTCAATTTCTTTCCTTTGCAAATATTGATTATTTATGTAGGGAAGAAAATTCTGAGTCAGTTTAATTTTTCGACACGAAGATTTCAAAGTTTTTAAATAAACAATTACCAAGGTGCATTTTTTGTTTTTATTATATTTAAAACTCCCACCGACAGAGCTCCCATAGACTAATGGCTAGAGTGTTAGGCTTCCAAGCGAGTGGCCCTGGGTTCGAGTCCCAGCCTGAACAAAAATCTTCAATGTATACTTTTAGTTTCTAATTTGAAATTTCTTCTTCTTTTTTTTTAATTTTTCTCTTTTGCGAATATTGATTATTTATGTAGGGAGAAAAATTCTGAGTTAGTTTAATTTTTCGACCTGTAAATTTCAAAGTGTTTGAATCAATAATTACCAAGGTGCATTTTTTGTTTTTATTATATTTAAGACTTCCATCGACAGAGCTCCGATAGCCTAATGGCTAGACCGTTGGGTTCCTAGCGCGTGGTACTGGGTTCGAGTCCCGGCCGGAACGAAAATCTTCCAAGTATATATTTCTCTTCTAATTTGAAGATTCTTTTTTTTTTCATTTTCTTTCTTTTGCAAATATCGATTATTTATGTACGGAAGAAAATTCTGAGTCAGTTTAATCATTCGACCTTTAGATTTCAAAGATTTTAGATCAATAATTACTAAGGTGCATTTTTTGTTTTTATTATAATTAAGACACCGATCAACAGAGATCCGATAGTATATTGGCGAGAGCGTTGGGCTTCCATGAGTGTCGCCCTGGGTTCAAATCCCAGCCGGAAAGGAAATCTTAAATGCAAATATTATTTTATAATTCTTTTTTTTTTAATTTTTCCCTTTTGCGAAGTCAGTCAGTCAGTCTGACAGTCAATCAGTCAAGCACTCAGTCATTCAGTCTCAGTCAGTCAGTCCAGTCAGTCAGTCACTCAGTCAGTCAGTTAGTCCTTCAGTCAGTCAGTCAAGCAGTCAGTCATTTAGTCTCAGTCAGTCAGTCATTCAGTCAGTCAGTCAGGCAGTCAGTCAGTCAGTCAGTCGGTCAGTCCTGTGCAGTCAGTTAGTCACTGAAGCAGTCAGTCAGTCAGTCTCAGTCAGTCAGTTAGTCTTTCAGTCAGTCAGTCAAGCAATTTAGTCACTTAGTCTCAGTCAGCTTGTCATTCAATCAGTCAGTCAGTCAGGCAGTCAGTCACTCAGCCTCATTCAGTCATTCTGTCAGTCAGTCAGTCAGTTAGTCATTCAGTCAGTCAGTCTCAGTCAGTCAGTCAGTCTGTCAGTCGGTCAGTCCAGACCAGTCAGTCAGTCAAGCAGTCAGTCATTCAGTCTCAGTCAGACGGTCAGTCAGTCCAGTCCAGTCTCAGTCAGTCAGGCAGTCAGTCAGTCAGTCTCGGTCAGTCAGTCAGTCTCGGTCAATCAGTGAGTCAGTCAGTCAATCAGTATCAGTCAGTCAGTCAGTATCAGGTAGTCATTCAGTCAGTCTGTCAGTCAGGCAGTCTCAGTCACGCAGTAAGGCTCCGACCGACAGAACTCCGATAGCTAATGGCTAGACCGTTGGTCTTCCAAGCGAATGGCCTGGGTTCGAGTCCCAGCCGGAACGAATATCTTCAATGTATATATTTCTTTTCCAATTTGAAAATTCTCTTTTTTTTTTTCAATTTTTTTCTTTTGCAAATATTGATTATTTATGTAGGGAAGAAAATTCTGAGTCAGTTTAATTTTTCGAAACGCAGAATTCAAAGTGTTTAGATAAATAATTACCAAGGTGCATTTTTTGATTTTATTATATTTAAAACTCCGACCGTCAGAGCTCTGCTAGACTAATGGCAAGAGTGGTGGGTTTCCAAGCGAGTGGCCCTGGGTTCGAGTCCCAGCCTGCGCGAAAATCTTCAATTTATATTTTTAGTTTCTAATTTGAAAATTCTTCTTCTTTTTTTTTTTAATTTTTCTCTTTTGCGAATATTGATTATTTATGTAGGGAGAAAAATTCTGAGTGAATTTAATTATTCGACCTGTAGATTTCAAAGTGTTTAAATCAATAATTAAAAAGGTGCGATTTTTGTTTTTATTATATTTAAGACTTCAATCGACAGAGCTCCGATAGCCTAATGGCGAGACCGTTGGGTTCCAAGCCCGTGGTACTGGGTTCGAGTCCCGGCCGGGACGAAAATCTTCAATATATATATTTCTTTTCGAATTTTATTTTTTTTTTTCAATTTCTTTTGCGAATATTGATTATTTATGTAGGGAGAAAAATTCTGAGTCAGTTTAATAATTTGACCTGTAGATTTCAAAGTGTTTGAATCAATAATTAAAAAGGTGCATTTTTTTTAAATTATATTTAAGACTTCAATCGATAGAGCTCCGATAGCCTAATGGCTAGACCGTTGGGTTAAAAGCGCGTGGTACTGGGTTCGAGTCCCGGCCGGAACGAAAATTTTCAATGTATATATTTCTCTTCTAATTTGAAGATTCTTTTTTTTTCCAATTTCTTTCTTTTGCAAATATGGATTATTTATGTACGGAAGAAAATTCTGAGTCAGTTTAATCATTCGACCTATAGATTTCAAAGATTTTAGATCAATAATTACTAAGGTGCATTTTTTGTTTTTTTTATAATTAAGACACCGACCAACAGAGATCCGATAGTATATTGGCGAGAGCGGTGGGCTTCCATGCGTGTCGCCCTGGGTTCAAATCCCAGCCGGAAAGGAAATCTTAAATGCAAATATTTTTTTTCTAATATATAATTCTTTTTTTTTTATTTTTCCCTTTTGCGAAGTCAGTCAGTCAGTCTGACAGTCAATCAGTCAAGCACTCAGTCATTCAGTCTCAGTCAGTCAGTCCAGTCAGTCAGTCACTCAGTCAGTCAGCTAGTCCTTCAGCCAGTCAGTCAAGCAGTCAGTCATTTAGTCTCAGTCAGTCAGTCATTCAGTCAGTCAGTCAGTCAGGCAGTCAGTCAGTCAGTCAGTCGGTCAGTCCTGTGCAGTCAGTTAGTCACTAAAGCAGTCAGTCAGTCTCAGTCAGTCAGTCAGTCAGTCAGTCCAGTCCAGTCTCAGTCAGTCAGTCAGTCAGTCTCGGTCATTCAGTCAGTCAGTCATTCAGTCAGTCAGGCAGTCAGTCAGTCGGTCAGCCTTATTCAGTCAGTCTGTCAGTCAGCCTTATTCAGTCAGTCTGTCAGTCATCCTTATTCAGTCAGTCTGTCAGTCAGTCGGTCAGTCCTGTCCAGTCAGTTAGTCAGTCAAGCAGTCAGTCAGGTAGTCAAGCAGTCAGTCAGTCAGTGTCAGTCAGTCATTTAGTCATTCAGTCAGTCAGTGAAATAGTCAGTCAGAGAGTCAAGCAGTCAGTCAGTCAGTCTCAGTCAGTCAGTTAGTCAGTCAGTCAGTCAGTCAGTCAGTCAGTCAGTCAGTCAGTCCAGTCTCAGTCAGTCAGGCAGTTAGTCAGTCAGTCTCGGTCAGTCAGTGAGTCAGTCAGTCAGTCTCGGTCAGTCAGTGAGTCAGTCAGTCAGTCCAGTCAGTCAGTATCAGTCAGTCAGTGAGTCAGTCTGTCAGTCAGGCAGTCTCAGTCAGGCAGTAAGACTCCGCTCGACAGAACTCCGATAGCCTAATGGCTAGACCGCTGGTCTTCCAAGCGAGTGGCCTGGGTTCGAGTCCCAGCCGGAGCGAATATCTTCAATGTATATATTTCTTTTCTAATTTGAAAATTCTTTTTTTTTTTTCAATTTCTTTCCTTTGCAAATATTGATTATTTATGTAGGGAAGAAAATTCTGAGTCAGTTTAATTTTTCGACACAAAGATTTCAAAGTGTTTAAATAAACAATTACCAAGGTGCATTATTTGTTTTTATTATATTTAAAAATCCCACCGACAGAGCTCCCATAGACTAATGGCTAGAGTGTTAGGCTTCCAAGCGAGTGGCCCTGGGTTCGAGTCCCGGCCGGAGCGAAAATCTTCAATGTATATATTTCTTTTCTAATTTGAAAATTCTTTTTTTTTTCATTTTCTTTCTTTTGCAAATATCGATTATTTATGTACGGAAGAAAATTCTGAGTCAGTTTAATCATTCGACCTTTAGATTTCAAAGATTTTAGATCAATAATTACCAAGGTGCATTTTTTGTTTTTATTATAATTAAGACACCGGCCATCCGAGATCCGATAGTCCGGTGGCTAGAGCGTTGGGGTTCGATGCGTGTGGCCCTGGGTTTGAATCCCAGCCGGAAAGAAAATCTTAAATACATGTATTTTTTTCTAATTTGATAATTTTTTTTTATTTTTCCCTTTTGCGAAGTCAGTCAGTCAGTCCGACAGTCAATCAGTCAGTCTCTGTCAGCCAGTCAGTCTGTCAGTCGGTCAGTCCAGTCCAGTCTGTCAGTCAAGCAGTCAGTCTGTCAGTCACTTAAGCAGTCAATCAGTCAGTTAGTCATTCAGTCACTCAGTCAGTTGGGCAGTCAGTCATTCAGTCTCAGTCAGTCAGTCAGTCAGTCTCAGTCAGTCAGTTACTCATTCAGTCAGTCAGTCAAGCAATTTAGTCACTTAGTCTCAGTCAGCTAGTCATTCAATCAGTCAGTCAGTCAGGCAGTCAGTCACTCAGCCTCATTCAGTCATTCTGTCAGTCAGTCCGTCAGTTAGTCATTCAGTCAGTCAGTCTCAGTCAGTCAGTCAGTCTGTTAGTCGGTCAGTCCAGACCAGTCAGTCAGTCAAGCAGTCAGTCATTCAGTCTCAGTCAGACGGTCAGTCAGTCCAATCAGTCAGTCACTCAGTCAGTTAGGCAGTCAGTCAGTCAGTCTCAGTCAGTCAGTTAGTCATTCAGCCAGTCAGTCAAGCAGTCAGTCATTTAGTCTCAGTCAGTCAGTCAGTCAGTCCAGTCCAGTCTCAGTCAGTCAGGCAGTCAGTCAGTCAGTCTCGGTCAGTCAGTCAGTCTCGGTCAATCAGTGAGTCAGTCAGTCAATCAGTATCAGTCAGTCAGTCAGTATCAGTTAGTCATTCAGTCAGTCTGTCAGTCAGGCAGTCTCAGTCAGGCAGTAAGTCTCCGACCGACACAACTCCGATAGCTAATGGCTAGACCGTTGGTCTTCCAAGCGAATGGCCTGGGTTCGAGTCCCAGCCGGAACGAATATCTTCAATGTATATATTTCTTTTCCAATTTGAAAATTCTCTTTTTTTTTTGAATTTTTTTCTTTTGCAAATATTGATTATTTATGTAGGGAAGAAAATTCTGAGTCAGTTTAATTTTTCGAAACGCAGAATTCAAATTGTTTAGATAAATAATTACCAAGGTGCATTTTTTGATTTTATTATATATAAAACTCCGACCGTCAGAGCTCTGCTAGACTAATGGCTAGAGTGGTGGGTTTCCAAGCGAGTGGCCCTGGGTTCGAGTCCTAGCCTGCGCGAAAATCTTCAATTTATATTTTTAGTTTCTAATTTGAAAATTCTTCTTCTTTTTTTTTTAATTTTTCTCTTTTGCGAATATTGATTATTTATGTAGGGAGAAAAATTCTGAGTGAGTTTAATTATTCGACCTGTAGATTTCAAAGTGTTTGAACCAATAATTAAAAAGGTGCTATTTTTGTTTTTATTATATTTAAGACTTAAGTCGACAGAGCTCCGATAGCCTAATGGCGAGAAAGTTGGGTTCCAAGCGCGTGGTACTGGGTTCGAGTCCCAGCCGGAACGAAAATCTTCAATGTATATATTTCTTTTCTAATTTGAATTTTTTTTTTTTTTTTTCATTTTCTTTCTTTTGCAAATATCGATTATTTATGTAGGGAAGAAAATTCTGAGTCAGTTTAATCATTCGACTTTTAGATTTCAAAGATTTTAGATCAATAATTACCAAGGTGCATTTTTTGATTTTATTAACTCCAACCGTTAGAGCTCTGCTAGACTAATGGCTAGAGTGGTGGGCTTCCAAGCGAGTGGCCCTGGGTTCGAGTCCCAGCCGGAACGAATATCTTCAATGTATATATTTCTTTTCGAATTTTATTTTTTTTTTTCAATTTCTTTTGCGAATATTGATTATTTATGTAGGGAGAAAAATTCTGAGTCAGTTTAATAATTTGACCTGTAGATTTCAAAGATTTTAGATCAATAATTACTAAGGTGCATTTTTTGTTTTTATTATAATTAAGACACCGACCAACAGAGATCCGATAGTATATTGGCGAGAGCGTTGGGCTTCCATGCGTGTCGCCCTGGGTTCAAATCCCAGCCGGAAAGGAAATCTTAAATGCAAATATTTTTTTCTAATTTTATAATTCTTTTTTTTTATTTTTCCCTTTTGCGAAGTCAGTCAGTCAGTCTGACAGTCAATCAGTCAAGCACTCAGTCATTCAGTCTCAGTCAGTCAGTCATTCAGTCAGTCAGTCAGTCAGACAGTCAGTCAGTCAGTCAGTCGGTCAGTCCTGTGCAGTCAGTTAGTCACTAAAGCAGTCAGTCAGTCAGTCAGTCCAGTCCAGTCTCAGTCAGTCAGTCAGTCAGTCTCGGTCAGTCAGTCAGTCAGTCTCGGTCAGTCAGTCAGTCAGTCAGGCAGTCAGTCAGTCGGTCAGCCTTATTCATTCAGTCTGTTAGTCAGTCAGTCAGTCAGTCACTCAGTCAGTCAGTTAGTCCTTCAGCCAGTCAGTCAAGCAGTCAGTCATTTAGTCTCAGTCAGTCAGTCATTCAGTCAGTCAGTCAGTCAGACAGTCAGTCAGTCAGTCAGTCGGTCAGTCCTGTGCAGTCAGTTAGTCACTAAAGCAGTCAGTCAGTCAGTCAGTCCAGTCCAGTCTCAGTCAGTCAGTCAGTCAGTCTCGGTCAGTCAGTCAGTCAGTCTCGGTCAGTCAGTCAGTCAGTCAGGCAGTCAGTCAGTCGGTCAGCCTTATTCATTCAGTCTGTTAGTCAGTCAGTCAGTCAGCCTTATTCAGTCAGTCTGTCAGTCATCCTTATTCAGTCAGTCTGTCAGTCATCCTTATTCAGTCAGTCTGTCAGTCAGTCAGTCGGTCAGTCCTGTCCAGTCAGTTAGTCAGTCAAGCAGTCAGTCAGGTAGTCAAGCAGTCAGTCAGTCAGTGTCAGTCAGTCATTTAGTCATTCAGTCAGTCAGTGAAATAGTCAGTCAGAGAGTCAAGCAGTCAGTCAGTCAGTCTCAGTCAGTCAGTGAAATAGTCAGTCAGAGAGTCAAGCAGTCAGTCAGTCAGTCTCAGTCAGTCAGTTAGTCAGTCAGTCAGTCAGTCAGTCAGTCAGTCCAGTCTCAGTCAGTCAGGCAGTTAGTCAGTCAGTCTCGGTCAGTCAGTGAGTCAGTCAGTCAGTCCAGTCAGTCAGTATCAGTCAGTCAGTGAGTCAGTCTGTCAGTCAGGCAGTCTGAGTCAGGCAGTAAGACTCCGTTGGACAGAACTCCGATAGCCTAATGGCTAGACCGCTGGTCTTCCAAGCGAGTGGCCTGGGTTCGAGTCCCAGCCGGAGCGAATATCTTCAATGTATATATTTCTTTTCTAATTTGAAAATTCTTTTTTTTTTCAATTTCTTTCCTTTGCAAATATTGATTATTTATGTAGGGAAGAAAATTCTGAGTCAGTTTAATTTTTCGACACAAAGATTTCAAAGTGTTTAAATAAACAATTACAAGGCGCATTTTTTGTTTTTATTATATTTAAAACTCCCACCGACAGAGCTCCCATACACTAATGGCTAGAGTGTTAGGCTTCCAAGCGAGTGGTCCTGGGTTCGTGTCCCAGCCTGAACGAAAATCTTCAATGTATACTTTTAGTTTCTAATTTGTAAATTCTTCTTCTTTTTTTTTTTTTTAATTTTTCTCTTTTGCGAATATTGATTATTTATGCAGGGAAAAAAATTCTGAGTCAGTTTAATTATTCGACCTGTAAATTTCAAAGTGTTTGAATCAATAATTACCAAGGTGCATTTTTTGTTTTTATTATATTTAAGACTTCCATCGACAGAGCTCCGATAGCCTAACGGCTAGACCGTTGGGTTCCAAGCGCGTGGTACTGGGTTCGAGTCCCGGACGGAACGAAAATCTTCAATGTATATATTTCTTTTATAATTTGAAAATTCTTTTTTTTTTTCATTTTCTTTCTTTTGCAAATATCGATTATTTATGTACGGAAGAAAATTCTGAGTCAGTTTAATCATTCGACCTTTAGATTTCAAAGATTTTAGATCAATAATTACCAAGGTGCATTTTTTGTTTTTATTATAATTAAGACACCGGCCATCCGAGATCCGATAGTCCGGTGGCGAGAGCGTTGGGCTTCCATGCGTGTGGCCCTGGGTTCGAATCCCAGCCGGAAAGAAAATCTTAAATACATGTATTTTTTTCTAATTTGATATTTTTTTTTATTTTTCCCTTTTGCAAAGTCAGTCAGTCAGTCCGACAGTCAATCAGTCAGTCTCTGTCAGCCAGTCAGTCTGTCAGTCGGTCAGTCCAGTCCAGTCTGTCATTCAAGCAGTCAGTCTGTCAGTCACTTAAGCAGACAATCAGTCAGTTAGTCATTCAGTCACTCAGTCAGTTGGGCAGTCAGTCATTCAGTCTCAGTCAGTCAGTCAGTCAGTCCAGTCAGTCAGTCACTCAGTCAGTCAGGCAGTCAGTCAGTCAGTCTCAGTCAGTCAGTTAGTCTTTCAGTCAGTCAGTCAAGCAATTTAGTCACTTAGTCTCAGTCAGCTTGTCATTCAATCAGTCAGTCAGTCAGGCAGTCAGTCACTCAGCCTCATTCAGTCATTCTGTCAGTCAGTCAGTCAGTTAGTCATTCAGTCAGTCAGTCTCAGTCAGTCAGTCAGTCTGTCTTTCGGTCAGTCCAGACCAGTCAGTCAGTCAAGCAGTCAGTCATTCAGTCTCAGTCAGACGGTCAGTCAGTCCAATCAGTCAGTCACTCAGTCAGTTAGGCAGTCAGTCAGTCAGTCTCAGTCAGTCAGTTAGTCATTCAGCCAGTCAGTCATTTAGTCTCAGTCAGTCAGTCAGTCAGTCAGTCCAGTCCAGTCTCAGTCAATCAGGCAGTCAGTCAGTCAGTCTCGGTCAGTCAGTCAGTCTCGGTCAGTCAGTCAGTCTCGGTCAATCAGTGAGTCAGTCAGTCAATCAGTATCAGTCAGTCAGTCAGTATCAGTTAGTCATTCAGTCAGTCTGTCAGTCAGGCAGTCTCAGTCAGGCAGTAAGGCTCCGACCGACAGAACTCCGATAGCTAATGGCTAGACCGTTGGTCTTCCAAGCGAATGGCCTGGGTTCGAGTCCCAGCCGGAACGAATATCTTCAATGTATATATTTCTTTTCCAATTTGAAAATTCTCTTTTTTTTTCAATTTTTTTCTTTTGCAAATATCGATTATTTATGTACGGAAGAAAATTCTGAGTCAGTTTAATCATTCGACCTTTAGATTTCAAAGATTTTAGATCAATAATTACCAAGGTGCATTTTTTGATTTTATTATATTTAAAACTCCGACCGTTAGAGCTCTGCTAGACTAATGGCTAGAGTGGTGGGCTTCCAATCGAGTGGCCCTGGGTTCGAGTCCCAGCCGGAACGAATATCTTCAATGTATATATTTCTTTTCGAATTTTATTTTTTTTTTTTCAATTTCTTTTGCGAATATTGATTATTTATGTAGGGAGAAAAATTCTGAGTCAGTTTAATAATTTGACCTGTAGATTTCAAAGTGTTTGAATCAATAATTAAAAAGGTGCATTTTTTTAATTATATTTAAGCCTTCAATCGACAGAGCTCCGATAGCCTAATGGCTAGACCGTTGGGTTCCAAGCGCGTGGTACTGGGTTCGAGTCCCGGCCGGGACGAAAATCTTCAATGTATATATTTCTCTTCTAATTTGAAGATTCTTTTTTTTTTCAATTTCTTTCTTTTGAAAATATGGATTATTTATGTACGGAAGAAAATTCTGAGTCAGTTTAATCATTCGACCTTTAGATTTCAAAGATTTTAGATCAATAATTACTAAGGTGCATTTTTTGTTTTTATTATAATTAAGACACCGATCAACAGAGATCCGATAGTATATTGGCGAGAGCGTTGGGCTTCCATGCGTGTCGCCCTGGGTTCAAATCCCAGCCGGAAAGGAAATCTTAAATGCAAATATTTTTTCTAATTTTATAATTCTTTTTTTTTTATTTTTCCCTTTTGCGAAGTCAGTCAGTCAGTCTGACAGTCAATCAGTCAAGCACTCAGTCATTCAGTCTCAGTCAGTCAGTCCAGTCAGTCAGTCACTCAGTCAGTCAGTTAGTCCTTCAGTCAGTCAGTCAAGCAGTCAGTCATTTAGTCTCAGTCAGTCAGTCATTCAGTCAGTCAGTCAGTCAGTCAGTCAGTCGGTCAGTCCTGTGCAGTCAGTTAGTCACTAAAGCAGTCAGTCAGTCTCAGTCAGTCAGTCAGTCAGTCAGTCCAGTCCAGTCTCAGTCAGTCAGTCAGTCAGTCTCGGTCAGTCAGTCAGTCAGTCATTCAGTCAGTCAGTCAGTCAGGCAGTCAGTCAGTCGGTCAGCCTTAATCAGTCAGTCTGTCAGTCAGTCAGTCAGTCAGCCTTATTCAGTCAGTCTGTCAGTCATCCTTATTCAGTCAGTCTGTCAGTCAGTCAGTCGGTCAGTCCTGTCCAGTCAGTTAGTCAGTCAAGCAGTCAGTCAGGTAGTCAAGCAGTCAGTCAGTCAGTGTCAGTCAGTCATTTAGTCATTCAGTCAGTCAGTGAAATAGCCAGTGAGAGAGTCAAGCAGTCAGTCAGTCAGTCTCAGTCAGTCAGTTAGTCAGTCAGTCAGTCAGTCAGTCAGTCAGTCCAGTCTCAGTCAGTCAGGCAGTTAGTCAGTCAGTCTCGGTCAGTCAGTGAGTCAGTCAGTCAGTATCATTCAGTCAGTGAGTCAGTCTGTCAGTCAGGCAGTATCAGTCAGGCAGTAAGACTCCGACCGACAGAACTCCGATAGCCTAATGGCTAGACCGCTGGTCTTCCAAGCGAGTGGCCCTGGGTTCGAGTCCCAGCCTGAACGAAAATCTTCAATGTATACTTTTAGTTTCTAATTTGAAATTTCTTCTTCTTTTTTTTTTTAATTTTTCTCTTTTGCGAATATTGATTATTTATGTAGGGAGAAAAATTCTGAGTCAGTTTAATTATTCGACCTGTAAATTTCAAAGTGTTTGAATCAATAATTACCAAGGTGCATTTTTTGTTTTTATTATATTTAAGACTTCCATCGACAGAGCTCCGATAGCCTAATGGCTAGACCGTTGGGTTCCAAGCGCGTGGTACTGGGTTCGAGTCCCGGCCGGAACGAAAATCTTCCATGTATATATTTCTCTTCTAATTTGAAGATTCTTTTTTTTTTCAATTTCTTTCTTTTGCAAATATGGATTATTTATGTACGGAAGAAAATTCTGAGTCAGTTTAATCATTCGACCTTTAGATTTCAAAGATTTTAGATCAATAATTACTAAGGTGCATTTTTTGTTTTTATTATAATTAAGACACCGATCAACAGAGATCCGATAGTATATTGGCGAGAGCGTTGGGCTTCCATGAGTGTCGCCCTGGGTTCAAATCCCAGCCGGAAAGGAAATCTTAATGCAAATTTTTTTTTCTAATTTTATAATAATTTTTTTTTTTTACTTTTCCCTTTTGCGAAGTCAGTCAGTCAGTCTGACAGTCAATCAGTCAAGCACTCAGTCATTCAGTCTCAGTCAGTCAGTCAAGCAGTCAGTCATTTAGTCTCAGTCAGTCAGTCATTCAGTCAGTCAGTCAGTCAGTCAGTCAGTCAGTCAGTCGGTCAGTCCTGTGCAGTCAGTTAGTCACTAAAGCAGTCAGTCAGTCTCAGTCAGTCAGTCAGTCAGTCAGTCCAGTCCAGTCTCAGTCAGTCATTCAGTCAGTCTCGGTCAGTCAGTCAGTCAGTCATTCAGTCAGTCAGTCTGTCAGGCAGTCAGTCAGTCGGTCAGCCTTATTCAGTCAGTCTGTCAGTCAGTCAGTCAGTCAGCCTTATTCAGTCAGTCTGTCAGTCATCCTTATTCAGTCAGTCTGTCAGTCAGTCAGTCGGTCAGTCCTGTCCAGTCAGTTAGTCAGTCAAGCAGTCAGTCAGGTAGTCAAGCAGTCAGTCAGTCAGTGTCAGTCAGTCATTTAGTCATTCAGTCAGTCAGTGAAATAGCCAGTCAGAGAGTCAAGCAGTCAGTCAGTCAGTCTCAGTCAGTCAGTTAGTCAGTCAGTCAGTCAGTCAGTCAGTCAGTCCAGTCTCAGTCAGTCAGGCAGTTAGTCAGTCAGTCTCGGTCAGTCAGTGAGTCAGTCAGTCAGTATCAGTCAGTCAGTGAGTCAGTTTGTCAGTCATGCAGTAAGACTCCGCTCGACAGAACTCCGATAGCCTAATGGCTAGACCGCTGGTCTTCCAAGCGAGTGGCCTGGGTTCGAGTCCCAGCCGGAGCGAATATCTTCAATGTATATATTTCTTTTCTAATTTGAAAATTCTTTTTTTTTTTCAATTTCTTTCCTTTGCAATTATTGATTATTTATGTAGGGAAGAAAATTCTGAGTCAGTTTAATTTTTCGACACGAAAATTTCAAAGTGTTTAAATAAACAATTACCAAGGTGCATTTTTTGTTTTTATTATATTTAAAACTCCCACCGACAGAGCTCCCATAGACTAATGGCTAGAGTGTTAGGCTTCAAAGCGAGTGGCCCTGGGTTCGAGTCCCAGCCTGAACGAAAATCTTCAATGTATACTTTTAGTTTCTAATTTGAAATTTCTTCTTCTTTTTTTTTTAATTTTTCTCTTTTGCGAATATTGATTATTTATGTAGGGAGAAAAATTCTGAGTCAGTTTAATTATTCGACCTGTAAATTTCAAAGTGTTTGAATCAATAATTACCAAGGTGCATTTTTTGTTTTTATTATATTTAAGACTTCCATCGACAGAGCTCCGATAGCCTAATGGCTAGACCGTTGGGTTCCAAGCGCGTGGTACTGGGTTCGAGTCCCGGCCGGAACGAAAATCTTCCATGTATATATTTCTCTTCTAATTTGAAGATTCTTTTTTTTTTCAATTTCTTTCTTTTGCAAATATGGATTATTTATGTACGGAAGAAAATTCTGAGTCAGTTTAATCATTCGACCTTTAGATTTCAAAGATTTTAGATCAATAATTACTAAGGTGCATTTTTTGTTTTTATTATAATTAAGACACCGATCAACAGAGATCCGATAGTATATTGGCGAGAGCGTTGGGCTTCCATGAGTGTCGCCCTGGGTTCAAATCCCAGCCGGAAAGGAAATCTTAAATGCAAATATTTTTTTCTAATTTTACAATTCTTTTTTTTTTATTTTTCCCTTTTGCGAAGTCAGTCAGTCAGTCTGACAGTCAATCAGTCAAGCACTCAGTCATTCAGTCTCAGTCAGTCAGTCCAGTCACTCAGTCAGTCAGTTAGTCCTTCAGCCAGTCAGTCAAGCAGTCAGTCATTTAGTCTCAGTCAGTCAGTCATTCAGTCAGTCAGTCAGTCAGGCAGTCAGTCAGTCAGTCAGTCGGTCAGTCCTGTGCAGTCAGTTAGTCACTAAAGCAGTCAGTCAGTCTCAGTCAGTCAGTCAGTCAGTCAGTCCAGTCCAGTCTCAGTCAGTCAGTCAGTCAGTCATTCAGTCAGTCAGTCTGTCAGGCAGTCAGTCAGTCGGTCAGCCTTATTCAGTCAGTCTGTCAGTCAGTCAGTCAGTCAGCCTTATTCAGTCAGTCTGTCAGTCATCCTTATTCAGTCAGTCTGTCAGTCAGTCAGTCGGTCAGTCCTGTCCAGTCAGTTAGTCAGTCAAGCAGTCAGTCAGGTAGTCAAGCAGTCAGTCGGTCAGTGTCAGTCAGTCATTTAGTCATTCAGTCAGTCAGTGAAATAGCCAGTCAGAGAGTCAAGCAGTCAGTCAGTCAGTCTCAGTCAGTCAGTTAGTCAGTCAGTCAGTCAGTCAGTCAGTCAGTCCAGTCTCAGTCAGTCAGGCAGTTAGTCAGTCAGTCTCGGTCAGTCAGTGAGTCAGTCAGTCAGTATCAGTCAGTCAGTGAGTCAGTTTGTCAGTCAGGCAGTATCAGTCAGGCAGTAAGACTCCGCTCGACAGAACTCCGATAGCCTAATGGCTAGACCGCTGGTCTTCCAAGCGAGTGGCCTGGGTTCGAGTCCCAGCCGGAGCGAATATCTTCAATGTATATATTTCTTTTCTAATTTGAAAATTCTTTTTTTTTTCAATTTCTTTCCTTTGCAATTATTGATTATTTATGTAGGGAAGAAAATTCTGAGTCAGTTTAATTTTTCGACACGAAGATTTCAAAGTGTTTAAATAAACAATTACCAAGGTGCATTTTTTGTTTTTATTATATTTAAAACTCCCACCGACAGAGCTCCCATAGACTAATGGCTAGAGTGTTAGGCTTCAAAGCGAGTGGCCCTGGGTTCGAGTCCCAGCCTGAACGAAAATCTTCAATGTATACTTTTAGTTTCTAATTTGAAATTTCTTCTTCTTTTTTTTTTTTAATTTTTCTCTTTTGCGAATATTGATTATTTATGTAGGGAGAAAAATTCTGAGTCAGTTTAATTATTCGACCTGTAAATTTCAAAGTGTTTGAATCAATAATTACCAAGGTGCATTTTTTGTTTTTATTATATTTAAGACTTCCATCGACAGAGCTCCGATAGCCTAATGGCTAGACCGTTGGGTTCCAAGCGCGTGGTACTGGGTTCGAGTCCCGGCCGGAACGAAAATCTTCCATGTATATATTTCTCTTCTAATTTGAAGATTCTTTTTTTTTTCAATTTCTTTCTTTTGCAAATATGGATTATTTATGTACGGAAGAAAATTCTGAGTCAGTTTAATCATTCGACCTTTAGATTTCAAAGATTTTAGATCAATAATTACTAAGGTGCATTTTTTGTTTTTATTATAATTAAGACACCGATCAACAGAGATCCGATAGTATATTGGCGAGAGCGTTGGGCTTCCATGAGTGTCGCCCTGGGTTCAAATCCCAGCCGGAAAGGAAATCTTAAATGCAAATATTTTTTTCTAATTTTATAATTCTTTTTTTTTTATTTTTCCCTTTTGCGAAGTCAGTCAGTCAGTCTGACAGTCAATCAGTCAAGCACTCAGTCATTCAGTCTCAGTCAGTCAGTCCAGTCACTCAGTCAGTCAGTTAGTCCTTCAGCCAGTCAGTCAAGCAGTCAGTCATTTAGTCTCAGTCAGTCAGTCATTCAGTCAGTCAGTCAGTCAGGCAGTCAGTCAGTCAGTCAGTCGGTCAGTCCTGTGCAGTCAGTTAGTCACTAAAGCAGTCAGTCAGTCTCAGTCAGTCAGTCAGTCAGTCAGTCCAGTCCAGTCTCAGTCAGTCAGTCAGTCAGTCTCGGTCAGTCAGTCAGTCAGTCATTCAGTCAGTCAGTCAGTCAGGCAGTCAGTCAGTCGGTCAGCCTTATTCAGTCAGTCTTTCAGTCAGTCAGTCAGTCAGCCTTATTCAGTCAGTCTGTCAGTCATCCTTATTCAGTCAGTCTGTCAGTCAGTCAGTCGGTCAGTCCTGTCCAGTCAGTTAGTCAGTCAAGCAGTCAGTCAGGTAGTCAATCAGTCAGTCAGTCAGTGTCAGTCAGTCATTTAGTCATTCAGTCAGTCAGTGAAATAGCCAGTCAGAGAGTCAAGCAGTCAGTCAGTCAGTCTCAGTCAGTCAGTTAGTCAGTCAGTCAGTCAGTCAGTCAGTCAGTCAGTCCAGTCTCAGTCAGTCAGGCAGTTAGTCAGTCAGTCTCGGTCAGTCAGTGAGTCAGTCAGTCAGTATCAGTCAGTCAGTGAGTCAGTCTGTCAGTCAGGCAGTATCAGTCAGGCAGTAAGACTCCGCTCGACAGAACTCCGATAGCCTAATGGCTAGACCGCTGGTCTTCCAAGCGAGTGGCCTGGGTTCGAGTCCCAGCCGGAGCGAATATCTTCAATGTTTATATTTCTTTTCTAATTTGAAAATTCTTTTTTTTTCAATTTCTTTCCTTTGCAATTATTGATTATTTATGTAGGGAAGAAAATTCTGAGTCAGTTTAATTTTTCGACACGAAGATTTCAAAGTGTTTAAATAAACAATTACCAAGGTGCATTTTTTGTTTTTATTATATTTAAAACTCACACCGACAGAGCTCCCATAGACTAATAGCTAGAGTGTTAGGCTTCCAAGCGAGTGGCCCTGGGTTCGAGTCCCAGCCTGAACGAAAATCTTCAATGTATACTTTTAGTTTCTAATTTGAAATTTCTTCTTCTTTTTTTTTTTAATTTTTCTCTTTTGCGAATATTGATTATTTATGTAGGGAGAAAAATTCTGAGTCAGTTTAATTATTCGACCTGTAAATTTCAAAGTGTTTGAATCAATAATTACCAAGGTGCATTTTTTGTTTTTATTATATTTAAGACTTCCATCGACAGAGCTCCGATAGCCTAATGGCTAGACCGTTGGGTTCCTAGCGCGTGGTACTGGGTTCGAGTCCCGGCCGGAAAGGAAATCTTAAATGCAAATATTTTTTTCTAATTTTATAATTCTTTTTTTTTATTTTTCCCTTTTGCGAAGTCAGTCAGTCAGTATGACAGTCAATCAGTCAAGCACTCAGTCATTCAGTCTCAGTCAGTCAGTCCAGTCAGTCAGTCACTCAGTCAGTCAGTTAGTCCTTCAGCCAGTCAGTCAAGCAGTCAGTCATTTAGTCTCAGTCAGTCAGTCATTCAGTCAGTCAGTCAGTCAGGCAGTCAGTCAGTCGGTCAGCCTTATTCAGTCAGTCTGTCAGTCAGTCAGTCAGTCAGCCTTATTCAGTCAGTCTGTCAGTCATCCTTATTCAGTCAGTCTGTCAGTCAGTCAGTCGGTCAGTCCTGTCCAGTCAGTTAGTCAGTCAAGCAGTCAGTCAGGTAGTCAAGCAGTCAGTCAGTCAGTGTCAGTCAGTCATTTAGTCATTCAGTCAGTCAGTGAAATAGCCAGTCAGAGAGTCAAGCAGTCAGTCAGTCAGTCTCAGTCAGTCAGTTAGTCAGTCAGTCAGTCAGTCAGTCAGTCAGTCCAGTCTCAGTCAGTCAGGCAGTTAGTCAGTCAGTCTCGGTCAGTCAGTTAGTCAGTCAGTCAGTATCAGTCAGTCAGTGAGTCAGTCTGTCAGTCAGGCAGTATCAGTCAGGCAGTAAGACTCCGCTCGACAGAACTCCGATAGCCTAATGGCTAGACCGCTGGTCTTCCAAGCGAGTGGCCTGGGTTCGAGTCCCAGCCGGAGCGAATATCTTCAATGTATATATTTCTTTTCTAATTTGAAAATTCTTTTTTTTTTCAATTTCTTTCCTTTGCAATTATTGATTATTTATGTAGGGAAGAAAATTCTGAGTCAGTTTAATTTTTCGACACGAAGATTTCAAAGTGTTTAAATAAACAATTACCAAGGTGCATTTTTTGTTTTTATTATATTTAAAACTCCCACCGACAGAGCTCCCATAGACTAATGGCTAGAGTGTTAGGCTTCCAAGCGAGTGGCCCTGGGTTCGAGTCCCAGCCTGAACGAAAATCTTCAATGTATACTTTTAGTTTCTAATTTGAAATTTCTTCTTCTTTTTTTTTTTAATTTTTCTCTTTTGCGAATATTGATTATTTATGTAGGGAGAAAAATTCTGAGTCAGTTTAATTATTCGACCTGTAAATTTCAAAGTGTTTGAATCAATAATTACCAAGGTGCATTTTTTGTTTTTATTATATTTAAGACTTCCATCGACAGAGCTCCGATAGCCTAATGGCTAGACCGTTGGGTTCCAAGCGCGTGGTACTGGGTTCGAGTCCCGGCCGGAACGAAAATCTTCCATGTATATATTTCTCTTCTAATTTGAAGATTCTTTTTTTTTCAATTTCTTTCTTTTGCAAATATGGATTATTTATGTACGGAAGAAAATTCTGAGTCAGTTTAATCATTCGACCTTTAGATTTCAAAGATTTTAGATCAATAATTACTAAGGTGCATTTTTTGTTTTTATTATAATTAAGACACCGATCAACAGAGATCCGATAGTATATTGGCGAGAGCGTTGGGCTTCCATGAGTGTCGCCCTGGGTTCAAATCCCAGCCGGAAAGGAAATCTTAAATGCAAATATTTTTTTCTAATTTTATAATTCTTTTTTTTTTATTTTTCCCTTTTGCGAAGTCAGTCAGTCAGTCTGACAGTCAATCAGTCAAGCACTCAGTCATTCAGTCTCAGTCAGTCAGTCCAGTCAGTCAAGCAGTCAGTCATTTAGTCTCAGTCAGTCAGTCATTCAGTCAGTCGGTCAGTCAGTCGGTCAGTCCTGTGCAGTCAGTTAGTCACTAAAGCAGTCAGTCAGTCTCAGTCAGTCAGTCATTCAGTCAGTCCAGTCCAGTCTCAGTCAGTCATTCAGTCAGTCTCGGTCAGTCAGTCAATCAGTCATTCAGTCAGTCAGTCTGTCAGGCAGTCAGTCAGTCGGTCAGCCTTATTCAGTCAGTCTGTCAGTCAGTCAGTCAGTCAGCCTTATTCAGTCAGTCTGTCAGTCATCCTTATTCAGTCAGTCCTGTCCAGTCAGTTAGTCAGTCAAGCAGTCAGTCAGGTAGTCAAGCAGTCAGTCAGTCAGTGTCAGTCAGTCATTTAGTCATTCAATCAGTCAGTAAAATAGCCAGTCAGAGAGTCAAGCAGTCAGTCAGTCAGTCAGTTAGTCAGTCAGTCAGTCAGTCAGTCAGTCAGTCCAGTCTCAGTCAGTCAGGCAGTTAGTCAGTCAGTCTCGGTCAGTCAGTGAGTCAGTCAGTCAGTATCAGTCAGTCAGTGAGTCAGTTTGTCAGTCAGGCAGTATCAGTCAGGCAGTAAGACTCCGCTCGACAGAACTCCGATAGCCTAATGGCTAGACCGCTGGTCTTCCAAGCGAGTGGCCTGGGTTCGAGTCCCAGCCGGAGCGAATATCTTCAATGTATATATTTCTTTTCTAATTTGAAAATTCTTTTTTTTTTCAATTTCTTTCCTTTGCAATTATTGATTATTTATGTAGGGAAGAAAATTCTGAGTCAGTTTAATTTTTCGACACGAAGATTTCAAAGTGTTTAAATAAACAATTACCAAGGTGCATTTTTTGTTTTTATTATATTTAAAACTCCCACCGACAGAGCTCCCATAGACTAATGGCCAGAGTGTTAGGCTTCCAAGCGAGTGGCCCTGGGTTCGAGTCCCAGCCTGAACGAAAATCTTCAATGTATACTTTTAGTTTCTAATTTGAAATTTCTTCTTCTTTTTTTTTTAATTTTTCTCTTTTGCGAATATTGATTATTTATGTAGGGAGAAAAATTCTGAGTCAGTTTAATTATTCGACCTGTAAATTTCAAAGTGTTTGAATCAATAATTACCAAGGTGCATTTTTTGTTTTTATTATATTTAAGACTTCCATCGACAGAGCTCCGATAGCCTAATGGCTAGACCGTTGGGTTCCAAGCGCGTGGTACTGGGTTCGAGTCCCGGCCGGAACGAAAATCTTCCATGTATATATTTCTCTTCTAATTTGAAGATTCTTTTTTTTTCAATTTCTTTCTTTTGCAAATATGGATTATTTATGTACGGAAGAAAATTCTGAGTCAGTTTAATCATTCGACCTTTAGATTTCAAAGATTTTAGATCAATAATTACTAAGGTGCATTTTTTGTTTTTATTATAATTAAGACACCGATCAACAGAGATCCGATAGTATATTGGCGAGAGCGTTGGGCTTCCATGAGTGTCGCCCTGGGTTCAAATCCCAGCCGGAAAGGAAATCTTAAATGCAAATATTTTTTTCTAATTTTATAATTCTTTTTTTTTTATTTTTCCCTTTTGCGAAGTCAGTCAGTCAGTCTGACAGTCAATCAGTCAAGCACTCAGTCATTCAGTCTCAGTCAGTCAGTCCAGTCACTCAGTCAGTCAGTTAGTCCTTCAGCCAGTCAGTCAAGCAGTCAGTCATTTAGTCTCAGTCAGTCAGTCATTCAGTCAGTCAGTCAGTCAGGCAGTCAGTCAGTCAGTCAGTCGGTCAGTCCTGTGCAGTCAGTTAGTCACTAAAGCAGTCAGTCAGTCTCAGTCATTCAGTCAGTCAGTCAGTCCAGTCCAGTCTCAGTCAGTCAGTCAGTCAGTCTCGGTCAGTCAGTCAGTCAGTCAGTCATTCAGTCAGTCAGTCAGTCAGGCAGTCAGTCAGTCGGTCAGCCTTATTCAGTCTGTCAGTCAGTCAGTCAGTCAGTCAGCCTTATTCAGTCAGTCTGTCAGTCATCCTTATTCAGTCAGTCTGTCAGTCAGTCAGTCGGTCAGTCCCGTCCAGTCAGTTAGTCAGTCAAGCAGTCAGTCAGGTAGTCAAGCAGTCAGTCAGTCAGTGTCAGTCAGTCATTTAGTCATTCAGTCAGTCAGTGAAATAGCCAGTCAGAGAGTCAAGCAGTCAGTCAGTCTCAGTCAGTCAGTTAGTCAGTCAGTCCGTCAGTCAGTCAGTCAGTCAGTCCAGTCTCAGTCAGTCAGTCTCGGTCAGTCAGTGAGTCAGTCAGTCAGTATCAGTCAGTCAGTGAGTCAGTCTGTCAGTCAGGCAGTATCAGTCAGGCAGTAAGACTCCGCTCGACAGAACTCCGATAGCCTAATGGCTAGACCGCTGGTCTTCCAAGCGAGTGGCCTGGGTTCGAGTCCCAGCCGGAGCGAATATCTTCAATGTATATATTTCTTTTCTAATTTGAAAATTCTTTTTTTTTTCAATTTCTTTCCTTTGCAATTATTGATTATTTATGTAGGGAAGAAAATTCTGAGTCAGTTTAATTTTTCGACACGAAGATTTCAAAGTGTTTAAATAAACAATTACCAAGGTGCATTTTTTGTTTTTATTATATTTAAAACTCCCACCGACAGAGCTCCCATAGACTAATAGCTAGAGTGTTAGGCTTCCAAGCGAGTGGCCCTGGGTTCGAGTCCCAGCCTGAACGAAAATCTTCAATGTATACTTTTAGTTTCTAATTTGAAATTTCTTCTTCTTTTTTTTTAAATTTTTCTCTTTTGCGAATATTGATTATTTATGTAGGGAGAAAAATTCTGAGTCAGTTTAATTATTCGACCTGTAAATTTCAAAGTGTTTGAATCAATAATTACCAAGGTGCATTTTTTGTTTTTATTATATTTAAGACTTCCATCGACAGAGCTCCGATAGCCTAATGGCTAGACCGTTGGGTTCCAAGCGCGTGGTACTGGGTTCGAGTCCCGGCCGGAACGAAAATCTTCCATGTATATATTTCTCTTCTAATTTGAAGATTCTTTTTTTTTTCAATTTCTTTCTTTTGCAAATATGGATTATTTATGTACGGAAGAAAATTCTGAGTCAGTTTAATCATTCGACCTTTAGATTTCAAAGATTTTAGATCAATAATTACTAAGGTGCATTTTTTGTTTTTATTATAATTAAGACACCGATCAACAGAGATCCGATAGTATATTGGCGAGAGCGTTGGGCTTCCATGAGTGTCGCCCTGGGTTCAAATCCCAGCCGGAAAGGAAATCTTAAATGCAAATATTTTTTTCTAATTTTATAATTCTTTTTTTTTTATTTTTCCCTTTTGCGAAGTCAGTCAGTCAGTCTGACAGTCAATCAGTCAAGCACTCAGTCATTCAGTCTCAGTCAGTCAGTCCAGTCACTCAGTCAGTCAGTTAGTCCTTCAGCCAGTCAGTCAAGCAGTCAGTCATTTAGTCTCAGTCAGTCAGTCATTCAGTCAGTCAGTCAGTCAGGCAGTCAGTCAGTCAGTCAGTCGGTCAGTCCTGTGCAGTCAGTTAGTCACTAAAGCAGTCAGTCAGTCTCAGTCATTCAGTCAGTCAGTCAGTCCAGTCCAGTCTCAGTCAGTCAGTCAGTCAGTCTCGGTCAGTCAGTCAGTCAGTCAGTCATTCAGTCAGTCAGTCAGTCAGGCAGTCAGTCAGTCGGTCAGCCTTATTCAGTCTGTCAGTCAGTCAGTCAGTCAGTCAGCCTTATTCAGTCAGTCTGTCAGTCATCCTTATTCAGTCAGTCTGTCAGTCAGTCAGTCGGTCAGTCCTGTCCAGTCAGTTAGTCAGTCAAGCAGTCAGTCAGGTAGTCAAGCAGTCAGTCAGTCAGTGTCAGTCAGTCATTTAGTCATTCAGTCAGTCAGTGAAATAGCCAGTCAGAGAGTCAAGCAGTCAGTCAGTCTCAGTCAGTCAGTTAGTCAGTCAGTCCGTCAGTCAGTCAGTCAGTCAGTCCAGTCTCAGTCAGTCAGGCAGTTAGTCAGTCAGTCTCGGTCAGTCAGTGAGTCAGTCAGTCAGTATCAGTCAGTCAGTGAGTCAGTCTGTCAGTCAGGCAGTATCAGTCAGGCAGTAAGACTCCGCTCGACAGAACTCCGATAGCCTAATGGCTAGACCGCTGGTCTTCCAAGCGAGTGGCCTGGGTTCGAGTCCCAGCCGGAGCGAATATCTTCAATGTATATATTTCTTTTCTAATTTGAAAATTCTTTTTTTTTTCAATTTCTTTCCTTTGCAATTATTGATTATTTATGTAGGGAAGAAAATTCTGAGTCAGTTTAATTTTTCGACACGAAGATTTCAAAGTGTTTAAATAAACAATTACCAAGGTGCATTTTTTGTTTTTATTATATTTAAAACTCCCACCGACAGAGCTCCCATAGACTAATAGCTAGAGTGTTAGGCTTCCAAGCGAGTGGCCCTGGGTTCGAGTCCCAGCCTGAACGAAAATCTTCAATGTATACTTTTAGTTTCTAATTTGAAATTTCTTCTTCTTTTTTTTTTTAATTTTTCTCTTTTGCGAATATTGATTATTTATGTAGGGAGAAAAATTCTGAGTCAGTTTAATTATTCGACCTGTAAATTTCAAAGTGTTTGAATCAATAATTACCAAGGTGCATTTTTTGTTTTTATTATATTTAAGACTTCCATCGACAGAGCTCCGATAGCCTAATGGCTAGACCGTTGGGTTCCTAGCGCGTGGTACTGGGTTCGAGTCCCGGCCGGAAAGGAAATCTTAAATGCAAATATTTTTTTCTAATTTTATAATTCTTTTTTTTTATTTTTCCCTTTTGCGAAGTCAGTCAGTCAGTATGACAGTCAATCAGTCAAGCACTCAGTCATTCAGTCTCAGTCAGTCAGTCCAGTCAGTCAGTCACTCAGTCAGTCAGTTAGTCCTTCAGCCAGTCAGTCAAGCAGTCAGTCATTTAGTCTCAGTCAGTCAGTCATTCAGTCAGTCAGTCAGTCAGGCAGTCAGTCAGTCGGTCAGCCTTATTCAGTCAGTCTGTCAGTCAGTCAGTCAGTCAGCCTTATTCAGTCAGTCTGTCAGTCATCCTTATTCAGTCAGTCTGTCAGTCAGTCAGTCGGTCAGTCCTGTCCAGTCAGTTAGTCAGTCAAGCAGTCAGTCAGGTAGTCAAGCAGTCAGTCAGTCAGTGTCAGTCAGTCATTTAGTCATTCAGTCAGTCAGTGAAATAGCCAGTCAGAGAGTCAAGCAGTCAGTCAGTCAGTCTCAGTCAGTCAGTTAGTCAGTCAGTCAGTCAGTCAGTCAGTCAGTCCAGTCTCAGTCAGTCAGGCAGTTAGTCAGTCAGTCTCGGTCAGTCAGTTAGTCAGTCAGTCAGTATCAGTCAGTCAGTGAGTCAGTCTGTCAGTCAGGCAGTATCAGTCAGGCAGTAAGACTCCGCTCGACAGAACTCCGATAGCCTAATGGCTAGACCGCTGGTCTTCCAAGCGAGTGGCCTGGGTTCGAGTCCCAGCCGGAGCGAATATCTTCAATGTATATATTTCTTTTCTAATTTGAAAATTCTTTTTTTTTTCAATTTCTTTCCTTTGCAATTATTGATTATTTATGTAGGGAAGAAAATTCTGAGTCAGTTTAATTTTTCGACACGAAGATTTCAAAGTGTTTAAATAAACAATTACCAAGGTGCATTTTTTGTTTTTATTATATTTAAAACTCCCACCGACAGAGCTCCCATAGACTAATGGCTAGAGTGTTAGGCTTCCAAGCGAGTGGCCCTGGGTTCGAGTCCCAGCCTGAACGAAAATCTTCAATGTATACTTTTAGTTTCTAATTTGAAATTTCTTCTTCTTTTTTTTTTTAATTTTTCTCTTTTGCGAATATTGATTATTTATGTAGGGAGAAAAATTCTGAGTCAGTTTAATTATTCGACCTGTAAATTTCAAAGTGTTTGAATCAATAATTACCAAGGTGCATTTTTTGTTTTTATTATATTTAAGACTTCCATCGACAGAGCTCCGATAGCCTAATGGCTAGACCGTTGGGTTCCAAGCGCGTGGTACTGGGTTCGAGTCCCGGCCGGAACGAAAATCTTCCATGTATATATTTCTCTTCTAATTTGAAGATTCTTTTTTTTTCAATTTCTTTCTTTTGCAAATATGGATTATTTATGTACGGAAGAAAATTCTGAGTCAGTTTAATCATTCGACCTTTAGATTTCAAAGATTTTAGATCAATAATTACTAAGGTGCATTTTTTGTTTTTATTATAATTAAGACACCGATCAACAGAGATCCGATAGTATATTGGCGAGAGCGTTGGGCTTCCATGAGTGTCGCCCTGGGTTCAAATCCCAGCCGGAAAGGAAATCTTAAATGCAAATATTTTTTTCTAATTTTATAATTCTTTTTTTTTTATTTTTCCCTTTTGCGAAGTCAGTCAGTCAGTCTGACAGTCAATCAGTCAAGCACTCAGTCATTCAGTCTCAGTCAGTCAGTCCAGTCAGTCAAGCAGTCAGTCATTTAGTCTCAGTCAGTCAGTCATTCAGTCAGTCGGTCAGTCAGTCGGTCAGTCCTGTGCAGTCAGTTAGTCACTAAAGCAGTCAGTCAGTCTCAGTCAGTCAGTCATTCAGTCAGTCCAGTCCAGTCTCAGTCAGTCATTCAGTCAGTCTCGGTCAGTCAGTCAATCAGTCATTCAGTCAGTCAGTCTGTCAGGCAGTCAGTCAGTCGGTCAGCCTTATTCAGTCAGTCTGTCAGTCAGTCAGTCAGTCAGCCTTATTCAGTCAGTCTGTCAGTCATCCTTATTCAGTCAGTCCTGTCCAGTCAGTTAGTCAGTCAAGCAGTCAGTCAGGTAGTCAAGCAGTCAGTCAGTCAGTGTCAGTCAGTCATTTAGTCATTCAATCAGTCAGTAAAATAGCCAGTCAGAGAGTCAAGCAGTCAGTCAGTCAGTCAGTTAGTCAGTCAGTCAGTCAGTCAGTCAGTCAGTCTCAGTCAGTTAGTCAGTCAGTCAGTCAGTCAGTCAGTCTCGGTCAGTCAGTGAGTCAGTCAGTCAGTATCAGTCAGTCAGTGAGTCAGTCTGTCAGTGAGGCAGTATCAGTCAGGCAGTAAGACTCCGCTCGACAGAACTCCAAAAGCCTAATGGCTAGACCGCTGGTCTTCCAAGCGAGTGGCCTGGGTTCGAGTCCCAGCCGGAGCGAATATCTTCAATGTATATATTTCTTTTCTAATTTGAAAATTCTTTTTTTTTTCAATTTCTTTCCTTTGCAATTATTGATTATTTATGTAGGGAAGAAAATTCTGAGTCAGTTTAATTTTTCGACACGAAGATTTCAAAGTGTTTAAATAAACAATTACCAAGGTGCATTTTTTGTTTTTATTATATTTAAAACTCCCACCGACAGAGCTCCCATAGACTAATAGCTAGTGTGTTAGGCTTCCAAGCGAGTGGCCCTGGGTTCGAGTCCCAGCCTGAACGAAAATCTTCAATGTATACTTTTAGTTTCTAATTTGAAATTTCTTCTTGTTTTTTTTTTAATTTTTCTCTTTTGCGAATATTGATTATTTATGTAGGGAGAAAAATTCTGAGTCAGTTTAATTATTCGACCTGTAAATTTCAAAGTGTTTGAATCAATAATTACCAAGGTGCATTTTTTGTTTTTATTATATTTAAGACTTCCATCGACAGAGCTCCGATAGCCTAATGGCTAGACCGTTGGGTTCCTAGCGCGTGGTACTGGGTTCGAGTCCCGGCCGAAAAGGAAATCTTAAATGCAAATATTTTTTTCTAATTTTATAATTCTTTTTTTTTTATTTTTCCCTTTTGCGAAGTCAGTCAGTCAGTCTGACAGTCAATCAGTCAAGCACTCAGTCATTCAGTCTCAGTCAGTCAGTCCAGTCAGTCAGTCACTCAGTCAGTCAGTTAGTCCTTCAGCCAGTCAGTCAAGCAGTCAGTCATTTAGTCTCAGTCAGTCAGTCATTCAGTCAGTCAGTCAGTCAGGCAGTCAGTCAGTCGGTCAGCCTTATTCAGTCAGTCTGTCAGTCAGTCAGTCAGTCAGCCTTATTCAGTCAGTCTGTCAGTCAGTCAGTCGGTCAGTCCTGTCCAGTCAGTTAGTCAGTCAAGCAGTCAGTCAGGTAGTCAAGCAGTCAGTCAGTCAGTGTCAGTCAGTCATTTAGTCATTCAGTCAGTCAGTGAAATAGCCAGTCAGAGAGTCAAGCAGTCAGTCAGTCAGTCTCAGTCAGTCAGTTAGTCAGTCAGTCAGTCAGTTAGTCAGTCAGTCAGTCAGTCAGTCACTCAGTCAGTCCAGTCTCAGTCAGTCAGGCAGTTAGTCAGTCAGTCTCGGTCAGTCAGTGAGTCAGTCAGTCAGTATCAGTCAGTCAGTGAGTCAGTCTGTCAGTCAGGCAGTATCAGTCAGGCAGTAAGACTCCGCTCGACAGAACTCCGATAGCCTAATGGCTAGACCGCTGGTCTTCCAAGCGAGTGGCCTGGGTTCGAGTCCCAGCCGGAGCGAATATCTTCAATGTATATATTTCTTTTCTAATTTGAAAATTCTTTTTTTTTCAATTTCTTTCCTTTGCAATTATTGATTATTTATGTAGGGAAGAAAATTCTGAGTCAGTTTAATTTTTCGACACGAAGATTTCAAAGTGTTTAAATAAACAATTACCAAAGTGCATTTTTTGTTTTTATTATATTTAAAACTCCCACCGACAGAGCTCCCATAGACTAATAGCTAGAGTGTTAGGCTTCCAAGCGAGTGGCCCTGGGTTCGAGTCCCAGCCTGAACGAAAATCTTCAATGTATACTTTTAGTTTCTAATTTGAAATTTCTTCTTCTTTTTTTTTTTAATTTTTCTCTTTTGCGAATATTGATTATTTATGTAGGGAGAAAAATTCTGAGTCAGTTTAATTATTCGACCTGTAAATTTCAAAGTGTTTGAATCAATAATTACCAAGGTGCATTTTTTGTTTTTATTATATTTAAGACTTCCATCGACAGAGCTCCGATAGCCTAATGGCTAGACCGTTGGGTTCCAAGCGCGTGGTACTGGGTTCGAGTCCCGGCCGGAACGAAAATCTTCCATGTATATATTTCTCTTCTAATTTGAAGATTCTTTTTTTTTCAATTTCTTTCTTTTGCAAATATGGATTATTTATGTACGGAAGAAAATTCTGAGTCAGTTTAATCATTCGACCTTTAGATTTCAAAGATTTTAGATCAATAATTACTAAGGTGCATTTTTTGTTTTTATTATAATTAAGACACCGATCAACAGAGATCCGATAGTATATTGGCGAGAGCGTTGGGCTTCCATGAGTGTCGCCCTGGGTTCAAATCCCAGCCGGAAAGGAAATCTTAAATGCAAATATTTTTTTCTAATTTTATAATTCTTTTTTTTTTATTTTTCCCTTTTGCGAAGTCAGTCAGTCAGTCTGACAGTCAATCAGTCAAGCACTCAGTCATTCAGTCTCAGTCAGTCAGTCCAGTCAGTCAAGCAGTCAGTCATTTAGTCTCAGTCAGTCAGTCATTCAGTCAGTCAGTCAGTCAGTCAGTCGGTCAGTCCTGTGCAGTCAGTTAGTCACTAAAGCAGTCAGTCAGTCTCAGTCAGTCAGTCATTCAGTCAGTCCAGTCCAGTCTCAGTCAGTCATTCAGTCAGTCTCGGTCAGTCAGTCAATCAGTCATTCAGTCAGTCAGTCTGTCAGGCAGTCAGTCAGTCGGTCAGCCTTATTCAGTCAGTCTGTCAGTCAGTCAGTCAGTCAGCCTTATTCAGTCAGTCTGTCAGTCATCCTTATTCAGTCAGTCCTGTCCAGTCAGTTAGTCAGTCAAGCAGTCAGTCAGGTAGTCAAGCAGTCAGTCAGTCAGTGTCAGTCAGTCATTTAGTCATTCAATCAGTCAGTGAAATAGCCAGTCAGAGAGTCAAGCAGTCAGTCAGTCAGTCTCAGTCAGTCAGTTAGTCAGTCAGTCAGTCAGTCAGTCAGTCAGCCTTATTCAGTCTGTCAGTCAGTCAGTCAGTCAGTCAGCCTTATTCAGTCAGTCTGTCAGTCATCCTTATTCAGTCAGTCTGTCAGTCAGTCAGTCGGTCAGTCCTGTCCAGTCAGTTAGTCAGTCAAGCAGTCAGTCAGGTAGTCAAGCAGTCAGTCAGTCAGTGTCAGTCAGTCATTTAGTCATTCAGTCAGTCAGTGAAATAGCCAGTCAGAGAGTCAAGCAGTCAGTCAGTCTCAGTCAGTCAGTTAGTCAGTCAGTCCGTCAGTCAGTCAGTCAGTCAGTCCAGTCTCAGTCAGTCAGGCAGTTAGTCAGTCAGTCTCGGTCAGTCAGTGAGTCAGTCAGTCAGTATCAGTCAGTCAGTGAGTCAGTCTGTCAGTCAGGCAGTATCAGTCAGGCAGTAAGACTCCGCTCGACAGAACTCCGATAGCCTAATGGCTAGACCGCTGGTCTTCCAAGCGAGTGGCCTGGGTTCGAGTCCCAGCCGGAGCGAATATCTTCAATGTATATATTTCTTTTCTAATTTGAAAATTCTTTTTTTTTTTCAATTTCTTTCCTTTGCAATTATTGATTATTTATGTAGGGAAGAAAATTCTGAGTCAGTTTAATTTTTCGACACGAAGATTTCAAAGTGTTTAAATAAACAATTACCAAGGTGCATTTTTTGTTTTTATTATATTTAAAACTCCCACCGACAGAGCTCCCATAGACTAATAGCTAGAGTGCTAGGCTTCCAAGCGAGTGGCCCTGGGTTCGAGTCCCAGCCTGAACGAAAATCTTCAATGTATACTTTTAGTTTCTAATTTGAAATTTCTTCTTCTTTTTTTTTAAATTTTTCTCTTTTGCGAATATTGATTATTTATGTAGGGAGAAAAATTCTGAGTCAGTTTAATTATTCGACCTGTAAATTTCAAAGTGTTTGAATCAATAATTACCAAGGTGCATTTTTTGTTTTTATTATATTTAAGACTTCCATCGACAGAGCTCCGATAGCCTAATGGCTAGACCGTTGGGTTCCTAGCGCGTGGTACTGGGTTCGAGTCCCGGCCGGAAAGGAAATCTTAAATGCAAATATTTTTTTCTAATTTTATAATTCTTTTTTTTTATTTTTCCCTTTTGCGAAGTCAGTCAGTCAGTCTGACAGTCAATCAGTCAAGCACTCAGTCATTCAGTCTCAGTCAGTCAGTCCAGTCACTCAGTCAGTCAGTTAGTCCTTCAGCCAGTCAGTCAAGCAGTCAGTCATTTAGTCTCAGTCAGTCAGTCATTCAGTCAGTCAGTCAGTCAGGCAGTCAGTCAGTCGGTCAGCCTTATTCAGTCAGTCTGTCAGTCAGTCAGTCAGTCAGCCTTATTCAGTCAGTCTGTCAGTCATCCTTATTCAGTCAGTCTGTCAGTCAGTCAGTAGGTCAGTCCTGTCCAGTCAGTTAGTCAGTCAAGCAGTCAGTCAGGTAGTCAAGCAGTCAGTCAGTCAGTGTCAGTCAGTCATTTAGTCATTCAGTCAGTCAGTGAAATAGCCAGTCAGAGAGTCAAGCAGTCAGTCAGTCAGTCTCAGTCAGTTAGTCAGTCAGTCAGTCAGTCAGTCAGTCTCGGTCAGTCAGTGAGTCAGTCAGTCAGTATCAGTCAGTCAGTGAGTCAGTCTGTCAGTGAGGCAGTATCAGTCAGGCAGTAAGACTCCGCTCGACAGAACTCCAAAAGCCTAATGGCTAGACCGCTGGTCTTCCAAGCGAGTGGCCTGGGTTCGAGTCCCAGCCGGAGCGAATATCTTCAATGTATATATTTCTTTTCTAATTTGAAAATTCTTTTTTTTTTCAATTTCTTTCCTTTGCAATTATTGATTATTTATGTAGGGAAGAAAATTCTGAGTCAGTTTAATTTTTCGACACGAAGATTTCAAAGTGTTTAAATAAACAATTACCAAGGTGCATTTTTTGTTTTTATTATATTTAAAACTCCCACCGACAGAGCTCCCATAGACTAATAGCTAGTGTGTTAGGCTTCCAAGCGAGTGGCCCTGGGTTCGAGTCCCAGCCTGAACGAAAATCTTCAATGTATACTTTTAGTTTCTAATTTGAAATTTCTTCTTGTTTTTTTTTTAATTTTTCTCTTTTGCGAATATTGATTATTTATGTAGGGAGAAAAATTCTGAGTCAGTTTAATTATTCGACCTGTAAATTTCAAAGTGTTTGAATCAATAATTACCAAGGTGCATTTTTTGTTTTTATTATATTTAAGACTTCCATCGACAGAGCTCCGATAGCCTAATGGCTAGACCGTTGGGTTCCTAGCGCGTGGTACTGGGTTCGAGTCCCGGCCGAAAAGGAAATCTTAAATGCAAATATTTTTTTCTAATTTTATAATTCTTTTTTTTTTATTTTTCCCTTTTGCGAAGTCAGTCAGTCAGTCTGACAGTCAATCAGTCAAGCACTCAGTCATTCAGTCTCAGTCAGTCAGTCCAGTCAGTCAGTCACTCAGTCAGTCAGTTAGTCCTTCAGCCAGTCAGTCAAGCAGTCAGTCATTTAGTCTCAGTCAGTCAGTCATTCAGTCAGTCAGTCAGTCAGGCAGTCAGTCAGTCGGTCAGCCTTATTCAGTCAGTCTGTCAGTCAGTCAGTCAGTCAGCCTTATTCAGTCAGTCTGTCAGTCAGTCAGTCGGTCAGTCCTGTCCAGTCAGTTAGTCAGTCAAGCAGTCAGTCAGGTAGTCAAGCAGTCAGTCAGTCAGTGTCAGTCAGTCATTTAGTCATTCAGTCAGTCAGTGAAATAGCCAGTCAGAGAGTCAAGCAGTCAGTCAGTCAGTCTCAGTCAGTCAGTTAGTCAGTCAGTCAGTCAGTCAGTCACTCAGTCAGTCCAGTCTCAGTCAGTCAGGCAGTTAGTCAGTCAGTCTCGGTCAGTCAGTGAGTCAGTCAGTCAGTATCAGTCAGTCAGTGAGTCAGTCTGTCAGTCAGGCAGTATCAGTCAGGCAGTAAGACTCCGCTCGACAGAACTCCGATAGCCTAATGGCTAGACCGCTGGTCTTCCAAGCGAGTGGCCTGGGTTCGAGTCCCAGCCGGAGCGAATATCTTCAATGTATATATTTCTTTTCTAATTTGAAAATTCTTTTTTTTTCAATTTCTTTCCTTTGCAATTATTGATTATTTATGTAGGGAAGAAAATTCTGAGTCAGTTTAATTTTTCGACACGAAGATTTCAAAGTGTTTAAATAAACAATTACCAAAGTGCATTTTTTGTTTTTATTATATTTAAAACTCCCACCGACAGAGCTCCCATAGACTAATAGCTAGAGTGTTAGGCTTCCAAGCGAGTGGCCCTGGGTTCGAGTCCCAGCCTGAACGAAAATCTTCAATGTATACTTTTAGTTTCTAATTTGAAATTTCTTCTTCTTTTTTTTTTAATTTTTCTCTTTTGCGAATATTGATTATTTATGTAGGGAGAAAAATTCTGAGTCAGTTTAATTATTCGACCTGTAAATTTCAAAGTGTTTGAATCAATAATTACCAAGGTGCATTTTTTGTTTTTATTATATTTAAGACTTCCATCGACAGAGCTCCGATAGCCTAATGGCTAGACCGTTGGGTTCCAAGCGCGTGGTACTGGGTTCGAGTCCCGGCCGGAACGAAAATCTTCCATGTATATATTTCTCTTCTAATTTGAAGATTCTTTTTTTTTCAATTTCTTTCTTTTGCAAATATGGATTATTTATGTACGGAAGAAAATTCTGAGTCAGTTTAATCATTCGACCTTTAGATTTCAAAGATTTTAGATCAATAATTACTAAGGTGCATTTTTTGTTTTTATTATAATTAAGACACCGATCAACAGAGATCCGATAGTATATTGGCGAGAGCGTTGGGCTTCCATGAGTGTCGCCCTGGGTTCAAATCCCAGCCGGAAAGGAAATCTTAAATGCAAATATTTTTTTCTAATTTTATAATTCTTTTTTTTTTATTTTTCCCTTTTGCGAAGTCAGTCAGTCAGTCTGACAGTCAATCAGTCAAGCACTCAGTCATTCAGTCTCAGTCAGTCAGTCCAGTCAGTCAAGCAGTCAGTCATTTAGTCTCAGTCAGTCAGTCATTCAGTCAGTCAGTCAGTCAGTCAGTCGGTCAGTCCTGTGCAGTCAGTTAGTCACTAAAGCAGTCAGTCAGTCTCAGTCAGTCAGTCATTCAGTCAGTCCAGTCCAGTCTCAGTCAGTCATTCAGTCAGTCTCGGTCAGTCAGTCAATCAGTCATTCAGTCAGTCAGTCTGTCAGGCAGTCAGTCAGTCGGTCAGCCTTATTCAGTCAGTCTGTCAGTCAGTCAGTCAGTCAGCCTTATTCAGTCAGTCTGTCAGTCATCCTTATTCAGTCAGTCCTGTCCAGTCAGTTAGTCAGTCAAGCAGTCAGTCAGGTAGTCAAGCAGTCAGTCAGTCAGTGTCAGTCAGTCATTTAGTCATTCAATCAGTCAGTGAAATAGCCAGTCAGAGAGTCAAGCAGTCAGTCAGTCAGTCTCAGTCAGTCAGTTAGTCAGTCAGTCAGTCAGTCAGTCAGTCAGTCAGTCAGTCAGTCCAGTCTCAGTCAGTCAGGCAGTTAGTCAGTCAGTCTCGGTCAGTCAGTGAGTCAGTCAGTCAGTATCAGTCAGTCAGTGAGTCAGTTTGTCAGTCAGGCAGTATCAGTCAGGCAGTAAGACTCCGCTCGACAGAACTCCGATAGCCTAATGGCTAGACCGCTGGTCTTCCAAGCGAGTGGCCTGGGTTCGAGTCCCAGCCGGAGCGAATATCTTCAATGTATATATTTCTTTTCTAATTTGAAAATTCTTTTTTTTTTTCAATTTCTTTCCTTTGCAATTATTGATTATTTATGTAGGGAAGAAAATTCTGAGTCAGTTTAATTTTTCGACACGAAGATTTCAAAGTGTTTAAATAAACAATTACCAAGGTGCATTTTTTGTTTTTATTATATTTAAAACTCCCACCGACAGAGCTCCCATAGACTAATGGCTAGAGTGTTAGGCTTCCAAGCGAGTGGCCCTGGGTTCGAGTCCCAGCCTGAACGAAAATCTTCAATGTATACTTTTAGTTTCTAATTTGAAATTTCTTCTTCTTTTTTTTTTAATTTTTCTCTTTTGCGAATATTGATTATTTATGTAGGGAGAAAAATTCTGAGTCAGTTTAATTATTCGACCTGTAAATTTCAAAGTGTTTGAATCAATAATTACCAAGGTGCATTTTTTGTTTTTATTATATTTAAGACTTCCATCGACAGAGCTCCGATAGCCTAATGGCTAGACCGTTGGGTTCCAAGCGCGTGGTACTGGGTTCGAGTCCCGGCCGGAACGAAAATCTTCCATGTATATATTTCTCTTCTAATTTGAAGATTCTTTTTTTTTTCAATTTCTTTCTTTTGCAAATATGGATTATTTATGTACGGAAGAAAATTCTGAGTCAGTTTAATCATTCGACCTTTAGATTTCAAAGATTTTAGATCAATAATTACTAAGGTGCATTTTTTGTTTTTATTATAATTAAGACACCGATCAACAGAGATCCGATAGTATATTGGCGAGAGCGTTGGGCTTCCATGAGTGTCGCCCTGGGTTCAAATCCCAGCCGGAAAGGAAATCTTAAATGCAAATATTTTTTTCCAATTTTATAATTCTTTTTTTTTTATTTTTCCCTTTTGCGAAGTCAGTCAGTCAGTCTGACAGTCAATCAGTCAAGCACTCAGTCATTCAGTCTCAGTCAGTCAGTCCAGTCACTCAGTCAGTCAGTTAGTCTTTCAGCCAGTCAGTCAAGCAGTCAGTCATTTAGTCTCAGTCAGTCAGTCATTCAGTCAGTCAGTCAGTCAGGCAGTCAGTCAGTCAGTCAGTCGGTCAGTCCTGTGCAGTCAGTTAGTCACTAAAGCAGTCAGTCAGTCTCAGTCATTCAGTCAGTCAGTCAGTCCAGTCCAGTCTCAGTCAGTCAGTCAGTCAGTCTCGGTCAGTCAGTCAGTCAGTCAGTCATTCAGTCAGTCAGTCAGTCAGGCAGTCAGTCAGTCGGTCAGCCTTATTCAGTCTGTCAGTCAGTCAGTCAGTCAGTCAGCCTTATTCAGTCAGTCTGTCAGTCATCCTTATTCAGTCAGTCTGTCAGTCAGTCAGTCGGTCAGTCCTGTCCAGTCAGTTAGTCAGTCAAGCAGTCAGTCAGGTAGTCAAGCAGTCAGTCAGTCAGTGTCAGTCAGTCATTTAGTCATTCAGTCAGTCAGTGAAATAGCCAGTCAGAGAGTCAAGCAGTCAGTCAGTCTCAGTCAGTCAGTTAGTCAGTCAGTCCGTCAGTCAGTCAGTCAGTCAGTCCAGTCTCAGTCAGTCAGGCAGTTAGTCAGTCAGTCTCGGTCAGTCAGTGAGTCAGTCAGTCAGTATCAGTCAGTCAGTGAGTCAGTCTGTCAGTCAGGCAGTATCAGTCAGGCAGTAAGACTCCGCTCGACAGAACTCCGATAGCCTAATGGCTAGACCGCTGGTCTTCCAAGCGAGTGGCCTGGGTTCGAGTCCCAGCCGGAGCGAATATCTTCAATGTATATATTTCTTTTCTAATTTGAAAATTCTTTTTTTTTCAATTTCTTTCCTTTGCAATTATTGATTATTTATGTAGGGAAGAAAATTCTGAGTCAGTTTAATTTTTCGACACGAAGATTTCAAAGTGTTTAAATAAACAATTACCAAGGTGCATTTTTTGTTTTTATTATATTTAAAACTCCCACCGACAGAGCTCCCATAGACTAATAGCTAGAGTGTTAGGCTTCCAAGCGAGTGGCCCTGGGTTCGAGTCCCAGCCTGAACGAAAATCTTCAATGTATACTTTTAGTTTCTAATTTGAAATTTCTTCTTCTTTTTTTTTAAATTTTTCTCTTTTGCGAATATTGATTATTTATGTAGGGAGAAAAATTCTGAGTCAGTTTAATTATTCGACCTGTAAATTTCAAAGTGTTTGAATCAATAATTACCAAGGTGCATTTTTTGTTTTTATTATATTTAAGACTTCCATCGACAGAGCTCCGATAGCCTAATGGCTAGACCGTTGGGTTCCTAGCGCGTGGTACTGCGTTCGAGTCCCGGCCGGAAAGGAAATCTTAAATGCAAATATTTTTTTCTAATTTTATAATTCTTTTTTTTTATTTTTCCCTTTTGCGAAGTCAGTCAGTCAGTCTGACAGTCAATCAGTCAAGCACTCAGTCATTCAGTCTCAGTCAGTCAGTCCAGTCACTCAGTCAGTCAGTTAGTCCTTCAGCCAGTCAGTCAAGCAGTCAGTCATTTAGTCTCAGTCAGTCAGTCATTCAGTCAGTCAGTCAGTCAGGCAGTCAGTCAGTCGGTCAGCCTTATTCAGTCAGTCTGTCAGTCAGTCAGTCAGTCAGCCTTATTCAGTCAGTCTGTCAGTCATCCTTATTCAGTCAGTCTGTCAGTCAGTCAGTCGGTCAGTCCTGTCCAGTCAGTTAGTCAGTCAAGCAGTCAGTCAGGTAGTCAAGCAGTCAGTCAGTCAGTGTCAGTCAGTCATTTAGTCATTCAGTCAGTCAGTGAAATAGCCAGTCAGAGAGTCAAGCAGTCAGTCAGTCAGTCTCAGTCAGTCAGTTAGTCAGTCAGTCAGTCAGTCAGTCAGTCCAGTCTCAGTCAGTCAGGCAGTTAGTCAGTCAGTCTCGGTCAGTCAGTGAGTCAGTCAGTCAGTATCAGTCAGTCAGTGAGTCAGTCTGTCAGTCAGGCAGTATCAGTCAGGCAGTAAGACTCCGCTCGACAGAACTCCGATAGCCTAATGGCTAGACCGCTGGTCTTCCAAGCGAGTGGCCTGGGTTCGAGTCCCAGCCGGAGCGAATATCTTCAATGTATATATTTCTTTTCTAATTTGAAAATTCTTTTTTTTTCAATTTCTTTCCTTTGCAATTATTGATTATTTATGTAGGGAAGAAAATTCTGAGTCAGTTTAATTTTTCGACACGAAGATTTCAAAGTGTTTAAATAAACAATTACCAAGGTGCATTTTTTGTTTTTATTATCTTTAAAACTCCCACCGACAGAGCTCCCATAGACTAATGGCTAGAGTGTTAGGCTTCCAAGCGAGTGGCCCTGGGTTCGAGTCCCAGCCTGAACGAAAATTTTCAATGTATACTTTTAGTTTCTAATTTGAAATTTCTTCTTCTTTTTTTTTAATTTTTCTCTTTTGCGAATATTGATTATTTATGTAGGGAGAAAAATTCTGAGTCAGTTTAATTATTCGACCTGTAAATTTCAAAGTGTTTGAATCAATAATTACCAAGGTGCATTTTTTGTTTTTATTATATTTAAGACTTCCATCGACAGAGCTCCGATAGCCTAATGGCTAGACCGTTGGGTTCCTAGCGCGTAGTACTGGGTTCGAGTCCCGGCCGGAAAGGAAATCTTAAATGCGAATATTTTTTTCTAATTTTATAATTCTTTTTTTTATTTTTCCCTTTTGCGAAGTCAGTCAGTCAGTCTGACAGTCAATCAGTCAAGCACTCAGTCATTCAGTCTCAGTCAGTCAGTCCAGTCAGTCAGTCACTCAGTCAGTCAGTTAGTCCTTCAGCCAGTCAGTCAAGCAGTCAGTCATTTAGTCTCAGTCAGTCAGTCATTCAGTCAGTCAGTCAGTCAGGCAGTCAGTCAGTCAGTCAGTCGGTCAGTCCTGTGCAGTCAGTTAGTCACTAAAGCAGTCAGTCAGTCTCAGTCAGTCAGTCAGTAAGTCAGTCCAGTCCAGTCTCAGTCAGTCAGTCAGTCAGTCTCGGTCAGTCAGTCAGTCAGTCATTCAGTCAGTCAGTCAGTCAGGCAGTCAGTCAGTCGGTCAGCCTTATTCAGTCAGTCTGTCAGTCAGTCAGTCAGTCAGCCTTATTCAGTCAGTCTGTCAGTCATCCTTATTCAGTCAGTCTGTCAGTCAGTCAGTCGGTCAGTCCTGTCCAGTCAGTTAGTCAGTCAAGCAGTCAGTCAGGTAGTCAAGCAGTCAGTCAGTCAGTGTCAGTCAGTCATTTAGTCATTCAGTCAGTCAGTGAAATAGCCAGTCAGAGAGTCAAGCAGTCAGTCAGTCAGTCTCAGTCAGTCAGTTAGTCAGTCAGTCAGTCAGTCAGTCAGTCAGTCCAGTCTCAGTCAGTCAGGCAGTTAGTCAGTCAGTCTCGGTCAGTTAGTGAGTCAGTCAGTCAGTATCAGTCAGTCAGTGAGTCAGTCTGTCAGTCAGGCAGTATCAGTCAGGCAGTAAGACTCCGCTCGACAGAACTCCGATAGCCTAATGGCTAGACCGCTGGTCTTCCAAGCGAGTGGCCTGGGTTCGAGTCCCAGCCGGAGCGAATATCTTCAATGTATATATTTCTTTTCTAATTTGAAAATTCTTTTTTTTTTCAATTTCTTTCCTTTGCAATTATTGATTATATATGTAGGGAAGAAAATTCTGAGTCAGTTTAATTTTTCGACACGAAGATTTCAAAGTGTTTAAATAAACAATTACCAAGGTGCATTTTTTGTTTTTATTATATTTAAAACTCTCACCGACAGAGCTCCCATAGACTAATGGCTAGAGTGTTAGGCTTCCAAGCGAGTGGCCCTGGGTTCGAGTCCCAGCCTGAACGAAAATCTTCAATGTATACTTTTAGTTTCTAATTTGAAATTTCTTCTTTTTTTTTAATTTTTCTCTTTTGCGAATATTGATTATTTATGTAGGGAGAAAAATTCTGAGTCAGTTTAATTATTCGACCTGTAAATTTCAAAGTGTTTGAATCAATAATTACCAAGGTGCATTTTTTGTTTTTATTATATTTAAGACTTCCTTCGACAGAGCTCCGATAGCCTAATGGCTAGACCGTTGGGTTCCAAGCGCGTGGTACTGGGTTCGAGTCCCGGCCGGAACGAAAATCTTCCATGTATATATTTCTCTTCTAATTTGAAGATTCTTTTTTTTTCAATTTCTTTCTTTTGCAAATATGGATTATTTATGTACGGAAGAAAATTCTGAGTCAGTTTAATCATTCGACCTTTAGATTTCAAAGATTTTAGATCAATAATTACTAAGGTGCATTTTTTGTTTTTATTATAATTAAGACACCGATCAACAGAGATCCGATAGTATATTGGCGAGAGCGTTGGGCTTCCATGAGTGTCGCCCTGGGTTCAAATCCCAGCCGGAAAGGAAATCTTAAATGCAAATATTTTTTTCTAATTTTATAATTCTTTTTTTTTATTTTTTCCTTTTGCGAAGTCAGTCAGTCAGTCTGACAGTCAATCAGTCAAGCACTCAGTCATTCAGTCTCAGTCAGTCAGTCCAGTCAGTCAGTCACTCAGTCAGTCAGTTAGTCCTTCAGCCAGTCAGTCAAGCAGTCAGTAATTTAGTCTCAGTCAGTCAGTCATTCAGTCAGTCAGTCAGTCAGTCAGTCAGTCAGTCAGTCAGTCGGTCAGTCCTGTGCAGTCAGTTAGTCACTAAAGCAGTCAGTCAGTCTCAGTCAGTCAGTCAGTCAGTCAGTCCAGTCCAGTCTCAGTCAGTCAGTCAGTCAGTCTCGGTCAGTCAGTCAGTCAGTCATTCAGTCAGTCAGGGAGTCAGTCAGTCGGTCAGCCTTATTCAGTCAGTCTGTCAGTCAGTCAGTCAGTCAGCCTTATTCAGTCAGTCTGTCAGTCAGTCAGTCAGTCAGCCTTATTCAGTCAGTCTGTCAGTCAGTCAGTCGGTCAGTCCTGTCCAGTCAGTTAGTCAGTCAAGCAGTCAGTCAGGTAGTCAAGCAGTCAGTCAGGTAGTCAAGCAGTCAGTCAGTCAGTGTCAGTCAGTCATTTAGTCATTCAGTCAGTCAGTGAAATAGCCAGTCAGAGAGTCAAGCAGTCAGTCAGTCACTCTCAGTCAGTCAGTTAGTCAGTCAGTCAGTCAGTCAGTCAGTCAGTCCAGTCTCAGTCAGTCAGGAAGTTAGTCAGTCAGTCTCGGTCAGTCAGTGAGTCAGTCAGTCAGTATCACTCAGTCAGTGAGTCAGTCTGTCAGTCAGGCAGTATCAGTCAGGCAGTAAGACTCCGCTCGACAGAACTCCGATAGCCTAATGGCTAGACCGCTGGTCTTCCAAGCGAGTGGCCTGGGTTCGAGTCCCAGCCTGAACGAAAATCTTCAATGTATACTTTTAGTTTCTAATTTGAAATTTCTTCTTCTTTTTTTTTAATTTTTCTCTTTTGCGAATATTGATTATTTATGTAGGGAGAAAAATTCTGAGTCAGTTTAATTATTCGACCTGTAAATTTCAAAGTGTTTGAATCAATAATTACCAAGGTGCATATTTTGTTTTTATTATATTTAAGACTTCCATCGACAGAGCTCCGATAGCCTAATGGCTAGACCGTTGGGTTCCTAGCGCGTGGTACTGCGTTCGAGTCCCGGCCGGAAAGGAAATCTTAAATGCAAATATTTTTTTCTAATTTTATAATTCTTTTTTTTTATTTTTCCCTTTTGCGAAGTCAGTCAGTCAGTCTGACAGTCAATCAGTCAAGCACTCAGTCATTCAGTCTCAGTCAGTCAGTCCAGTCACTCAGTCAGTCAGTTAGTCCTTCAGCCAGTCAGTCAAGCAGTCAGTCATTTAGTCTCAGTCAGTCAGTCATTCAGTCAGTCAGTCAGTCAGGCAGTCAGTCAGTCGGTCAGCCTTATTCAGTCAGTCTGTCAGTCAGTCAGTCAGTCAGCCTTATTCAGTCAGTCTGTCAGTCATCCTTATTCAGTCAGTCTGTCAGTCAGTCAGTCGGTCAGTCCTGTCCAGTCAGTTAGTCAGTCAAGCAGTCAGTCAGGTAGTCAAGCAGTCAGTCAGTCAGTGTCAGTCAGTCATTTAGTCATTCAGTCAGTCAGTGAAATAGCCAGTCAGAGAGTCAAGCAGTCAGTCAGTCAGTCTCAGTCAGTCAGTTAGTCAGTCAGTCAGTCAGTCAGTCAGTCCAGTCTCAGTCAGTCAGGCAGTTAGTCAGTCAGTCTCGGTCAGTCAGTGAGTCAGTCAGTCAGTATCAGTCAGTCAGTGAGTCAGTCTGTCAGTCAGGCAGTATCAGTCAGGCAGTAAGACTCCGCTCGACAGAACTCCGATAGCCTAATGGCTAGACCGCTGGTCTTCCAAGCGAGTGGCCTGGGTTCGAGTCCCAGCCGGAGCGAATATCTTCAATGTATATATTTCTTTTCTAATTTGAAAATTCTTTTTTTTTCAATTTCTTTCCTTTGCAATTATTGATTATTTATGTAGGGAAGAAAATTCTGAGTCAGTTTAATTTTTCGACACGAAGATTTCAAAGTGTTTAAATAAACAATTACCAAGGTGCATTTTTTGTTTTTATTATCTTTAAAACTCCCACCGACAGAGCTCCCATAGACTAATGGCTAGAGTGTTAGGCTTCCAAGCGAGTGGCCCTGGGTTCGAGTCCCAGCCTGAACGAAAATTTTCAATGTATACTTTTAGTTTCTAATTTGAAATTTCTTCTTCTTTTTTTTTAATTTTTCTCTTTTGCGAATATTGATTATTTATGTAGGGAGAAAAATTCTGAGTCAGTTTAATTATTCGACCTGTAAATTTCAAAGTGTTTGAATCAATAATTACCAAGGTGCATTTTTTGTTTTTATTATATTTAAGACTTCCATCGACAGAGCTCCGATAGCCTAATGGCTAGACCGTTGGGTTCCTAGCGCGTAGTACTGGGTTCGAGTCCCGGCCGGAAAGGAAATCTTAAATGCGAATATTTTTTTCTAATTTTATAATTCTTTTTTTTATTTTTCCCTTTTGCGAAGTCAGTCAGTCAGTCTGACAGTCAATCAGTCAAGCACTCAGTCATTCAGTCTCAGTCAGTCAGTCCAGTCAGTCAGTCACTCAGTCAGTCAGTTAGTCCTTCAGCCAGTCAGTCAAGCAGTCAGTCATTTAGTCTCAGTCAGTCAGTCATTCAGTCAGTCAGTCAGTCAGGCAGTCAGTCAGTCAGTCAGTCGGTCAGTCCTGTGCAGTCAGTTAGTCACTAAAGCAGTCAGTCAGTCTCAGTCAGTCAGTCAGTAAGTCAGTCCAGTCCAGTCTCAGTCAGTCAGTCAGTCAGTCTCGGTCAGTCAGTCAGTCAGTCATTCAGTCAGTCAGTCAGTCAGGCAGTCAGTCAGTCGGTCAGCCTTATTCAGTCAGTCTGTCAGTCAGTCAGTCAGTCAGCCTTATTCAGTCAGTCTGTCAGTCATCCTTATTCAGTCAGTCTGTCAGTCAGTCAGTCGGTCAGTCCTGTCCAGTCAGTTAGTCAGTCAAGCAGTCAGTCAGGTAGTCAAGCAGTCAGTCAGTCAGTGTCAGTCAGTCATTTAGTCATTCAGTCAGTCAGTGAAATAGCCAGTCAGAGAGTCAAGCAGTCAGTCAGTCAGTCTCAGTCAGTCAGTTAGTCAGTCAGTCAGTCAGTCAGTCAGTCAGTCCAGTCTCAGTCAGTCAGGCAGTTAGTCAGTCAGTCTCGGTCAGTTAGTGAGTCAGTCAGTCAGTATCAGTCAGTCAGTGAGTCAGTCTGTCAGTCAGGCAGTATCAGTCAGGCAGTAAGACTCCGCTCGACAGAACTCCGATAGCCTAATGGCTAGACCGCTGGTCTTCCAAGCGAGTGGCCTGGGTTCGAGTCCCAGCCGGAGCGAATATCTTCAATGTATATATTTCTTTTCTAATTTGAAAATTCTTTTTTTTTTCAATTTCTTTCCTTTGCAATTATTGATTATATATGTAGGGAAGAAAATTCTGAGTCAGTTTAATTTTTCGACACGAAGATTTCAAAGTGTTTAAATAAACAATTACCAAGGTGCATTTTTTGTTTTTATTATATTTAAAACTCTCACCGACAGAGCTCCCATAGACTAATGGCTAGAGTGTTAGGCTTCCAAGCGAGTGGCCCTGGGTTCGAGTCCCAGCCTGAACGAAAATCTTCAATGTATACTTTTAGTTTCTAATTTGAAATTTCTTCTTTTTTTTTAATTTTTCTCTTTTGCGAATATTGATTATTTATGTAGGGAGAAAAATTCTGAGTCAGTTTAATTATTCGACCTGTAAATTTCAAAGTGTTTGAATCAATAATTACCAAGGTGCATTTTTTGTTTTTATTATATTTAAGACTTCCTTCGACAGAGCTCCGATAGCCTAATGGCTAGACCGTTGGGTTCCAAGCGCGTGGTACTGGGTTCGAGTCCCGGCCGGAACGAAAATCTTCCATGTATATATTTCTCTTCTAATTTGAAGATTCTTTTTTTTTCAATTTCTTTCTTTTGCAAATATGGATTATTTATGTACGGAAGAAAATTCTGAGTCAGTTTAATCATTCGACCTTTAGATTTCAAAGATTTTAGATCAATAATTACTAAGGTGCATTTTTTGTTTTTATTATAATTAAGACACCGATCAACAGAGATCCGATAGTATATTGGCGAGAGCGTTGGGCTTCCATGAGTGTCGCCCTGGGTTCAAATCCCAGCCGGAAAGGAAATCTTAAATGCAAATATTTTTTTCTAATTTTATAATTCTTTTTTTTTATTTTTTCCTTTTGCGAAGTCAGTCAGTCAGTCTGACAGTCAATCAGTCAAGCACTCAGTCATTCAGTCTCAGTCAGTCAGTCCAGTCAGTCAGTCACTCAGTCAGTCAGTTAGTCCTTCAGCCAGTCAGTCAAGCAGTCAGTAATTTAGTCTCAGTCAGTCAGTCATTCAGTCAGTCAGTCAGTCAGTCAGTCAGTCAGTCAGTCAGTCGGTCAGTCCTGTGCAGTCAGTTAGTCACTAAAGCAGTCAGTCAGTCTCAGTCAGTCAGTCAGTCAGTCAGTCCAGTCCAGTCTCAGTCAGTCAGTCAGTCAGTCTCGGTCAGTCAGTCAGTCAGTCATTCAGTCAGTCAGGCAGTCAGTCAGTCGGTCAGCCTTATTCAGTCAGTCTGTCAGTCAGTCAGTCAGTCAGCCTTATTCAGTCAGTCTGTCAGTCAGTCAGTCAGTCAGCCTTATTCAGTCAGTCTGTCAGTCAGTCAGTCGGTCAGTCCTGTCCAGTCAGTTAGTCAGTCAAGCAGTCAGTCAGGTAGTCAAGCAGTCAGTCAGGTAGTCAAGCAGTCAGTCAGTCAGTGTCAGTCAGTCATTTAGTCATTCAGTCAGTCAGTGAAATAGCCAGTCAGAGAGTCAAGCAGTCAGTCAGTCAGTCTCAGTCAGTCAGTTAGTCAGTCAGTCAGTCAGTCAGTCAGTCAGTCCAGTCTCAGTCAGTCAGGAAGTTAGTCAGTCAGTCTCGGTCAGTCAGTGAGTCAGTCAGTCAGTATCACTCAGTCAGTGAGTCAGTCTGTCAGTCAGGCAGTATCAGTCAGGCAGTAAGACTCCGCTCGACAGAACTCCGATAGCCTAATGGCTAGACCGCTGGTCTTCCAAGCGAGTGGCCTGGGTTCGAGTCCCAGCCTGAACGAAAATCTTCAATGTATACTTTTAGTTTCTAATTTGAAATTTCTTCTTCTTTTTTTTTAATTTTTCTCTTTTGCGAATATTGATTATTTATGTAGGGAGAAAAATTCTGAGTCAGTTTAATTATTCGACCTGTAAATTTCAAAGTGTTTGAATCAATAATTACCAAGGTGCATATTTTGTTTTTATTATATTTAAGACTTCCATCGACAGAGCTCCGATAGCCTAATGGCTAGACCGTTGGGTTCCAAGCGCGTGGTACTGGGTTCGAGTCCCGGCCGGAACGAAAATCTTCCATGTATATATTTCTCTTCTAATTTGAAGATTCTTTTTTTTTCAATTTCTTTCTTTTGCAAATATGGATTATTTATGTACGGAAGAAAATTCTGAGTCAGTTTAATCATTCGACCTTTAGATTTCAAAGATTTTAGATCAATAATTACTAAGGTGCATTTTTTGTTTTTATTATAATTAAGACACCGATCAACAGAGATCCGATAGTATATTGGCGAGAGCGTTGGGCTTCCATGAGTGTCGCCCTGGGTTGAAATCCCAGCCGGAAAGGAAATCTTAAATGCAAATATTTTTTTCTAATTTTATAATTCTTTTTTTTTATTTTTCCCTTTTGCGAAGTCAGTCAGTCAGTCTGACAGTCAATCAGTCAAGCACTCAGTCATTCAGTCTCAGTCAGTCAGTCCAGTCAGTCAGTCACTCAGTCAGTCAGTTAGTCCTTCAGCCAGTCAGTCAAGCAGTCAGTCATTTAGTCTCAGTCAGTCAGTCATTCAGTCAGTCAGTCAGGCAGTCAGTCAGTCAGTCAGTCGGTCAGTCCTGTGCAGTCAGTTAGTCACTAAAGCAGTCAGTCAGTCTCAGTCAGTCAGTCAGTCAGTCAGTCCAGTCCAGTCTCAGTCAGTCAGTCAGTCAGTCTCGGTCAGTCAGTCAGTCAGTCATTCAGTCAGTCAGTCAGTCAGTCAGTCGGTCAGCCTTATTCAGTCAGTCTGTCAGTCAATCAGTCAGTCAGCCTTATTCAGTCAGTCTGTCAGTCATCCTTATTCAGTCAGTCTGTCAGTCAGTCAGTCGGTCAGTCCTGTCCAGTCAGTTAGTCAGTCAAGCAGTCAGTCAGGTAGTCAAGCAGTCAGTCAGTCAGTGTCAGTCAGTCATTTAGTCATTCAGTCAGTCAGTGAAATAGCCAGTCAGAGAGTCAAGCAGTCAGTCAGTCAGTCTCAGTCAGTCAGTTAGTCAGTCAGTCAGTCAGTCAGTCCAGTCTCAGTCAGTCAGGCAGTTAGTCAGTCAGTCTCGGTCAGTCAGTGAGTCAGTCAGTCAGTATCAGTCAGTCAGTGAGTCAGTCTGTCAGTCAGGCAGTATCAGTCAGGCAGTAAGACTCCGCTCGACAGAACTCCGATAGCCTAATGGCTAGACCGCTGGTCTTCCAAGCGAGTGGCCTGGGTTCGAGTCCCAGCCGGAGCGAATATCTTCAATGTATATATTTCTTTTCTAATTTGAAAATTCTTTTTTTTTCAATTTCTTTCCTTTGCAATTATTGATTATTTATGTAGGGAAGAAAATTCTGAGTCAGTTTAATTTTTCGACACGAAGATTTCAAAGTGTTTAAATAAACAATTACCAAGGTGCATTTTTTGTTTTTATTATATTTAAAACTCCCACCGACAGAGCTCCCATAGACTAATGGCTAGAGTGTTAGGCTTCCAAGCGAGTGGCCCTGGGTTCGAGTCCCAGCCTGAACGAAAATCATCAATGTATACTTTTAGTTTCTAATTTGAAATTTCTTCTTCTTTTTTTTTTTAATTTTTCTCTTTTGCGAATATTGATTATTTATGTAGGGAGAAAAATTCTGAGTCAGTTTAATTATTCGACCTGTAAATTTCAAAGTGTTTGAATCAATAATTACCAAGGTGCATTTTTTTCTTTTTATTATATTTAAGACATCCATCGACAGAGCTCCGATAGCCTAATGGCTAGACCGTTGGGTTCCTAGCGCGTGGTACTGGGTTCGAGTCCCGGCCGGAAAGGAAATCTTAAATGCAAAATTTTTTTTCTAATTTTACAATTTTTTTATTTTTTTATTTTTCCCTTTTGCGAAGTCAGTCAGTCAGTCTGACAGTCAATCAGTCAAGCACTCAGTCATTCAGTCTCAGTCAGTCAGTCCAGTCAGTCAGTCACTCAGTCAGTCAGTTAGTCCTTCAGCCAGTCAGTCATTTAGTCTCAGTCAGTCAGTCATTCAGTCAGTCAGTCAGTCAGGCAGTCAGTCAGTCAGTCAGTCGGTCAGTCCTGTGCAGTCAGTTAGTCACTAAAGCAGTCAGTCAGTCTCAGTCAGTCAGTCAGTCAGTCAGTCCAGTCCAGTCTCAGTCAGTCAGTCAGTCAGGCAGTCAGTCAGTCGGTCAGCCTTATTCAGTCAGTCTGTCAGTCAGTATGTCAGTCAGCCTTATTCAGTCAGTCTGTCAGTCATCCTTATTCAGTCAGTCTGTCAGTCAGTCAGTCGGTTAGTCCTGTCCAGTCAGTTAGTCAGTCAAGCAGTCAGTCAGGTAGTCAAGCAGTCAGTCAGTCAGTGTCAGTCAGTCATTTAGTCATTCAGTCAGTCAGTGAAATAGCCAGTCAGAGAGTCAAGCAGTCAGTCAGTCAGTCTCAGTCAGTCAGTTAGTCAGTCAGTCAGTCAGTCAGTCAGTCAGTCCAGTCTCAGTCAGTCAGGCAGTTAGTCAGTCAGTCTCGGTCAGTCAGTGAGTCAGTCAGTCAGTATCAGTCAGTCAGTGAGTCAGTCTGTCAGTCAGGCAGTATCAGTCAGGCAGTAAGACTCCGCTCGACAGAACTCCGATAGCCTAATGGCTAGACCGCTGGTCTTCCAAGCGAGTGGCCTGGGTTCGAGTCCCAGCCGGAGCGAATATCTTCAATGTATATATTTCCTTTCTAATTTGAAAATTCTTTTTTTTTTCAATTTCTTTCCTTTGCAATTATTGATTATTTATGTAGGGAAGAAAAATCTGAGTCAGTTTAATTTTTCGACACGAAGATTTCAAAGTGTTTAAATAAACAATTACCAAGGTGCATTTTTTGTTTTTATTATATTTAAAACTCCCACCGACAGAGCTCCCATAGACTAATGGCTAGAGTGTTAGGCTTCCAAGCGAGTGGCCCTGGGTTCGAGTCCCAGCCTGAACGAAAATCTTCAATGTATACTTTTAGTTTCTAATTTGAGATTTCTTCTTCTTTTTTTTTTTTTTTAATTTTTCTCTTTTGCGAATATTGATTATTTATGTAGGGAGAAAAATTCTGAGTCAGTTTAATTATTCGACCTGTAAATTTCAAAGTGTTTGAATAAATAATTACCAAGGTGCATTTTTTGTTTTTATTATATTTAAGACTTCCATCGACAGAGCTCCGATAGCCTAATGGCTAGACCGTTGGGTTCCTAGCGCGTGGTACTGGGTTCGAGTCCCGGCCGGAAAGGAAATCTTAAATGCAAAATTTTTTTTCTAATTTTTCCATTCTTTTTTTTTTATATTTTTCCCTTTTGCGAAGTCAGTCAGTCAGTCTGACAGTCAATCAGTCAAGCACTCAGTCATTCAGTCTCAGTCAGTCAGTCCAGTCAGTCAGTCACTCAGTCAGTCAGTTAGTCCTTCAGCCAGTCAGTCAAGCAGTCAGTCATTCAGTCAGTCAGTCAGTCAGGCAGTCAGTCAGTCAGTCAGTCGGTCAGTCCTGTGCAGTCAGTTAGTCACTAAAGCAGTCAGTCAGTCAGGCAGTCTGTCAGTCAGTCAGTCGGTCAGTCCTGTGCAGTCAGTTAGTCACTAAAGCAGTCAGTCAGTCTCAGTCAGTCAGTCAGTCAGTCCAGTCCAGTCTCAGTCAGTCAGTCAGTCAGTCAGTCAGTCAGGCAGTCAGTCAGTCGGTCAGCCTTATTCAGTCAGTCTGTCAGTCAGTAGGTCAGTCAGCCTTATTCAGTCAGTCTGTCAGTCAGTCAGTCGGTCAGTCCTGTCCAGTCAGTTAGTCAGTCAAGCAGTCAGTCAGGTAGTCAAGCAGTCAGTCAGTCAGTGTCAGTCAGTCATTTAGTCATTCAGCCAGTCAGTGAAATAGCCAGTCAGAGAGTCAAGCAGTCAGTCAGTCAGTCTCAGTCAGTCAGTTAGTCAGTCAGTCAGTCAGTCAGTCAGTCAGTCCAGTCTCAGTCAGTCAGGCAGTTAGTCAGTCAGTCTCGGTCAGTCAGTGAGTCAGTCAGTCAGTATCAGTCAGTCAGTGAGTCAGTCTGTCAGTCAGGCAGTATCAGTCAGGCAGTAAGACTCCGCTCGACAGAACTCCGATAGCCTAATGGCTAGACCGCTGGTCTTCCAAGCGAGTGGCCTGGGTTCGAGTCCCAGCCGGAGCGAATAGCTTCAATGTATATATTTCTTTTCTAATTTGAAAATTCTTTTTTTTTTCAATTTCTTTCCTTTGCAATTATTGATTATTTATGTAGGGAAGAAAATTCTGAGTCAGTTTAATTTTTCGACACGAAGATTTCAAAGTGTTTAAATAAACAATTACCAAGGTGCATTTTTTGTTTTTATTATATTTAAAACTCCCACCGACAGAGCTCCCATAGACTAATGGCTAGAGTGTTAGGCTTCCAAGCGAGTGGCCCTGGGTTCGAGTCCCAGCCTGAACGAAAATCTTCAATGTATACTTTTAGTTTCTAATTTGAAATTTCTTCTTCTTTTTTTTTTAATTTTTCTCTTTTGCGAATATTGATTATTTATGTAGGGAGAAAATTTCTGAGTCAGTTTAATTATTCGACCTGTAAATTTCAAAGTGTTTGAATCAATAATTACCAAGGTGCATTTTTTGTTTTTATTATATTTAAGACTTCCATCGACAGAGCTCCGATAGCCTAATGGCTAGACCGTTGGGTTCCAAGTGCGTGGTACTGGGTTCGAGTCCCGGCCGGAACGAAAATCTTCCATGTATATATTTCTCTTCTAATTTGAAGATTCTTTTTTTTTTTAATTTCTTTCTTTTGCAAATATGGATTATTTATGTACGGAAGAAAATTCTGAGTCAGTTTAATCATTCGACCTTTAGATTTCAAAGATTTTAGATCAATAATTACTAAGGTGCATTTTTTGTTTTTATTATAATTAAGACACCGATCAACAGAGATCCGATAGTATATTGGCGAGAGCGTTGGGCTTCCATGAGTGTCGCCCTGGGTTCAAATCCCAGCCGGAAAGGAAATCTTAAATGCAAATATTTTTTTATAATTCTTTTTTTTTTATTTTTCCCTTTTGCGAAGTCAGTCAGTCAGTCTGACAGTCAATCAGTCAAGCACTCAATCATTCAGTCTCAGTCAGTCAGTCCAGTCAGTCAGTCACTCAGTCAGTCAGTTAGTCCTTCAGCCAGTCAGTCAAGCAGTCAGTCATTTAGTTTCAGTCAGTCAGTCATTCAGTCAGTCAGTCAGTCAGGCAGTCAGTCAGTCAGTCAGTCGGTCAGTCCTGTGCAGTCAGTTAGTCACTAAAGCAGTCAGTCAGTCTCAGTCAGTCAGTCAGTCAGTCAGTCCAGTCCAGTCTCAGTCAGTCAGTCAGTCAGTCTCGGTCAGTCAGTCAGTCAGTCATTCAGTCAGTCAGTCAGTCAGGCAGTCAGTCAGTCGGTCAGCCTTATTCAGTCAGTCTGTCAGTCAGTCAGTCAGTCAGCCTTATTCAGTCAGTCTGTCAGTCATCCTTATTCAGTCAGTCTGTCAGTCAGTCAGTCGGTCAGTCCTGTCCAGTCAGTTAGTCAGTCAAGCAGTCAGTCAGGTAGTCAAGCAGTCAGTCAGTCAGTGTCAGTCAGTCATTTAGTCATTCATTCAGTCAGTTAAATAGCCAGTCAGAGAGTCAAGCAGTCAGTCAGTCAGTCTCAGTCAGTCAGTTAGTCAGTCAGTCAGTCAGTCAGTCAGTCAGTCCAGTCTCAGTCAGTCAGGCAGTTAGTCAGTCAGTCTCGGTCAGTCAGTGAGTCAGTCAGTCAGTATCAGTCAGTCAGTGAGTCAGTCTGTCAGTCAGGCAGTATCAGTCAGGCAGTAAGACTCCGCTCGACAGAACTCCGATAGCCTAATGGCTAGACCGCTGGTCTTCCAAGCGAGTGGCCTGGGTTCGAGTCCCAGCCGGAGCGAATATCTTTAATGTATATATTTCTTTTCTAATTTGAAAATTCTTTTTTTTTTCAATATCTTTCCTTTGCAATTATTGATTATTTATGTAGGGAAGAAAATTCTGAGTCAGTTTAATTTTTCGACACGAAGATTTCAAAGTGTTTAAATAAACAATTACCAAGGTGCATTTTTTGTTTTTATTATATTTAAAACTCCCACCGACAGAGCTCCCATAGACTAATGGCTAGAGTGTTAGGCTTCCAAGCGAGTGGCCCTGGGTTCGAGTCCCAGCCTGAACGAAAATCTTCGATGTATACTTTTAGTTTCTAATTTGAAATTTCTTTTTCTTTTTTTTTTAATTTTTCTCTTTTGCGAATATTGATTATTTATGTAGGGAGAAAAATTCTGAGTCAGTTTAATTATTCGACCTGTAAATTTCAAAGTGTTTGAATCAATAATTACCAAGGTGCATTTTTTGTTTTTATTATATTTAAGACTTCCATCGACAGAGCTCCGATAGCCTAATGGCTAGACCGTTGGGTTCCTAGCGCGTGGTACTGGGTTCGAGTCCCGGCCGGAAAGGAAATCTTAAATGCAAATATTTTTTTCTAATTTTATAATTCTTTTTTTTTATTTTTCCCTTTTGCGAAGTCAGTCAGTCAGTCTGACAGTCAATCAGTCAAGCACTCAGTCATTCAGTCTCAGTCAGTCAGTCCAGTCACTCAGTCAGTCAGTTAGTCCTTCAGCCAGTCAGTCAAGCAGTCAGTCATTTAGTCTCAGTCAGTCAGTCACTCAGTCAGTCAGTTAGTCCTTCAGCCAGTCAGTCAAGCAGTCAGTCATTTAGTCTCAGTCAGTCAGTCATTCAGTCAGTCAGTCAGTCAGGCAGTCAGTCAGTCAGTCAGTCGGTCAGTCCTGTGCAGTCAGTTAGTCACTAAAGCAGTCAGTCAGTCTCAGTCAGTCAGTCAGTCAGTCAGTCCAGTCCAGTCTCAGTCAGTCAGTCAGTCAGTCTCGGTCAGTCAGTCAGTCAGTCATTCAGTCAGTCAGTCAGTCAGGCAGTCAGTCAGTCGGTCAGCCTTATTCAGTCAGTCTGTCAGTCAGTCAGTCAGTCAGCCTTATTCAGTCAGTCTGTCAGTCATCCTTATTCAGTCAGTCTGTCAGTCAGTCAGTCGGTCAGTCCTGTCCAGTCAGTTAGTCAGTCAAGCAGTCAGTCAGGTAGTCAAGCAGTCAGTCAGTCAGTGTCAGTCAGTCATTTAGTCATTCAGTCAGTCAGTGAAATAGCCAGTCAGAGAGTCAAGCAGTCAGTCAGTCAGTCTCAGTCAGTCAGTTAGTCAGTCAGTCAGTCAGTCAGTCAGTCAGTCCAGTCTCAGTCAGTCCAGTCTCAGTCAGTCAGGCAGTTAGTCAGTCAGTCTCGGTCAGTCAGTGAGTCAGTCAGTCAGTATCAGTCAGTCAGTGTGTCAGTCTGTCAGTCAGGCAGTATCAGTCAGGCAGTAAGACTCCGCTCGACAGAACTCCGATAGCCTAATGGCTAGACCGCTGGTCTTCCAAGCGAGTGGCCTGGGTTCGAGTCCCAGCCGGAGCGAATATCTTCAATGTATATATTTCTTTTCTAATTTGAAAATTCTTTTTTTTTTCAATTTCTTTCCTTTGCAATTATTGATTATTTATGTAGGGAAGAAAATTCTGAGTCAGTTTAATTTTTCGACACGAAGATTTCAAAGTGTTTAAATAAACAATTACCAAGGTGCATTTTTTGTTTTTATTATATTTAAAACTCCCACCGACAGAGCTCCCATAGACTAATAGCTAGAGTGTTAGGCTTCCAAGCGAGTGGCCCTGGGTTCGAGTCCCAGCCTGAACGAAAATCTTCAATGTATACTTTTAGTTTCTAATTTGAAATTTCTTCTTCTTTTTTTTTTAATTTTTCTCTTTTGCGAATATTGATTATTTATGTAGGGAGAAAAATTCTGAGTCAGTTTAATTATTCGACCTGTAAATTTCAAAGTGTTTGAATCAATAATTACCAAGGTGCATTTTTTGTTTTTATTATATTTAAGACTTCCATCGAAAGAGCTCCGATAGCCTAATGGCTAGACCGTTGGGTTCCAAGCGCGTGGTACTGGGTTCGAGTCCCGGCCGGAACGAAAATCTTCCATGTATATATTTCTCTTCTAATTTGAAGATTCTTTTTTTTTCAATTTCTTTCTTTTGCAAATATGGATTATTTATGTACGGAAGAAAATTCTGAGTCAGTTTAATCATTCGACCTTTAGATTTCAAAGATTTTAGATCAATAATTACTAAGGTGCATTTTTTGTTATTATTATAATTAAGAGACCGATCAACAGAGATCCGATAGTATATTGGCGAGAGCGTTGGGCTTCCATGAGTGTCGCCCTGGGTTCAAATCCCAGCCGGAAAGGAAATCTTAAATGCAAATATTTTTTTCTAATTTTATAATTCTTTTTTTTTATTTTTCCCTTTTGCGAAGTCAGTCAGTCAGTCTGACAGTCAATCAGTCAAGCACTCAGTCATTCAGTCTCAGTCAGTCAGTCCAGTCAGTCAGTCACTCAGTCAGTCAGTTAGTCCTTCTGCCAGTCAGTCAAGCAGTCAGTCATTTAGTCTCAGTCAGTCAGTCATTCAGTCAGTCAGTCAGTCAGGCAGTCAGTCAGTCAGTCAGTCGGTCAGTCCTGTGCAGTCAGTTAGTCACTAAAGCAGTCAGTCAGTCTCAGTCAGTCAGTCAGTCAGTCAGTCCAGTCCAGTCTCAGTCAGTCAGTCAGTCAGTCCTGTCCAGTCAGTTAGTCAGTCAAGCAGTCAGTCAGGTAGTCAAGCAGTCAGTCAGTCAGTGTCAGTCAGTCATTTAGTCATTCAGTCAGTCAGTGAAATAGCCAGTCAGAGAGTCAAGCAGTCAGTCAGTCAGTCTCAGTCAGTCAGTTAGTCAGTCAGTCAGTCAGTCAGTCAGTCAGTCCAGTCTCAGTCAGTCAGGCAGTTAGTCAGTCAGTCTCCGTCAGTCAGTGAGTCAGTCAGTCAGTATCAGTCAGTCAGTGAGTCAGTCTGTCAGTCAGGCAGTATCAGTCAGGCAGTAAGACTCCGTTCGACAGAACTCCGATAGCCTAATGGCTAGACCGCTGGTCTTCCAAGCGAGTGGCCTGGGTTCGAGTCCCAGCCGGAGCGAATATCTTCAATGTATATATTTCTTTTCTAATTTGAAAATTCTTTTTTTTTTCAATTTCTTTCCTTTGCAATTATTGAATATTTATGTAGGGAAGAAAATTCTGAGTCAGTTTAATTTTTCGACACGAAGATTTCAAAGTGTTTAAATAAACAATTACCAAGGTGCATTTTTTGTTTTTATTATATTTAAAACTCCCACCGACAGAGCTCCCATAGACTAATGGCTAGAGTGTTAGGCTTCCAAGCGAGTGGCCCTGGGTTCGAGTCCCAGCCTGAACGAAAATCTTCAATGTATACTTTTAGTTTCTAATTTGAAATTTCTTCTTCTTTTTTTTTATTTTTCTCTTTTGCGAATATTGATTATTTATGTAGGGAGAAAAATTCTGAGTCAGTTTAATTGTTCGACCTGTAAATTTCAAAGTGTTTGAATCAATAATTACCAAGGTGCATTTTTTGTTTTTATTATAATTAAGACTTCCATCGACAGAGCTCCGATAGCCTAATGGCTAGACCGTTGGGTTCCTAGCGCGTGGTACTGGGTTCGAGTCCCGGCCGGAAAGGAAATCTTAAATGCAAATATTTTTTTTCTAATTTTATAATTCTTTTTTTTTTATTTTTCCCTTTTGCGAAGTCAGTCAGTCAGTCTGACAGTCAATCAGTCAAGCACTCAGTCATTCAGTCTCAGTCAGTCAGTCCAGTCAGTCAGTCACTCAGTCAGTCAGTTAGTCCTTCAGCCAGTCAGTCAAGCAGTCAGTCATTTAGTCTCAGTCAGTCAGTCATTCAGTCAGTCAGTCAGTCAGGCAGTCAGTCAGTCAGTCAGTCGGTCAGTCCTGTGCAGTCAGTTAGTCACTAAAGCAGTCAGTCAGTCTCAGTCAGTCAGTCAGTCAGTCAGTCCAGTCCAGTCTCAGTCAGTCAGTCAGTCAGTCTCGGTCAGTCAGTCAGTCAGTCATTCAGTCAGTCAGTCAGTCAGGCAGTCAGTCAGTCGGTCAGCCTTATTCAGTCAGTCTGTCAGTCAGTCAGTCAGTCAGCCTTATTCAGTCAGTCTGTCAGTCATCCTTATTCAGTCAGTCTGTCAGTCAGTCAGTCGGTCAGTCCTGTCCAGTCAGTCAAGCAGTCAGTCAGGTAGTCAAGCAGTCAGTCAGTCAGTGTCAGTCAGTCATTTAGTCATTCAGTCAGTCAGTGAAATAGCCAGTCAGAGAGTCAAGCAGTCAGTCAGTCAGTCTCAGTCAGTCAGTTAGTCAGTCAGTCAGTCAGTCAGTCAGTCAGTCCAGTCTCAGTCAGTCCAGTCTCAGTCAGTCAGGCAGTTAGTCAGTCAGTCTCGGTCAGTCAGTGAGTCAGTCAGTCAGTATCAGTCAGTCAGTGTGTCAGTCTGTCAGTCAGGCAGTATCAGTCAGGCAGTAAGACTCCGCTCGACAGAACTCCGATAGCCTAATGGCTAGACCGCTGGTCTTCCAAGCGAGTGGCCTGGGTTCGAGTCCCAGCCGGAGCGAATATCTTCAATGTATATATTTCTTTTCTAATTTGAAAATTCTTTTTTTTTTCAATTTCTTTCCTTTGCAATTATTGATTATTTATGTAGGGAAGAAAATTCTGAGTCAGTTTAATTTTTCGACACGAAGATTTCAAAGTGTTTAAATAAACAATTACCAAGGTGCATTTTTTGTTTTTATTATATTTAAAACTCCCACCGACAGAGCTCCCATAGACTAATAGCTAGAGTGTTAGGCTTCCAAGCGAGTGGCCCTGGGTTCGAGTCCCAGCCTGAACGAAAATCTTCAATGTATACTTTTAGTTTCTAATTTGAAATTTCTTCTTCTTTTTTTTTTAATTTTTCTCTTTTGCGAATATTGATTATTTATGTAGGGAGAAAAATTCTGAGTCAGTTTAATTATTCGACCTGTAAATTTCAAAGTGTTTGAATCAATAATTACCAAGGTGCATTTTTTGTTTTTATTATATTTAAGACTTCCATCGAAAGAGCTCCGATAGCCTAATGGCTAGACCGTTGGGTTCCAAGCGCGTGGTACTGGGTTCGAGTCCCGGCCGGAACGAAAATCTTCCATGTATATATTTCTCTTCTAATTTGAAGATTCTTTTTTTTTCAATTTCTTTCTTTTGCAAATATGGATTATTTATGTACGGAAGAAAATTCTAAGTCAGTTTAATCATTCGACCTTTAGATTTCAAAGATTTTAGATCAATAATTACTAAGGTGCATTTTTTGTTATTATTATAATTAAGAGACCGATCAACAGAGATCCGATAGTATATTGGCGAGAGCGTTGGGCTTCCATGAGTGTCGCCCTGGGTTCAAATCCCAGCCGGAAAGGAAATCTTAAATGCAAATATTTTTTTCTAATTTTATAATTCTTTTTTTTTATTTTTCCCTTTTGCGAAGTCAGTCAGTCAGTCTGACAGTCAATCAGTCAAGCACTCAGTCATTCAGTCTCAGTCAGTCAGTCCAGTCAGTCAGTCACTCAGTCAGTCAGTTAGTCCTTCTGCCAGTCAGTCAAGCAGTCAGTCATTTAGTCTCAGTCAGTCAGTCATTCAGTCAGTCAGTCAGTCAGGCAGTCAGTCAGTCAGTCAGTCGGTCAGTCCTGTGCAGTCAGTTAGTCACTAAAGCAGTCAGTCAGTCTCAGTCAGTCAGTCAGTCAGTCAGTCCAGTCCAGTCTCAGTCAGTCAGTCAGTCAGTCCTGTCCAGTCAGTTAGTCAGTCAAGCAGTCAGTCAGGTAGTCAAGCAGTCAGTCAGTCAGTGTCAGTCAGTCATTTAGTCATTCAGTCAGTCAGTGAAATAGCCAGTCAGAGAGTCAAGCAGTCAGTCAGTCAGTCTCAGTCAGTCAGTTAGTCAGTCAGTCAGTCAGTCAGTCCAGTCTCAGTCAGTCAGGCAGTTAGTCAGTCAGTCTCCGTCAGTCAGTGAGTCAGTCAGTCAGTATCAGTCAGTCAGTGAGTCAGTCTGTCAGTCAGGCAGTATCAGTCAGGCAGTAAGACTCCGTTCGACAGAACTCCGATAGCCTAATGGCTAGACCGCTGGTCTTCCAAGCGAGTGGCCTGGGTTCGAGTCCCAGCCGGAGCGAATATCTTCAATGTATATATTTCTTTTCTAATTTGAAAATTCTTTTTTTTTTCAATTTCTTTCCTTTGCAATTATTGAATATTTATGTAGGGAAGAAAATTCTGAGTCAGTTTAATTTTTCGACACGAAGATTTCAAAGTGTTTAAATAAACAATTACCAAGGTGCATTTTTTGTTTTTATTATATTTAAAACTCCCACCGACAGAGCTCCCATAGACTAATGGCTAGAGTGTTAGGCTTCCAAGCGAGTGGCCCTGGGTTCGAGTCCCAGCCTGAACGAAAATCTTCAATGTATACTTTTAGTTTCTAATTTGAAATTTCTTCTTCTTTTTTTTTTATTTTTCTCTTTTGCGAATATTGATTATTTATGTAGGGAGAAAAATTCTGAGTCAGTTTAATTGTTCGACCTGTAAATTTCAAAGTGTTTGAATCAATAATTACCAAGGTGCATTTTTTGTTTTTATTATAATTAAGACTTCCATCGACAGAGCTCCGATAGCATAATGGCTAGACCGTTGGGTTCCTAGCGCGTGGTACTGGGTTCGAGTCCCGGCCGGAAAGGAAATCTTAAATGCAAATATTTTTTTTATAATTTTATAATTCTTTTTTTTTTATTTTTCCCTTTTGCGAAGTCAGTCAGTCAGTCTGACAGTCAATCAGTCAAGCACTCAGTCATTCAGTCTCAGTCAGTCAGTCCAGTCAGTCAGTCACTCAGTCAGTCAGTTAGTCCTTCAGCCAGTCAGTCAAGCAGTCAGTCATTTAGTCTCAGTCAGTCAGTCATTCAGTCAGTCAGTCAGTCAGGCAGTCAGTCAGTCAGTCAGTCGGTCAGTCCTGTGCAGTCAGTTAGTCACTAAAGCAGTCAGTCAGTCTCAGTCAGTCAGTCAGTCAGTCAGTCCAGTCCAGTCTCAGTCAGTCAGTCAGTCAGTCTCGGTCAGTCAGTCAGTCAGTCATTCAGTCAGTCAGTCAGTCAGGCAGTCAGTCAGTCGGTCAGCCTTATTCAGTCAGTCTGTCAGTCAGTCAGTCAGTCAGCCTTATTCAGTCAGTCTGTCAGTCATCCTTATTCAGTCAGTCTGTCAGTCAGTCAGTCGGTCAGTCCTGTCCAGTCAGTTAGTCAGTCAAGCAGTCAGTCAGGTAGTCAAGCAGTCAGTCAGTCAGTGTCAGTCAGTCATTTAGTCATTCAGTCAGTCAGTGAAATAGCCAGTCAGAGAGTCAAGCAGTCAGTCAGTCAGTCTCAGTCAGTCAGTTAGTCAGTCAGTCAGTCAGTCAGTCAGTCAGTCCAGTCTCAGTCAGTCCAGTCTCAGTCAGTCAGGCAGTTAGTCAGTCAGTCTCGGTCAGTCAGTGAGTCAGTCAGTCAGTATCAGTCAGTCAGTGTGTCAGTCTGTCAGTCAGGCAGTATCAGTCAGGCAGTAAGACTCCGCTCGACAGAACTCCGATAGCCTAATGGCTAGACCGCTGGTCTTCCAAGCGAGTGGCCTGGGTTCGAGTCCCAGCCGGAGCGAATATCTTCAATGTATATATTTCTTTTCTAATTTGAAAATTCTTTTTTTTTTCAATTTCTTTCCTTTGCAATTATTGATTATTTATGTAGGGAAGAAAATTCTGAGTCAGTTTAATTTTTCGACACGAAGATTTCAAAGTGTTTAAATAAACAATTACCAAGGTGCATTTTTTGTTTTTATTATATTTAAAACTCCCACCGACAGAGCTCCCATAGACTAATAGCTAGAGTGTTAGGCTTTCAAGCGAGTGGCCCTGGGTTCGAGTCCCAGCCTGAACGAAAATCTTCAATGTATACTTTTAGTTTCTAATTTGAAATTTCTTCTTCTTTTTTTTTTAATTTTTCTCTTTTGCGAATATTGATTATTTATGTAGGGAGAAAAATTCTGAGTCAGTTTAATTATTCGACCTGTAAATTTCAAAGTGTTTGAATCAATAATTACCAAGGTGCATTTTTTGTTTTTATTATATTTAAGACTTCCATCGAAAGAGCTCCGATAGCCTAATGGCTAGACCGTTGGGTTCCAAGCGCGTGGTACTGGGTTCGAGTCCCGGCCGGAACGAAAATCTTCCATGTATATATTTCTCTTCTAATTTGAAGATTCTTTTTTTTTTCAATTTCTTTCTTTTGCAATATGGATTATTTATGTACGGAAGAAAATTCTGAGTCAGTTTAATCATTCGACCTTTAGATTTCAAAGATTTTAGATCAATAATTACTAAGGTGCATTTTTTGTTATTATTATAATTAAGAGACCGATCAACAGAGATCCGATAGTATATTGGCGAGAGCGTTGGGCTTCCATGAGTGTCGCCCTGGGTTCAAATCCCAGCCGGAAAGGAAATCTTAAATGCAAATATTTTTTTCTAATTTTATAATTCTTTTTTTTTATTTTTCCCTTTTGCGAAGTCAGTCAGTCAGTCTGACAGTCAATCAGTCAAGCACTCAGTCATTCAGTCTCAGTCAGTCAGTCCAGTCAGTCAGTCACTCAGTCAGTCAGTTAGTCCTTCTGCCAGTCAGTCAAGCAGTCAGTCATTTAGTCTCAGTCAGTCAGTCATTCAGTCAGTCAGTCAGTCAGGCAGTCAGTCAGTCAGTCAGTCGGTCAGTCCTGTGCAGTCAGTTAGTCACTAAAGCAGTCAGTCAGTCTCAGTCAGTCAGTCAGTCAGTCAGTCCAGTCCAGTCTCAGTCAGTCAGTCAGTCCTGTCCAGTCAGTTAGTCAGTCAAGCAGTCAGTCAGGTAGTCAAGCAGTCAGTCAGTCAGTGTCAGTCAGTCATTTAGTCATTCAGTCAGTCAGTGAAATAGCCAGTCAGAGAGTCAAGCAGTCAGTCAGTCAGTCTCAGTCAGTCAGTTAGTCAGTCAGTCAGTCAGTCAGTCAGTCAGTCCAGTCTCAGTCAGTCAGGCAGTTAGTCAGTCAGTCTCCGTCAGTCAGTGAGTCAGTCAGTCAGTATCAGTCAGTCAGTGAGTCAGTCTGTCAGTCAGGCAGTAAGACTCCGTTCGACAGAACTCCGATAGCCTAATGGCTAGACCGCTGGTCTTCCAAGCGAGTGGCCTGGGTTCGAGTCCCAGCCGGAGCGAATATCTTCAATGTATATATTTCTTTTCTAATTTGAAAATTCTTTTTTTTTTCAATTTCTTTCCTTTGCAATTATTGAATATTTATGTAGGGAAGAAAATTCTGAGTCAGTTTAATTTTTCGACACGAAGATTTCAAAGTGTTTAAATAAACAATTACCAAGGTGCATTTTTTGTTTTTATTATATTTAAAACTCCCACCGACAGAGCTCCCATAGACTAATGGCTAGAGTGTTAGGCTTCCAAGCGAGTGGCCCTGGGTTCGAGTCCCAGCCTGAACGAAAATCTTCAATGTATACTTTTAGTTTCTAATTTGAAATTTCTTCTTCTTTTTTTTTTATTTTTCTCTTTTGCGAATATTGATTATTTATGTAGGGAGAAAAATTCTGAGTCAGTTTAATTGTTCGACCTGTAAATTTCAAAGTGTTTGAATCAATAATTACCAAGGTGCATTTTTTGTTTTTATTATAATTAAGACTTCCATCGACAGAGCTCCGATAGCCTAATGGCTAGACCGTTGGGTTCCTAGCGCGTGGTACTGGGTTCGAGTCCCGGCCGGAAAGGAAATCTTAAATGCAAATATTTTTTTTCTAATTTTATAATTATTTTTTTTTTATTTTTCCCTTTTGCGAAGTCAGTCAGTCAGTCTGACAGTCAATCAGTCAAGCACTCAGTCATTCAGTCTCAGTCAGTCAGTCCAGTCAGTCAGTCACTCAGTCAGTCAGTTAGTCCTTCAGCCAGTCAGTCAAGCAGTCAGTCATTTAGTCTCAGTCAGTCAGTCATTCAGTCAGTCAGTCAGTCAGGCAGTCAGTCAGTCAGTCAGTCGGTCAGTCCTGTGCAGTCAGTTAGTCACTAAAGCAGTCAGTCAGTCTCAGTCAGTCAGTCAGTCAGTCAGTCCAGTCCAGTCTCAGTCAGTCAGTCAGTCAGTCTCGGTCAGTCAGTCAGTCAGTCATTCAGTCAGTCAGTCAGTCAGGCAGTCAGTCAGTCGGTCAGCCTTATTCAGTCAGTCTGTCAGTCAGTCAGTCAGTCAGCCTTATTCAGTCAGTCTGTCAGTCATCCTTATTCAGTCAGTCTGTCAGTCAGTCAGTCGGTCAGTCCTGTCCAGTCAGTTAGTCAGTCAAGCAGTCAGTCAGGTAGTCAAGCAGTCAGTCAGTCAGTGTCAGTCAGTCATTTAGTCATTCAGTCAGTCAGTGAAATAGCCAGTCAGAGAGTCAAGCAGTCAGTCAGTCAGTCTCAGTCAGTCAGTTAGTCAGTCAGTCAGTCAGTCAGTCAGTCAGTCCAGTCTCAGTCAGTCAGGCAGTTAGTCAGTCAGTCTCCGTCAGTCAGTGAGTCAGTCAGTCAGTATCAGTCAGTCAGTGAGTCAGTCTGTCAGTCAGGCAGTATCAGTCAGGCAGTAAGACTCCGTTCGACAGAACTCCGATAGCCTAATGGCTAGACCGCTGGTCTTCCAAGCGAGTGGCCTGGGTTCGAGTCCCAGCCGGAGCGAATATCTTCAATGTATATATTTCTTTTCTAATTTGAAAATTCTTTTTTTTTTTCAATTTCTTTCCTTTGCAATTATTGAATATTTATGTAGGGAAGAAAATTCTGAGTCAGTTTAATTTTTCGACACGAAGATTTCAAAGTGTTTAAATAAACAATTACCAAGGTGCATTTTTTGTTTTTATTATATTTAAAACTCCCACCGACAGAGCTCCCATAGACTAATGGCTAGAGTGTTAGGCTTCCAAGCGAGTGGCCCTGGGTTCGAGTCCCAGCCTGAACGAAAATCTTCAATGTATACTTTTAGTTTCTAATTTGAAATTTCTTCTTCTTTTTTTTTTATTTTTCTCTTTTGCGAATATTGATTATTTATGTAGGGAGAAAAATTCTGAGTCAGTTTAATTGTTCGACCTGTAAATTTCAAAGTGTTTGAATCAATAATTACCAAGGTGCATTTTTTGTTTTTATTATAATTAAGACTTCCATCGACAGAGCTCCGATAGCCTAATGGCTAGACCGTTGGGTTCCTAGCGCGTGGTACTGGGTTCGAGTCCCGGCCGGAAAGGAAATCTTAAATGCAAATATTTTTTTTCTAATTTTATAATTCTTTTTTTTTTTATTTTTCCCTTTTGCGAAGTCAGTCAGTCAGTCTGACAGTCAATCAGTCAAGCACTCAGTCATTCAGTCTCAGTCAGTCAGTCCAGTCAGTCAGTCACTCAGTCAGTCAGTTAGTCCTTCAGCCAGTCAGTCAAGCAGTCAGTCATTTAGTCTCAGTCAGTCAGTCATTCAGTCAGTCAGTCAGTCAGGCAGTCAGTCAGTCAGTCAGTCGGTCAGACCTGTGCAGTCAGTTAGTCACTAAAGCAGTCAGTCAGTCTCAGTCAGTCAGTCAGTCAGTCAGTCCAGTCCAGTCTCAGTCAGTCAGTCAGTCAGTCTCGGTCAGTCAGTCAGTCAGTCATTCAGTCAGTCAGTCAGTCAGGCAGTCAGTCAGTCGGTCAGCCTTATTCAGTCAGTCTCTCAGTCAGTCAGTCAGTCAGCCTTATTCAGTCAGTCTGTCAGTCATCCTTATTCAGTCAGTCTGTCTGTCAGTCAGTCGGTCAGTCCTGTCCAGTCAGTTAGTCAGTCAAGCAGTCAGTCAGGTAGTCAAGCAGTCAGTCAGTCAGTGTCAGTAAGTCATTTAGTCATTCAGTCAGTCAGTGAAATAGCCAGTCAGAGAGTCAAGCAGTCAGTCAGTCAGTCTCAGTCAGTCAGTCAGTCAGTCAGTCAGTCAGTCAGTCCAGTCTCAGTCAGTACAGTCTCAGTCAGTCAGGCAGTTAGTCAGTCAGTCTCGGTCAGTCAGTGAGTCAGTCAGTCAGTATCAGTCAGTCAGTGAGTCAGTCTGTCAGTCAGGCATTAAGACTAAGCTCGACAGAACTCCGATAGCCTAATGGCTAGACCGCTGGTCTTCCAAGCGAGTGGCCTGGGTTCGAGTCCCAGCCGGAGCGAATATCTTCAATGTATATATTTCTTTTCTAATTTGAAAATTCTTTTTTTTTTCAATTTCTTTCCTTTGCAATTATTGATTATTTATGTAGGGAAGAAAATTCTGAGTCAGTTTAATTTTTCGACACGAAGATTTCAAAGTGTTTAAATAAACAATTACCAAGGTGCATTTTTTGTTTTTATTATATTTAAAACTCCCACCGACAGAGCTCCCATAGACTAATGGCTAGAGTGTTAGGCTTCCAAGCGAGTGGCCCTGGGTTCGAGTCCCAGCCTGAACGAAAATCTTCAATGTATACTTTTAGTTTCTAATTTGAAATTTCTTCTTCTTTTTTTTTAATTTTTCTCTTTTGCGAATATTGATTATTTATGTAGGGAGAAAAATTCTGAGTCAGTTTAATTATTCGACCTGTAAATTTCAAAGTGTTTGAATCAATAATTACCAAGGTGCATTTTTTGTTTTTATTATATTTAAGACTTCCATCGACAGAGCTCCGATAGCCTAATGGCTTGACCGTTGGGTTCCTAGCGCGTGGTACTGGGTTCGAGTCCCGGCCGGAAAGGAAATCTTAAATGCAAATATTTTTTTCTAATATTATAATTCTTTTTTTTTTATTTTTCCCTTTTGCGAAGTCAGTCAGTCAGTCTGACAGTCAATCAGTCAAGCACTCAGTCATTCAGTCTCAGTCAGTCAGTCCAGTCAGTCAGTCACTCAGTCAGTCAGTTAGTCCTTCAGCCAGTCAGTCAAGCAGTCAGTCATTTAGTCTCAATCAGTCAGTCATTCAGTCAGTCAGTCAGTCAGGCAGTCAGTCAGTCAGTCAGTCAGTCAGTCCAGTCCAGTCTCAGTCAGTCAGTCAGTCAGTCTCGGTCAGTCAGTCAGTCAGTCAGTCATTCAGTCAGTCAGTCAGTCAGGCAGTCAGTCAGTCGGTCAGCCTTATTCAGTCAGTCTGTCAGTCAGTCAGTCAGTCAGCCTTATTCAGTCAGTCTGTCAGTCATCCTTATTCAGTCAGTCTGTCAGTCAGTCAGTCGGTCAGTCCTGTCCAGTCAGTTAGTCAGTCAAGCAGTCAGTCAGGTAGTCAAGCAGTCAGTCAGTCAGTCTCAGTCAGTCAGTTAGTCAGTCAGTCAGTCAGTGAAATAGCCAGTCAGAGAGTCAAGCAGTCAGTCAGTCAGTCTCAGTCAGTCAGTTAGTCAGTCAGTCAGTCAGTCAGTCAGTCAGTCCAGTCTCAGTCAGTCAGGCAGTTAGTCAGTCAGTCTCGGTCAGTCAGTGAGTCAGTCAGTCAGTATCAGTCAGTCAGTGAGTCAGTCTGTCAGTCAGGCAGTATCAGTCAGGCAGTAAGACTCCGCTCGACAGAACTCCGATAGCCTAATGGCTAGACCGCTGGTCTTCCAAGCGAGTGGCCTGGGTTCGAGTCCCAGCCGGAGCGAATATCTTCAATGTATATATTTCTTTTCTAATTTGAAAATTCTTTTTTTTTTCAATTTCTTTCCTTTGCAATTATTGATTATTTATATAGGGAAGAAAATTCTGAGTCAGTTTAATTTTTCGACACGAAGATTTCAAAGTGTTTAAATAAACAATTACCAAGGTGCATTTTTTGTTTTTATTATATTTAAGACTTCCATCGACAGAGCTCCGATAGCCTAATGGCTAGACCGTTGGGTTCCTAGCGCGCGGTACTGGGTTCGAGTCCCGGCCGGAAAGGAAATCTTAAATGCAAATATTTTTTTCTAATTTTATAATTCTTTTTTTTTTATTTTTCCCTTTTGCGAAGTCAGTCAGTCAGTCTGACAGTCAATCAGTCAAGCACTCAGTCATTCAGTCTCAGTCAGTCAGTCCAGTCAGTCAGTCACTCAGTCAGTCAGTTAGTCCTTCAGCCAGTCAGTCAAGCAATCAGTCATTTAGTCTCAGTCAGTCAGTCATTCAGTCAGTCAGTCAGTCAGGCAGTCAGTCAGTCAGTCAGTCGGTCAGTCCTGTGCAGTCAGTTAGTCACTAAAGCAGTCAGTCAGTCTCAGTCAGTCAGTCAGTCCAGTCCAGTCTCAGTCAGTCAGTCAGTCAGTCTCGGTCAGTCAGTCAGTCAGTCATTCAGTCAGTCAGTCAGTCAGGCAGTCAGTCAGTCGGTCAGCCTAAGTTAGTCAGTCTGTCAGTCAGTCAGTTAGTCAGTCAAGCAGTCAGTCAGGTAGTCAAGCAGTCAGTCAGTCAGTGTCAGTCAGTCATTTAGTCCTTCAGTCAGTCAGTGAAATAGCCAGTCAGAGAGTCAAGCAGTCAGTCAGAGAGTCAAGCAGTCAGTCAGTCAGTCTCAGTCAGTCAGTTAGTCAGTCAGTCAGTCAGTCAGTCAGTCAGTCCAGTCTCAGTCAGTCAGGCAGTTAGTCAGTCAGTCTCGGTCAGTCAGTGAGTCAGTCAGTCAGTATCAGTCAGTCAGTGAGTCAGTCTGTCAGTCAGGCAGTATCAGTCAGGCAGTAAGACTCCGCTCGACAGAACTCCGATAGCCTAAAGGCTAGACCGCTGGTCTTCCAAGCGAGTGGCCTGGGTTCGAGTCCCAGCCGGAGCGAATATCTTCAATGTATATATTTCTTTTCTAATTTGAAAATTCTTTTTTTTTTCAATTTCTTTCCTTTGCAATTATTGATTATTTATGTAGGGAAGAAAATTCTGGGTCAGTTTAATTTTTCGACACGAAGATTTCAAAGTGTTTAAATAAACAATTACCAAGGTGCATTTTTTGTTTTTATTATATTTAAAACTCCCACCGACAGAGCTCCCATAGACTAATGGCTAGAGTGTTAGGCTTCCAAGCGAGAGGCCCTGGGTACGAGTCCCAGCCTGAACGAAAATCTTCAATGTATAATTTTAGTTTCTAATTTGAAATTTCTTCTTCTTTTTTTTTTAATTTTTCTCTTTTGCGAATATTGATTATTTATGTAGGGAGAAAAATTCTGAGTCAGTTTAATTATTCGACCTGTAAATTTCAAAGTGTTTGAATCAATACTTACCAAGGTGCATTTTTTGTTTTTATTATATTTAAGACTTCCATCGACAGAGCTCCGATAGCCTAAGGGCTAGACCGTTGGGTTCCAAGCGCGTGGTACTGGGTTCGAGTCCCGGCCGGAACGAAAATCTTCCATGTATATATTTCTCTTCTAATTTGAAGATTCTTTTTTTTTTCAATTTCTTTCTTTTGCAAATATGGATTATTTATGTACGGAAGAAAATTCTGAGTCAGTTTAATCATTCGACCTTTAGATTTCAAAGATTTTAGATCAATAATTACTAAGGTGCATTTTTTGTTTTTATTATAATTAAGACACCGATCAACAGAGATCCGATAGTATATTGGCGAGAGCGTTGGGCTTCCATGAGTGTCGCCCTGGGTTCAAATCCCAGCCGGAAAGGAAATCTTAAATGCAAATATTTTTTTCTAATTTTCTAATTTTTTTTTTATTTTTCCCTTTTGCGAAGTCAGTCAGTCAGTCTGACAGTCAATCAGTCAAGCACTCAGTCATTCAGTCTCAGTCAGTCAGTCCAGTCAGTCAGTCACTCAGTCAGTCAGTTAGTCCTTCAGCCAGTCAGTGAAGCAGTCAGTCATTTAGTCTCAGTCAGTCAGTCATTCAGTCAGTCAGTCGGTCAGTCCTGTGCAGTCAGTTAGTCACTAAAGCAGTCAGTCAGTCTCAGTCAGTCAGTCAGTCAGTCAGTCAGTCCAGTCTCAGTCAGTCAGGCAGTTAGTCAGTCAGTCTCGGTCAGTCAGTGAGTCAGTCAGTCAGTATCAGTCAGTCAGTGAGTCAGTCTGTCAGTCAGGCAGTATCAGTCAGGCAGTAAGACTCCGCTCGACAGAACTCCGATAGCCTAATGGCTAGACCGCTGGTCTTCCAAGCGAGTGGCCTGGGTTCGAGTCCCAGCCGGAGCGAATATCTTCAATGTATATATTTCTTTTCTAATTTGAAAATTCTTTTTTTTTCAATTTCTTTCCTTTGCAATTATTGATTATTTATGTAGGGAAGAAAATTCTGAGTCAGTTTAATTTTTCGACACGAAGATTTCAAAGTGTTTAAATAAACAATTACCAAGGTGCATTTTTTGTTTTATTATATTTAAAACTCCCACCGACAGAGCTCCCATAGACTAATGGCTAGAGTGTTAGGCTTCCAAGCGAGTGGCCCTGGGTTCGAGTCCCAGCCTGAACGAAAATCTTCAATGTATACTTTTAGTTTCTAATTTGAAATTTCTTCTTCTTTTTTTTAATTTTTCTCTTTTGCGAATATTGATTATTTATGTAGGGAGAAAAATTCTCAGTCAGTTTAATTATTCGACCTGTAAATTTCAAAGTGTTTGAATCAATAATTACCAAGGTGCATTTTTTGTTTTTATTATATTTAAGACTTCCATCGACAGAGCTCCGATAGCCTAATGGCTTGACCGTTGGGTTCCTAGCGCGTGGTACTGGGTTCGAGTCCCGGCCGGAAAGGAAATCTTAAATGCAAATATTTTTTTCTAATATTATAATTCTTTTTTTTTTATTTTTCCCTTTTGCGAAGTCAGTCAGTCAGTCTGACAGTCAATCAGTCAAGCACTCAGTCATTCAGTCTCAGTCAGTCAGTCCAGTCAGTCAGTCACTCAGTCAGTCAGTTAGTCCTTCAGCCAGTCAGTCAAGCAGTCAGTCATTTAGTCTCAATCAGTCAGTCATTCAGTCAGTCAGTCAGTCAGTCAGTCCAGTCCAGTCTCAGTCAGTCAGTCAGTCAGTCTCGGTCAGTCAGTCAGTCAGTCAGTCATTCAGTCAGTCAGTCAGTCAGGCAGTCAGTCAGTCGGTCAGCCTTATTCAGTCAGTCTGTCAGTCAGTCAGCCTTATTCAGTCAGTCTGTCAGTCATCCTTATTCAGTCAGTCTGTCAGTCAGTCAGTCGGTCAGTCCTGTCCAGTCAGTTAGTCAGTCAAGCAGTCAGTCAGGTAGTCAAGCAGTCAGTCAGTCAGTCTCAGTCAGTCAGTTAGTCAGTCAGTCAGTCAGTGAAATAGCCAGTCAGAGAGTCAAGCAGTCAGTCAGTCAGTCTCAGTCAGTCAGTTAGTCAGTCAGTCAGTCAGTCAGTCAGTCAGTCCAGTCTCAGTCAGTCAGGCAGTTAGTCAGTCAGTCTCGGTCAGTCAGTGAGTCAGTCAGTCAGTATCAGTCAGTCAGTGAGTCAGTCTGTCAGTCAGGCAGTATCAGTCAGGCAGTAAGACTCCGCTCGACAGAACTCCGATAGCCTAATGGCTAGACCGCTGGTCTTCCAAGCGAGTGGCCTGGGTTCGAGTCCCAGCCGGAGCGAATATCTTCAATGTATATATTTCTTTTCTAATTTGAAAATTCTTTTTTTTTTCAATTTCTTTCCTTTGCAATTATTGATTATTTATATAGGGAAGAAAATTCTGAGTCAGTTTAATTTTTCGACACGAAGATTTCAAAGTGTTTAAATAAACAATTACCAAGGTGCATTTTTTGTTTTTATTATATTTAAGACTTCCATCGACAGAGCTCCGATAGCCTAATGGCTAGACCGTTGGGTTCCTAGCGCGCGGTACTGGGTTCGAGTCCCGGCCGGAAAGGAAATCTTAAATGCAAATATTTTTTTCTAATTTTATAATTCTTTTTTTTTTTTATTTTTCCCTTTTGCGAAGTCAGTCAGTCCAGTCAGTCAGTCACTCAGTCAGTCAGTTAGTCCTTCAGCCAGTCAGTCAAGCAGTCAGTCATTTAGTCTCAGTCAGTCAGTCATTCAGTCAGTCAGTCAGTCAGGCAGTCAGTCAGTCAGTCAGTCGGTCAGTCCTGTGCAGTCAGTTAGTCACTAAAGCAGTCAGTCAGTCTCAGTCAGTCAGTCAGTCAGTCAGTCCAGTCCAGTCTCAGTCAGTCAGTCAGTCAGTCTCGGTCAGTCAGTCAGTCAGTCATTCAGTCAGTCAGTCAGTCAGGCAGTCAGTCAGTCGGTCAGCCTAAGTTAGTCAGTCTGTCAGTCAGTCAGTCAGTCAGCCTTATTCAGTCAGTCTGTCAGTCATCCTTATTCAGTCAGCCTGTCAGTCAGTCAGTCGGTCAGTCCTGTCCAGTCAGTTAGTCAGTCAAGCAGTCAGTCAGTTAGTCAAGCAGTCAGTCAGTCAGTGTCAGTCAGTCATTTAGTCCTTCAGTCAGTCAGTGAAATAGCCAGTCAGAGAGTCAAGCAGTCAGTCAGAGAGTCAAGCAGTCAGTCAGTCAGTCTCAGTCAGTCAGTTAGTCAGTCAGTCAGTCAGTCAGTCAGTCAGTCCAGTCTCAGTCAGTCAGGCAGTTAGTCAGTCAGTCTCGGTCAGTCAGTGAGTCAGTCAGTCAGTATCAGTCAGTCATTGAGTCAGTCTGTCAGTCAGTCGGTCAGTCCTGTGCAGTCAGTTAGTCACTAAAGCAGTCAGTCAGTCTCAGTCAGTCAGTCAGTCAGTCAGTCCAGTCCAGTCTCATTCAGTCAGTCAGTCAGTCTCGGTCAGTCAGTCATTCAGTCAGTCAGTCAGTCAGGCAGTCAGTCAGTCGGTCAGCCTTATTCAGTCAGTCTGTCAGTCAGTCAGTCAGTCAGCCTTATTCAGTCAGTCTGTCAGTCATCCTTATTCAGTCAGTCTGTCAGTCAGTCAGTCGGTCAGTCCTGTCCAGTCAGTTAGTCAGTCAAGCAGTCAGTCAGGTAGTCAAGCAGTCAGTCAGTCAGTGTCAGTCAGTCATTTAGTCATTCAGTCAGTCAGTGAAATAGCCAGTCAGAGAGTTAAGCAGTCAGTCAGTCAGTCTCAGTCAGTCAATCAGTCAGTCAGCCAGTCAGTCATTCAGTCAGTCAGTCAGTCAGGCAGTCAGTCAGTCAGTCAGTCGGTCAGTCCTGTGCAGTCAGTTAGTCACTAAAGCAGTCAGTCAGTCTCAGTCAGTCAGTCAGTCAGTCAGTCCAGTCCAGTCCAGTCTCAGTCAGTCAGTCAGTCAGTCTCGGTCAGTCATTCAGTCAGTCAGTCAGTCAGGCAGTCAGTCAGTCGGTCAGCCTTATTCAGTCAGTCTGTCAGTCAGTCAGTCAGTCAGCCTTATTCAGTCAGTCTGTCAGTCATCCTTATTCAGTCAGTCTGTCAGTCAGTCAGTCGGTCAGTCCTGTCCAGTCAGTTAGTCAGTCAAGCAGTCAGTCAGGTAGTCAAGCAGTCAGTCAGTCAGTGTCAGTCAGTCATTTAGTCATTCAGTCAGTCAGTGAAATAGCCAGTCAGAGAGTCAAGCAGTCAGTCAGTCAGTCTCAGTCAGTCAGTTAGTCAGTCAGTCAGTCAGTCAGTCAGTCAGTCCAGTCTCAGTCAGTCAGGCAGTTAGTCAGTCAGTCTCGGTCAGTCAGTGAGTCAGTCAGTCAATATCAGTCAGTCAGTGAGTCAGTCTGTCAGTCAGGCAGTATCAGTCAGGCAGTAAGACTCCGCTCGTCAGAACTCCGATAGCCTAATGGCTAGACCGCTGGTCTTCCAAGCGAGTGGCCTGGGTTCGAGTCCCAGCCGGAGCGAAGATCTTCAATGTATATATTTCTTTTCTAATTTGAAAATTCTTTTTTTTTCAATTTCTTTCCTTTGCAATTATTGATTATTTATGTAGGGAAGAAAATTCTGAGTCAGTTTAATTTTTCGACACGAAGATTTCAAAGTGTTTAAATAAACAATTACCAAGGTGCATTTTTTGTTTTTATTATATTTAAAACTCCTACCGACAGAGCTCCCATAGACTAATGGCTAGAGTGTTAGGCTTCCAAGCGAGTGGCCCTGGGTTCGAGTCCCAGCCTGAACGAAAATCTTCAATGTATACTTTTAGTTTCTAATTTGAAATTTCTTCTTCTTTTTTTTTAAATTTTTCTCTTTTGCGAATATTGATTATTTATGTAGGGAGAAAAATTCTGAGTCAGTTTAATTATTCGACCTGTAAATTTCAAAGTGTTTGAATCAATAATTACCAAGGTGCATTTTTTGTTTTTATTATATTTAAGACTTCCATCGACAGAGCTCCGATAGCCTAATGGCTAGACCGTTGGGTTCCTAGCGCGTGGTACTGGGTTCGAGTCCCGGCCGGAAAGGAAATCTTAAATGCAAATATTTTTTTCTAATTTTATAATTCTTTTTTTTTATTTTTCCCTTTTGCGAAGTCAGTCAGTCAGTCTGACAGTCAATCAGTCAAGCACTCAGTCATTCAGTCTCAGTCAGTCAGTCCAGTCAGTCAGTCACTCAGTCAGTCAGTTAGTCCTTCAGCCAGTCAGTCAAGCAGTCAGTCATTTAGTCTCAGTCAGTCAGTCATTCAGTCAGTCAGTCAGTCAGGCAGTCAGTCAGTCAGTCAGTCGGTCAGTCCTGTGCAGTCAGTTAGTCACTAAAGCAGTCAGTCAGTCTCAGTCAGTCAGTCAGTCAGTCAGTCCAGTCCAGTCTCAGTCAGTTAGTCAGTCAGTCTCGGTCAGTCAGTCATTCAGTCAGTCAGTCAGTCAGGCAGTCAGTCTGTCGGTCAGCCTTATTCAGTCAGTCTGTGAGTCAGTCAGTCAGTCAGCCTTATTCAGTCAGTCTGTCAGTCATCCTTATTCAGTCAGTCTGTCAGTCAGTCAGTCGGTCAGTCCTGTCCAGTCAGTTAGTCAGTCAAGCAGTCAGTCAGGTAGTCAAGCAGTCAGTCAGTCAGTGTCAGTCAGTCATTTAGTCATTCAGTCAGTCAGTGAAATAGCCAGTCAGAGAGTCAAGCAGTCAGTCAGTCAGTCTCAGTCAGTCAGTTAGTCAGTCAGTCAGTCAGTCAGTCAGTCAGTCCAGTCTCAGTCAGTCAGGCAGTTAGTCAGTCAGTCTCGGTCAGTCAGTGAGTCAGTCAGTCAGTATCAGTCAGTCAGTGAGTCAGTCTGTCAGTCAGGCAGTATCAGTCAGGCAGTAAGACTCCGCTCGACAGAACTCCGATAGCCTAATGGCTAGACCGCTGGTCTTCCAAGCGAGTGGCCTGGGTTCGAGTCCCAGCCGGAGCGAATATCTTCAATGTATATATTTCTTTTCTAATTTGAAAATTCTTTTTTTTTCAATTTCTTTCCTTTGCAATTATTGATTATTTATGTAGGGAAGAAAATTCTGAGTCAGTTTAATTTTTCGACACGAAGATTTCAAAGTGTTTAAATAAACAATTACCAAGGTGCATTTTTGTTTTTATTATATTTAAAACTCCCACCGACAGAGCTCCCATAGACTAATGGCTAGAGTGTTAGGCTTCCAAGCGAGTGGCCCTGGGTTCGAGTCCCAGCCTGAACGAAAATCTTCGATGTATACTTTTAGTTTCTAATTTGAAATTTCTTCTTCTTTTTTTTTTAATTTTTCTCTTTTGCGAATATTGATTATTTATGTAGGGAGAAAAATTCTGAGTCAGTTTAATTATTCGACCTGTAAATTTCAAAGTGTTTGAATCAATAATTACCAAGGTGCATTTTTTGTTTTTATTATATTTAAGACTTCCATCGACAGAGCTCCGATAGCCTAATGGCTAGACCGTTGGGTTCCTAGCGCGTGGTACTGGGTTCGAGTCTCGGCCGGAAAGGAAATCTTAAATGCAAATGTTTTTTTCTAATTTTATAATTATTTTTTTTTATTTTTCCCTTTTGCGAAGTCAGTCAGTCAGTCTGACAGTCAATCAGTCAAGCACTCAGTCATTCAGTCTCAGTCAGTCAGTCCAGTCAGTCAGTCACTCAGTCAGTCAGTTAGTCCTTCAGCCAGTCAGTCGAGCAGTCAGTCATTTAGTCTCAGTCAGTCAGTCATTCAGTCAGTCAGTCAGTCAGGCAGTCAGTCAGTCAGTCAGTCGGTCAGTCCTGTGCAGTCAGTTAGTCACTAAAGCAGTCAGTCAGTCTCAGTCAGTCAGTCAGTCAGTCCAGTCCAAACTCAGTCAGTCAGTCAGTCAGTCTCGGTCAGTCAGTCAGTCAGTCATTCAGTCAGTCAGTCAGTCAGGCAGTCAGTCAGTCGGTCAGCCTTATTCAGTCAGTCTGTCAGTCAGTCAGTCACTCAGCCTTATTCAGTCAGTCTGTCAGTCATCCTTATTCAGTCAGTCTGTCAGTCAGTCGGTCGGTCAGTCCTGTCCAGTCAGTCAGTCAGTCAAGCAGTCAGTCAGGTAGTCAAGCAGTCAGTCAGTCAGTGTCAGTCAGTCATTTAGTCATTCAGTCAGTCAGTGAAATAGCCAGTCAGAGAGTCAAGCAGTCAGTCAGTCAGTCTCAGTCAGTCAGTTAGTCAGTCAGTCAGTCAGTCAGTCAGTCAGTCCAGTCTCAGTCAGTCAGGCAGTTAGTCAGTCAGTCTCGGTCAGTCAGTGAGTCAGTCAGTCAATATCAGTCAGTCAGTGAGTCAGTCTGTCAGTCAGGCAGTATCAGTCAGGCAGTAAGACTCCGCTCGACAGAACTCCGATAGCCTAATGGCTAGACCGCTGGTCTTCCAAGCGAGTGGCCTGGGTTCGAGTCCCAGCCGGAGCGAATATCTTCAATGTATATATTTCTTTTCTAATTTGAAAATTCTTTTTTTTTCAATTTCTTTCCTTTGCAATTATTGATTATTTATGTAGGGAAGAAAATTCTGAGTCAGTTTAATTTTTCAACACGAAGATTTCAAAGTGTTTAAATAAACAATTACCAAGGTGCATTTTTTGTTTTTATTATATTTAAAACTCCCACCGACAGAGCTCCCATAGACTAATGGCTAGAGTGTTAGGCTTCCAAGCGAGTGGCATTGGGTTCGAGTCCCAGCCTGAACGAAAATCTTCAATGTATACTTTTAGTTTCTAATTTGAAATTTCTTCTTCTTTTTTTTTTAATTTTTCTCTTTTGCGAATATTGATTATTTATGTAGGGAGAAAAATTCTGAGTCAGTTTAATTATTCGACATGTAAATTTCAAAGTGTTTGAATCAATAATTACCAAGGTGCATTTTTTGTTTTTATTATATTTAAGACTTCCATCGACAGAGCTCCGATAGCCTAATGGCTAGACCGTTGGGTTCCTAGCGCGTGGTACTGGGTTCGAGTCCCGGCCGGAAAGGAAATCTTAAATGCAAATATTTTTTTCTAATTTTATAATTCTTTTTTTTTTATTTTTCCCTTTTGCGAAGTCAGTCAGTCAGTCTGACAGTCAATCAGTCAAGCACTCAGTCATTCAGTCTCAGTCAGTCAGGCAGTCAGTCAGTCAGTCAGTCGGTCAGTCCTGTGCAGTCAGTTAGTCACTAAAGCAGTCAGTCCAGTCCAGTCTCAGTCAGTCAGTCAGTCAGTCAGTCAGGCAGTCAGTCAGTCAGTCAGTCGGTCAGTCCTGTGCAGTCAGTTAGTCACTAAAGCAGTCAGTCAGTCTCAGTCAGTCAGTCAGTCAGTCAGTCCAGTCCAGTCTCAGTCAGTCAGTCAGTCAGTCTCGGTAAGTCAGTCATTCAGTCAGTCAGTCAGTCAGGCAGTCAGTCAGTCGGTCAGCCTTATTCAGTCAGTCTGTCAGTCAGTCAGTCAGTCAGCCTTATTCAGTCAGTCTGTCAGTCATCCTTATTCAGTCAGTCTGTCAGTCACTCAGTCGGTCAGTCCTGTCCAGTCAGTTAGTCAGTCAAGCAGTCAGTCAGGTAGTCAAGCAGTCAGTCAGTCAGTGTCAGTCAGTCATTTAGTCATTCAGTCAGTCAGTGAAATAGCCAGTCAGAGAGTCAAGCAGTCAGTTAGTCAGTCTCAGTCAGTCAGTTAGTCAGTCAGTCAGTCAGTCAGTCAGTCAGTCCAGTCTCAGTCAGTCAGGCAGTTAGTCAGTCAGTCTCGGTCAGTCAGTGAGTCAGTCAGTCAGTATCGGTCAGTCAGTGAGTCAGTCTGTCAGTCAGGCAGTATCAGTCAGGCAGTAAGACTCCGCTCGACAGAACTCCGATAGCCTGATGGCTAGACCGCTGGTCTTCCAAGCGAGTGGCCTGGGTTCGAGTCCCAGCCGGAGCGAATATCTTCAATGTATATATTTCTTTTCTAATTTGAAAATTCTTTTTTTTTTCAATTTCTTTCCTTTGCAATTATTGATTATTTATGTAGGGAAGAAAATTCTGAGTCAGTTTAATTTTTCGACACGAAGATTTCAAAGTGTTTAAATAAACAATTACCAAGGTGCATTTTTTGTTTTTATTATATTTAAAACTCCCACCGACAGAGCTCCCATAGACTAATGGCTAGAGTGTTAGGCTTCCAAGCGAGTGGCCCTGGGTTCGAGTCCCAGCCTGAACGAAAATCTTCAATGTATACTTTTAGTTTCTAATTTGAAATTTCTTCTTCTTTTTTTTTTAATTTTTCTCTTTTGCGAATATTGATTATTTATGTAGGGAGAAAAATTCTGAGTCAGTTTAATTATTCGACCTGTAAATTTCAAAGTGTTTGAATCAATAATTACCAAGGTGCATTTTTTGTTTTTATTATATTTAAGACTTCCATCGACAGAGCTCCGATAGCCTAATGGCTAGACCGTTGGGTTCCTAGCGCGTGGTACTGGGTTCGAGTCCCCGCCGGAAAGGAAATCTTAAATGCAAATATTTTTTTATAATTCTTTTTTTTTTATTTTTCCCTTTTGCGAAGTCAGTCAGTCAGTCTGACAGTCAATCAGTCAAGCACTCAGTCATTCAGTCTCAGTCAGTCAGTCCAGTCAGTCAGTCACTCAGTCAGTCAGTTAGTCCTGTGCAGTCAGTTAGTCACTAAAGCAGTCAGTCAGTCTCAGTCAGTCAGTCAGTCAGTCCAGTCCAGTCTCAGTCAGTCAGTCAGTCAGTCTCGGTCAGTCAGTCAGTCAGTCAGTCAGGCAGTCAGTCAGTCGGTCAGCCTTATTCAGTCAGTCTGTCAGTCAGTCAGTCAGTCAGCCTTATTCAGTCAGTCTGTCAGTCATCCTTATTCAGTCAGTCTGTCAGTCAGTCAGTCGGTCAGTCCTGTCCAGTCAGTTAGTCAGTCAAGCAGTCAGTCAGGTAGTCAAGCAGTCAGTCAGTCAGTGTCAGTCAGTCATTTAGTCATTCAGTTAGTCAGTGAAATAGCCAGTCAGAGAGTCAAGCAGTCAGTCAGTCTCAGTCAGTCAGTTAGTCAGTAAGTCAGTCAGTCAGTCAGTCAGTCCAGTCTCAGTCAGTCAGGCAGTTAGTCAGTCAGTCTCGGTCAGTCAGTGAGTCAGTCAGTCAGTATCAGTCAGTCAGTGAGTCAGTCTGTCAGTCAGGCAGTATCAGTCAGGCAGTAAGACTCCGCTCGACAGAACTCCGATAGCCTGATGGCTAGACCGCTGGTCTTCCAAGCGAGTGGCCTGGGTTCGAGTCCCAGCCGGAGCGAATATCTTCAATGTATATATTTCTTTTCTAATTTGAAAATTCTTTTTTTTTTCAATTTCTTTCCTTTGCAATTATTGATTATTTATGTAGGGAAGAAAATTCTGAGTCAGTTTAATTTTTCGACACGAAGATTTCAAAGTGTTTAAATAAACAATTACCAAGGTGCATTTTTTGTTTTTATTATATTTAAAACTCCCACCGACAGAGCTCCCATAGACTAATGGCTAGAGTGTTAGGCTTCCAAGCGAGTGGCCCTGGGTTCGAGTCCCGGCCGGAAAGGAAATCTTAAATGCAAATATTTTTTTCTAATTTTATAATTCTTTTTTTTTATTTTTCCCTTTTGCGAAGTCAGTCAGTCAGTCTGACAGTCAATCAGTCAAGCACTCAGTCATTCAGTCTCAGTCAGTCAGGCAGTCAGTCAGTCAGTCAGTCGGTCAGTCCTGTGCAGTCAGTTAGTCACTAAAGCAGTCAGTCAGTCTCAGTCAGTCAGTCAGTCAGTCAGTCCAGTCCAGTCTCAGTCAGTCAGTCAGTCTCGGTCAGTCAGTCAGTCAGTCAGTCAGGCAGTCAGTCAGTCGGTCAGCCTTATTCAGTCAGTCTGTCAGTCAGTCAGTCAGTCAGCCTTATTCAGTCAGTCTGTCAGTCATCCTTATTCAGTCAGTCTGTCAGTCAGTCAGTCGGTCAGTCCTGTCCAGTCAGTTAGTCAGTCAAGCAGTCAGTCAGGTAGTCAAGCAGTCAGTCAGTCAGTGTCAGTCAGTCATTTAGTCATTCAGTTAGTCAGTGAAATAGCCAGTCAGAGAGTCAAGCAGTCAGTCAGTCTCAGTCAGTCAGTTAGTCAGTAAGTCAGTCAGTCAGTCAGTCAGTCCAGTCTCAGTCAGTCAGGCAGTTAGTCAGTCAGTCTCGGTCAGTCAGTGAGTCAGTCAGTCAGTATCAGTCAGTCAGTGAGTCAGTCTGTCAGTCAGGCAGTATCAGTCAGGCAGTAAGACTCCGCTCGACAGAACTCCGATAGCCTAATGGCTAGACCGCTGGTCTTCCAAGCGAGTGGCCTGGGTTCGAGTCCCAGCCGGAGCGAATATCTTCAATGTATATATTTCTTTTCTAATTTGAAAATTCTTTTTTTTTTCAATTTCTTTCCTTTGCAATTATTGATTATTTATGTAGGGAAGAAAATTCTGAGTCAGTTTAATTTTTCGACACGAAGATTTCAAAGTGTTTAAATAAACAATTACCAAGGTGCATTTTTTGTTTTTATTATATTTAAAACTCCCACCGACAGAGCTCCCATAGACTAATGGCTAGAGTGTTAGGCTTCCAAGCGAGTGGCTCTGGGTTCGAGTCCCAGCCTGAACGAAAATCTTCAATGTATACTTTTAGTTTCTAATTTGAAATTTCTTCTTCTTTTTTTTTTTAATTTTTCTCTTTTGCGAATATTGATTATTTATGTAGGGAGAAAGATTCTGAGTCAGTTTAATTATTCGACCTGTAAATTTCAAAGTGTTTGAATCAATAATTACCAAGGTGCATTTTTTGTTTTTATTATATTTAAGACTTCCATCGACAGAGCTCCGATAGCCCAATGGCTAGACCGTTGGGTTCCAAGCGCGTGGTACTGGGTTCGAGTCCCGACCGGTACGAAAATCTTCCATGTATATATTTCTCTTCTAATTTGAAGATTCTTTATTTTTTCAATTTCTTTCTTTTGCAAATATGGATTATTTATGTACCGAAGAAAATTCTGAGTCAGTTTAATCATTCGACCTTTAGATTTCAAAGATTTTAGATCAATAATTACTAAGGTGCATTTTTTGTTTTTATTATAATTAAGACACCGATTAACAGAGATCCGAAAGTATATTGGCGAGAGCGTTGGGCTTCCATGAGTGTCGCCCTGGGTTCAAATCCCAGCCGGAAAGGAAATCTTAAATGCAAATATTTTTTTCTAATTTTATAATTCTTTTTTTTTTATTTTTCCCTTTTGCGAAGTCAGTCAGTCAGTCTGACAGTCCTGTGCAGTCAGTTAGTCACTAAAGCAGTCAGTCAGTCTCAGTCAGTCAGTCAGTCAGTCAGTCCAGTTCAGTCTCAGTCAGTCAGTCAGTCAGTCTCGGTCAGTCAGTCAGTCAGTCATTCAGTCAGTCAGTCAGTCAGGCAGTCAGTCAGTCGGTCAGCCTTATTCAGTCAGTCTGTCAGTCAGTCAGTCAGTCAGCCTTATTCAGTCAGTCTGTCAGTCATCCTTATTCAGTCAGTCTGTCAGTCAGTCAGTCGGTCAGTCCTGTCCAGTCAGTTAGTCAGTCAAGCAGTCAGTCAGGTAGTCAAGCAGTCAGTCAGTCAGTGTCAGTCAGTCATTTAGTCATTCAGTCAGTCAGTGAAATAGCCAGTCAGAGAGTCAAGCAGTCAGTCAGTCAGTCTCAGTCAGTCAGTCAGTCAGTCAGTCAGTCAGTCCAGTCTCAGTCAGTCAGGCAGTTAGTCAGTCAGTCTCGGTCAGTCAGTGAGTCAGTCAGTCAGTATCAGTCAGTCAGTGAGTCAGTCTGTCAGTCAGGCAGTATCAGTCAGGCAGTAAGACTCCGCTCGACAGAACTCCGATAGCCTAATGGCTAGACCGCTGGTCTTCCAAGCGATTGGCCTGGGTTCGAGTCCCAGCCGGAGCGAATATCTTCAATGTATATATTTCTTTTCTAATTTGAAAATTCTTTTTTTTTCAATTTCTTTCCTTTGCAATTATTGATTATTTATGTAGGGAAGAAAATTCTGAGACAGTTTAATTTTTCGACACAAAGATTTCAAAGTGTTTAAATAAACAATTACCAAGGTGCATTTTTTGTTTTTATTATATTTAAAACTCCCACCGACAGAGCTCCCATAGACTAATGGCTAGAGTGTTAGGCTTCCAAGCGAGTGGCCCTGGGTTCGAGTCCCGGCCGGAAAGGAAATCTTAAATGCAAATATTTTTTTCTAATTTTATAATTCTTTTTTTTTATTTTTCCCTTTTGCGAAGTCAGTCAGTCAGTCTGACAGTCAATCAGTCAAGCACTCAGTCATTCAGTCTCAGTCAGTCAGGCAGTCAGTCAGTCAGTCAGTCGGTCAGTCCTGTGCAGTCAGTTAGTCACTAAAGCAGTCAGTCAGTCTCAGTCAGTCAGTCAGTCAGTCAGTCCAGTCCAGTCTCAGTCAGTCAGTCAGTCAGTCTCGGTCAGTCAGTCAGTCAGTCAGTCAGGCAGTCAGTCAGTCGGTCAGCCTTATTCAGTCAGTCTGTCAGTCAGTCAGTCAGTCAGCCTTATTCAGTCAGTCTGTCAGTCATCCTTATTCAGTCAGTCTGTCAGTCAGTCAGTCGGTCAGTCCTGTCCAGTCAGTTAGTCAGTCAAGCAGTCAGTCAGGTAGTCAAGCAGTCAGTCAGTCAGTGTCAGTCAGTCATTTAGTCATTCAGTTAGTCAGTGAAATAGCCAGTCAGAGAGTCAAGCAGTCAGTCAGTCTCAGTCAGTCAGTTAGTCAGTAAGTCAGTCAGTCAGTCAGTCAGTCCAGTCTCAGTCAGTCAGGCAGTTAGTCAGTCAGTCTCGGTCAGTCAGTGAGTCAGTCAGTCAGTATCAGTCAGTCAGTGAGTCAGTCTGTCAGTCAGGCAGTATCAGTCAGGCAGTAAGACTCCGCTCGACAGAACTCCGATAGCCTAATGGCTAGACCGCTGGTCTTCCAAGCGAGTGGCCTGGGTTCGAGTCCCAGCCGGAGCGAATATCTTCAATGTATATATTTCTTTTCTAATTTGAAAATTCTTTTTTTTTTTCAATTTCTTTCCTTTGCAATTATTGATTATTTATGTAGGGAAGAAAATTCTGAGTCAGTTTAATTTTTCGACACGAAGATTTCAAAGTGTTTAAATAAACAATTACCAAGGTGCATTTTTTGTTTTTATTATATTTAAAACTCCCACCGACAGAGCTCCCATAGACTAATGGCTAGAGTGTTAGGCTTCCAAGCGAGTGGCTCTGGGTTCGAGTCCCAGCCTGAACGAAAATCTTCAATGTATACTTTTAGTTTCTAATTTGAAATTTCTTCTTCTTTTTTTTTTTAATTTTTCTCTTTTGCGAATATTGATTATTTATGTAGGGAGAAAGATTCTGAGTCAGTTTAATTATTCGACCTGTAAATTTCAAAGTGTTTGAATCAATAATTACCAAGGTGCATTTTTTGTTTTTATTATATTTAAGACTTCCATCGACAGAGCTCCGATAGCCCAATGGCTAGACCGTTGGGTTCCAAGCGCGTGGTACTGGGTTCGAGTCCCGACCGGTACGAAAATCTTCCATGTATATATTTCTCTTCTAATTTGAAGATTCTTTATTTTTTCAATTTCTTTCTTTTGCAAATATGGATTATTTATGTACCGAAGAAAATTCTGAGTCAGTTTAATCATTCGACCTTTAGATTTCAAAGATTTTAGATCAATAATTACTAAGGTGCATTTTTTGTTTTTATTATAATTAAGACACCGATCAACAGAGATCCGAAAGTATATTGGCGAGAGCGTTGGGCTTCCATGAGTGTCGCCCTGGGTTCAAATCCCAGCCGGAAAGGAAATCTTAAATGCAAATATTTTTTTCTAATTTTATAATTCTTTTTTTTTTATTTTTCCCTTTTGCGAAGTCAGTCAGTCAGTCTGACAGTCCTGTGCAGTCAGTTAGTCACTAAAGCAGTCAGTCAGTCTCAGTCAGTCAGTCAGTCAGTCAGTCCAGTTCAGTCTCAGTCAGTCAGTCAGTCAGTCTCGGTCAGTCAGTCAGTCAGTCATTCAGTCAGTCAGTCAGTCAGGCAGTCAGTCAGTCGGTCAGCCTTATTCAGTCAGTCTGTCAGTCAGTCAGTCAGTCAGCCTTATTCAGTCAGTCTGTCAGTCATCCTTATTCAGTCAGTCTGTCAGTCAGTCAGTCGGTCAGTCCTGTCCAGTCAGTTAGTCAGTCAAGCAGTCAGTCAGGTAGTCAAGCAGTCAGTCAGTCAGTGTCAGTCAGTCATTTAGTCATTCAGTCAGTCAGTGAAATAGCCAGTCAGAGAGTCAAGCAGTCAGTCAGTCAGTCTCAGTCAGTCAGTCAGTCAGTCAGTCAGTCAGTCCAGTCTCAGTCAGTCAGGCAGTTAGTCAGTCAGTCTCGGTCAGTCAGTGAGTCAGTCAGTCAGTATCAGTCAGTCAGTGAGTCAGTCTGTCAGTCAGGCAGTATCAGTCAGGCAGTAAGACTCCGCTCGACAGAACTCCGATAGCCTAATGGCTAGACCGCTGGTCTTCCATGCGATTGGCCTGGGTTCGAGTCCCAGCCGGAGCGAATATCTTCAATGTATATATTTCTTTTCTAATTTGAAAATTCTTTTTTTTTCAATTTCTTTCCTTTGCAATTATTGATTATTTATGTAGGGAAGAAAATTCTGAGACAGTTTAATTTTTCGACACAAAGATTTCAAAGTGTTTAAATAAACAATTACCAAGGTGCATTTTTTGTTTTTATTATATTTAAAACTCCCACCGACAGAGCTCTTATAGACTAATGGCTAGAAGGTTAGGCTTCCAAGCGAGTGGCCCTGGGTTCGAGTCCCGGCCGGAAAGGAAATCTTAAATGCAAATATTTTTTTCTAATTTTATAATTCTTTTTTTTTAATTTTTCCCTTTTGCGAAGTCAGTCAGTCAGTCTGACAGTCAATCAGTCAAGCACTCAGTCATTCAGTCTCAGTCAGTCAGTCCAGTCAGTCAGTCACTCAGTCAGTCAGTTAGTCCTTCAGCCAGTCAGTCAAGCAGTCAGTCATTTAGTCTCAGTCAGTCAGTCATTCAGTCAGTCAGTCAGTCAGGCAGTCAGTCAGTCAGTCAGTCGGTCAGTCCTGTGCAGTCAGTTAGTCACTAAAGCAGTCAGTCAGTCTCAGTCAGTCAGTCAGTCAGTCCAGTCCAGTCTCAGTCATTCAGTCAGTCAGTCAGTCAGGCAGTCAGTCAGTCGGTCAGCCTTATTCAGTCAGTCAGGCAGTCAGTCAGTCGGTCAGCCTTATTCAGTCAGTCTGTCAGTCAGTCAGTCAGTCATCCTTATTCAGTCAGTCTGTCAGTCAGTCGGTCAGTCCTGTCCAGTCAGTTAGTCAGTCAAGCAGTCAGTCAGGTAGTCAAGCAGTCAGTCAGTCAGTGTCAGTCAGTCATTTAGTCATTCAGTCAGTCAGGGAAATAGCCAGTCAGAGAGTCAAGCAGTCAGTCAGTCAGTCTCAGTCAGTCAGTTAGTCAGTCAGTCAGTCAGTCAGTCAGTCAGTCCAGTCTCAGTCAGTCAGGCAGTTAGTCAGTCAGTCTCGGTCAGTCAGTGAGTCAGTCAGTCAGTATCAGTCAGTCAGTGAGTCAGTCTGTCAGTCAGGCAGTATCAGTCAGGCAGTAAGACTCCGCTCGACAGAACTCCGATAGCCTAATGGCTAGACCGCTGGTCTTCCAAGCGAGTGGCCTGGGTTCGAGTCCCAGCCGGAGCGAATATCTTCAATGTATATATTTCTTTTCTAATTTGAAAATTCTTTTTTTTTTCAATTTCTTTCCTTTGCAATTATTGATTATTTATGTAGGGAAGAAAATTCTGAGTCAGTTTAATTTTTCGACACGAAGATTTCAAAGTGTTTAAATAAACAATTACCAAGGTGCATTTTTTGTTTTTATTATATTTAAAACTCCGACCGACAGAGCTCCCATAGACTAATGGCTAGAGTGTTAGGCTTCCAAGCGAGTGGCCCTGGGGTCGAGTCCCAGCCTGAACGAAAATCTTCAATGTATACTTTTAGTTTCTAATTTGAAATTTCTTCTTCTTTTTTTTTTAATTTTTCTCTTTTGCGAATATTGATTATTTATGTAGGGAGAAAGATTCTGAGTCAGTTTAATTATTCGACCTGTAAATTTCAAAGTGTTTGAATCAATAATTACCAAGGTGCATTTTTTGTTTTTATTATATTTAAGACTTCCATCGACAGAGCTCCGATAGCCTAATGGCTAGACCGTTGGGTTCCAAGCGCGTGGTACTGGGTTCGAGTCCCGGCCGGAACGAAAATCTTCCATGTATATATTTCTCTTCTAATTTGAAGATTCTTTTTTTTTTCAATTTCTTTCTTTTGCAAATATGGATTATTTATGTACCGAAGAAAATTCTGAGTCAGTTTAATCATTCGACCTTTAGATTTCAAAGATTTTAGATCAATAATTACTAAGGTGCATTTTTTGTTTTTATTATAATTAAGACACCGATCAACAGAGATCCGAAAGTATATTGGCGAGAGCGTTGGGCTTCCATGAGTGTCGCCCTGGGTTCAAATCCCAGCCGGAAAGGAAATCTTAAATGCAAATATTTTTTTCTAATTTTATAATTCTTTTTTTTTTATTTTTCCCTTTTGCGAAGTCAGTCAGTCAGTCTGACAGTCCTGTGCAGTCAGTTAGTCACTAAAGCATTCAGTCAGTCTCAGTCAGTCAGTCAGTCAGTCAGTCCAGTTCAGTCTCAGTCAGTCAGTCAGTCAGTCTCGGTCAGTCAGTCAGTCAGTCATTCAGTCAGTCAGTCAGTCAGGCAGTCAGTCAGTCGGTCAGCCTTATTCAGTCAGTCTGTCAGTCAGTCAGTCAGTCAGCCTTATTCAGTCAGTCTGTCAGTCATCCTTATTCAGTCAGTCTGTCAGTCAGTCAGTCGGTCAGTCCTGTCCAGTCAGTTAGTCAGTCAAGCAGTCAGTCAGGTAGTCAAGCAGTCAGTCAGTCAGTGTCAGTCAGTCATTTAGTCATTCAGTCAGTCAGTGAAATAGCCAGTCAGAGAGTCAAGCAGTCAGTCAGTCAGTCTCAGTCAGTCAGTCAGTCAGTCAGTCAGTCAGTCCAGTCTCAGTCAGTCAGGCAGTTAGTCAGTCAGTCTCGGTCAGTCAGTGAGTCAGTCAGTCAGTATCAGTCAGTCAGTGAGTCAGTCTGTCAGTCAGGCAGTATCAGTCAGGCAGTAAGACTCCGCTCGACAGAACTCCGATAGCCTAATGGCTAGACCGCTGGTCTTCCAAGCGATTGGCCTGGGTTCGAGTCCCAGCCGGAGCGAATATCTTCAATGTATATATTTCTTTTCTAATTTGAAAATTCTTTTTTTTTCAATTTCTTTCCTTTGCAATTATTGATTATTTATGTAGGGAAGAAAATTCTGAGACAGTTTAATTTTTCGACACAAAGATTTCAAAGTGTTTAAATAAACAATTACCAAGGTGCATTTTTTGTTTTTATTATATTTAAAACTCCCACCGACAGAGCTCTTATAGACTAATGGCTAGAAGGTTAGGCTTCCAAGCGAGTGGCCCTGGGTTCGAGTCCCGGCCGGAAAGGAAATCTTAAATGCAAATATTTTTTTCTAATTTTATAATTCTTTTTTTTTAATTTTTCCCTTTTGCGAAGTCAGTCAGTCAGTCTGACAGTCAATCAGTCAAGCACTCAGTCATTCAGTCTCAGTCAGTCAGTCCAGTCAGTCAGTCACTCAGTCAGTCAGTTAGTCCTTCAGCCAGTCAGTCAAGCAGTCAGTCATTTAGTCTCAGTCAGTCAGTCATTCAGTCAGTCAGTCAGTCAGGCAGTCAGTCAGTCAGTCAGTCGGTCAGTCCTGTGCAGTCAGTTAGTCACTAAAGCAGTCAGTCAGTCTCAGTCAGTCAGTCAGTCAGTCCAGTCCAGTCTCAGTCATTCAGTCAGTCAGTCAGTCAGGCAGTCAGTCAGTCGGTCAGCCTTATTCAGTCAGTCAGGCAGTCAGTCAGTCGGTCAGCCTTATTCAGTCAGTCTGTCAGTCAGTCAGTCAGTCATCCTTATTCAGTCAGTCTGTCAGTCAGTCGGTCAGTCCTGTCCAGTCAGTTAGTCAGTCAAGCAGTCAGTCAGGTAGTCAAGCAGTCAGTCAGTCAGTGTCAGTCAGTCATTTAGTCATTCAGTCAGTCAGGGAAATAGCCAGTCAGAGAGTCAAGCAGTCAGTCAGTCAGTCTCAGTCAGTCAGTTAGTCAGTCAGTCAGTCAGTCAGTCAGTCAGTCCAGTCTCAGTCAGTCAGGCAGTTAGTCAGTCAGTCTCGGTCAGTCAGTGAGTCAGTCAGTCAGTATCAGTCAGTCAGTGAGTCAGTCTGTCAGTCAGGCAGTATCAGTCAGGCAGTAAGACTCCGCTCGACAGAACTCCGATAGCCTAATGGCTAGACCGCTGGTCTTCCAAGCGAGTGGCCTGGGTTCGAGTCCCAGCCGGAGCGAATATCTTCAATGTATATATTTCTTTTCTAATTTGAAAATTCTTTTTTTTTTCAATTTCTTTCCTTTGCAATTATTGATTATTTATGTAGGGAAGAAAATTCTGAGTCAGTTTAATTTTTCGACACGAAGATTTCAAAGTGTTTAAATAAACAATTACCAAGGTGCATTTTTTGTTTTTATTATATTTAAAACTCCGACCGACAGAGCTCCCATAGACTAATGGCTAGAGTGTTAGGCTTCCAAGCGAGTGGCCCTGGGGTCGAGTCCCAGCCTGAACGAAAATCTTCAATGTATACTTTTAGTTTCTAATTTGAAATTTCTTCTTCTTTTTTTTTTAATTTTTCTCTTTTGCGAATATTGATTATTTATGTAGGGAGAAAGATTCTGAGTCAGTTTAATTATTCGACCTGTAAATTTCAAAGTGTTTGAATCAATAATTACCAAGGTGCATTTTTTGTTTTTATTATATTTAAGACTTCCATCGACAGAGCTCCGATAGCCTAATGGCTAGACCGTTGGGTTCCAAGCGCGTGGTACTGGGTTCGAGTCCCGGCCGGAACGAAAATCTTCCATGTATATATTTCTCTTCTAATTTGAAGATTCTTTTTTTTTTCAATTTCTTTCTTTTGCAAATATGGATTATTTATGTACCGAAGAAAATTCTGAGTCAGTTTAATCATTCGACCTTTAGATTTCAAAGATTTTAGATCAATAATTACTAAGGTGCATTTTTTGTTTTTATTATAATTAAGACACCGATCAACAGAGATCCGAAAGTATATTGGCGAGAGCGTTGGGCTTCCATGAGTGTCGCCCTGGGTTCAAATCCCAGCCGGAAAGGAAATCTTAAATGCAAATATTTTTTTCTAATTTTATAATTCTTTTTTTTTTATTTTTCCCTTTTGCGAAGTCAGTCAGTCAGTCTGACAGTCAATCAGTCAAGCACTCAGTCATTCAGTCTCAGTCAGTCAGTCCAGTCAGTCAGTCACTCAGTCAGTCAGTTAGTCCTTCAGCCAGTCAGTCAAGCAGTCAGTCATTTAGTCTCAGTCAGTCAGTCATTCAGTCAGTCAGTCAGTCAGGCAGTCAGTCAGTCAGTCAGTCGGTCAGTCCTGTGCAGTCAGTTAGTCACTAAAGCAGTCAGTCAGTCTCAGTCAGTCAGTCAGTCAGTCTCGGTCAGTCAGTCAGTCAGTCATTCAGTCAGTCAGTCAGTCAGGCAGTCAGTCAGTCGGTCAGCCTTATTCAGTCAGTCTGTCAGTCAGTCAGTCAGTCAGCCTTATTCAGTCAGTCTGTCAGTCATCCTTATTCAGTCAGTCTGTCAGTCAGTCAGTCGGTCAGTCCTGTCCAGTCAGTTAGTCAGTCAAGCAGTCAGTCAGGTAGTCAAGCAGTCAGTCAGTCAGTGTCAGTCAGTCATTTAGTCATTCAGTCAGTCAGTGAAATAGCCAGTCAGAGAGTCAAGCAGTCAGTCAGTCAGTCTCAGTCAGTCAGTTAGTCAGTCAGTCAGTCAGTCAGTTCAGTCTCAGTCAGTCAGGCAGTTAGTCAGTCAGTCTCGGTCAGTCAGTGAGTCAGTCAGTCAGTATCAGTCAGTCAGTGAGTCAGTCTGTCAGTCAGGCAGTATCAGTCAGGCAGTAAGACTCCGCTCGACAGAACTCCGATAGCCTAATGGCTAGACCGCTGGTCTTCCAAGCGAGTGGCCTGGGTTCGAGTCCCAGCCGGAGCGAATATCTTCAATGTATATATTTCTTTTCTAATTTGAAAATTCTTTTTTTTTCAATTTCTTTCCTTTGCAATTATTGATTATTTATGTAGGGAAGAAAATTCTGAGACAGTTTAATTTTTCGACACTTAGATTTCAAAGTGTTTAAATAAACAATTACCAAGGTGCATTTTTTGTTTTTATTATATTTAAAACTCCCACCGACGAGCTCTTATAGACTAATGGCTAGAGTGTTAGGCTTCCAAGCGAGTGGCCCTGGGTTCGAGTCCCGGCCGGAAAGGAAATCTTAAATGCAAATATTTTTTTCTAATTTTATAATCCTTTTTTTTTAATTTTTCCCTTTTGCGAAGTCAGTCAGTCAGTCTGACTGTCAATCAGTCAAGCACTCAGTCATTCAGTCTCAGTCAGTCAGTCCAGTCAGTCAGTCACTCAGTCAGTCAGTTAGTCCTTCAGCCAGTCAGTGAAGCAGTCAGTCATTTAGTCTCAGTCAGTCAGTCATTTAGTCTCAGTCAGTCAGTCATTCAGTCAGTCAGTCAGTCAGGCAGTCAGTCAGTCAGTCAGTCGGTCAGTCCTGTGCAGTCAGTTAGTCACTAAAGCAGTCAGTCAGTCTCAGTCAGTCAGTCAGTCAGTCAGTCCAGTCCAGTCTCAGTCAGTCAGTCAGTCAGTCTCGGTCAGTCAGTCAGTCAGTCATTCAGTCAGTCAGTCAGTCAGGCAGTCAGTCAGTCGGTCAGCCTTATTCAGTCAGTCTGTCAGTCAGTCATTCAGTCAGCCTTATTCAGTCAGTCTGTCAGTCATCCTTATTCAGTCAGTCTGTCAGTCAGTCAGTCGGTCAGTCCTGTCCAGTCAGTTAGTCAGTCAAGCAGTCAGTCAGGTAGTCAAGCAGTCAGTCAGTCAGTGTCAGTCAGTCATTTAGTCATTCAGTCAGTCAGTGAAATAGCCAGTCAGAGAGTCAAGCAGTCAGTCAGTCAGTCTCAGTCAGTCAGTTAGTCAGTCAGTCAGTCAGTCCAGTCTCAGTCAGTCAGGCAGTTAGTCAGTCAGTCTCGGTCAGTCAGTGAGTCAGTCAGTCAGTATCAGTCAGTCAGTGAGTCAGTCTGTCAGTCAGGCAGTATCAGTCAGGCAGTAAGACTCCGCTCGACAGAACTCCGATAGCCTAATGGCTAGACCGCTGGTCTTCCAAGCGAGTGGCCTGGGTTCGAGTCCCAGCCGGAGCGAATATCTTCAATGTATATATTTCTTTTCTAATTTGAAAATTCTTTTTTTTTTCAATTTCTTTCCTTTGCAATTATTGATTATTTATGTAGGGAAGAAAATTCTGAGACAGTTTAATTTTTCGACACAAAGATTTCAAAGTGTTTAAATAAACAATTACCAAGGTGCATTTTTTGTTTTTATTATATTTAAAACTCCCACCGACAGAGCTCTTATAGACTAATGGCTAGAGTGTTAGGCTTCCAAGCGAGTGGCCCTGGGTTCGAGTCCCGGCCGGAAAGGAAATCTTAAATGCAAATATTTTTTTCTAATTTTATAATTCTTTTTTTTTAATTTTTCCCTTTTGCGAAGTCAGTCAGTCAGTCTGACTGTCAATCAGTCAAGCACTCAGTCATTCAGTCTCAGTCAGTCAGTCCAGTCAGTCAGTCACTCAGTCAGTCAGTTAGTCCTTCAGCCAGTCAGTCAAGCAGTCAGTCATTTAGTCTCAGTCAGTCAGTCATTCAGTCAGTCAGTCAGTCAGGCAGTCAGTCAGTCAGTCAGTCGGTCAGTCCTGTGCAGTCAGTTAGTCACTAAAGCAGTCAGTCAGTCTCAGTCAGTCAGTCAGTCAGTCAGTCCAGTCCAGTCTCAGTCAGTCAGTCAGTCAGTCTCGGTCAGTCAGTCAGTCAGTCATTCAGTCAGTCAGTCAGTCAGGCAGTCAGTCAGTCGGTCAGCCTTATTCAGTCAGTCTGTCAGTCAGTCATTCAGTCAGCCTTATTCAGTCAGTCTGTCAGTCATCCTTATTCAGTCAGTCTGTCAGTCAGTCAGTCGGTCAGTCCTGTCCAGTCAGTTAGTCAGTCAAGCAGTCAGTCAGGTAGTCAAGCAGTCAGTCAGTCAGTGTCAGTCAGTCATTTAGTCATTCAGTCAGTCAGTGAAATAGCCAGTCAGAGAGTCAAGCAGTCAGTCAGTCAGTCTCAGTCAGTCAGTTAGTCAGTCAGTCAGTCAGTCCAGTCTCAGTCAGTCAGGCAGTTAGTCAGTCAGTCTCGGTCAGTCAGTGAGTCAGTCAGTCAGTATCAGTCAGTCAGTGAGTCAGTCTGTCAGTCAGGCAGTATCAGTCAGGCAGTAAGACTCCGCTCGACAGAACTCCGATAGCCTAATGGCTAGACCGCTGGTCTTCCAAGCGAGTGGCCTGGGTTCGAGTCCCAGCCGGAGCGAATATCTTCAATGTATATATTTCTTTTCTAATTTGAAAATTCTTTTTTTTTCAATTTCTTTCTTTTGCAAATATGGATTATTTATGTACGGAAGAAAATTCTGAGTCAGTTTAATCATTCGACCTTTAGATTTCAAAGATTTTAGATCAATAATTACTAAGGTGCATTTTTTGTTTTTATTATAATTAAGACACCGATCAACAGAGATCCGATAGTATATTGGCGAGAGCGTTGGGCTTCCATGAGTGTCGCCCTGGGTTCAAATCCCAGCCGGAAAGGAAATCTTAAATGCAAATATTTTTTTTCTAATTTTATAATTCTTTTTTTTATTTTTCCCTTTTGCGAAGTCAGTCAGTCAGTCAATCAGTCAAGCACTCAGTCATTCAGTCTCAGTCAGTCAGTCCAGTCAGTCAGTCACTCAGTCAATCAGTTAGTCCTTCAGACAGTCAGTCAAGCAGTCAGTCATTTAGTCTCAGTCAGTCAGTCATTCAGTCAGTCAGTCAGTCAGGCAGTCAGTCAGTCAGTCAGTCGGTCAGTCCTGTGCAGTCAGTTAGTCACTAAAGCAGTCAGTCAGTCTCAGTCAGTCAGTCAGTCAGTCAGTCCAGTCCAGTCTCAGTCAGTCAGTCAGTCAGTCTCGGTCAGTCAGTCAGTCAGTCATTCAGTCAGTCAGTCGGTCAGCCTTATTCAGTCAGTCTGTCAGTCAGTCAGTCAGTCAGCCTTATTCAGTCAGTCTGTCAGTCATCTTTATTCAGTCAGTCTGTCAGTCAGTCAGTCGGTCAGTCCTGTCCAGTCAGTTAGTCAGTCAAGCAGTCAGTCAGGTAGTCAAGCAGTCAGTCAGTCAGTGTCAGTCAGTCATTTAGTCATTCATTCAGTCAGTGAAATAGCCAGTCAGAGAGTCAAGCAGTCAGTCTCAGTCAGTCAGTTAGTCAGTCAGTCAGTCAGTCAGTCCAGTCTCAGTCAGTCAGGCAGTTAGTCAGTCAGTCTCGGTCAGTCAGTGAGTCAGTCAGTCAGTATCAGTCAGTCAGTGAGTCAGTCTGTCAGTCAGGCAGTATCAGTCAGGCAGTAAGACTCCGCTCGACAGAACTCCGATAGCCTAATGGCTAGACCGCTGGTCTTCCAAGCGAGTGGCCTGGGTTCGAGTCCCAGGCGGAGCGAATATCTTCAATGTATATATTTCTTTTCTAATTTGAAAATTCTTTTTTTTTCAATTTCTTTCCTTTGCAATTATTGATTATTTATGTAGGGAAGAAAATTCTGAGTCAGTTTAATTTTTCGACACGAAGATTTCAAAGTGTTTAAATAAACAATTACCAAGGTGCATTTTTTGTTTTTATTATATTTAAAACTCCCACCGACAGAGCTCTTATAGACTAATGGCTAGAGTGTTAGGCTTCCAAGCGAGTGGCCCTGGGTTCGAGTCCCGGCCGGAAAGGAAATCTTAAATGCAAATATTTTTTTCTAATTTTATAATTCTTTTTTTTTAATTTTTCCCTTTTGCGAAGTCAGTCAGTCAGTCTGACTGTCAATCAGTCAAGCACTCAGTCATTCAGTCTCAGTCAGTCAGTCCAGTCAGTCAGTCACTCAGTCAGTCAGTTAGTCCTTCAGCCAGTCTGTCAAGCAGTCAGTCATTTAGTCTCAGTCAGTCAGTCATTCAGTCAGTCAGTCAGTCAGGCAGTCAGTCAGTCAGTCAGTCGGTCAGTCCTGTGCAGTCAGTTAGTCACTAAAGCAGTCAGTCAGTCTCAGTCAGTCAGTCAGTCAGTCAGTCCAGTCCAGTCTCAGTCAGTCAGTCAGTCAGTCTCGGTCAGTCAGTCAGTCAGTCATTCAGTCAGTCAGTCAGTCAGGCAGTCAGTCAGTCGGTCAGCCTTATTCAGTCAGTCTGTCAGTCAGTCATTCAGTCAGCCTTATTCAGTCAGTCTGTCAGTCATCCTTATTCAGTCAGTCTGTCAGTCAGTCAGTCGGTCAGTCCTGTCCAGTCAGTTAGTCAGTCAAGCAGTCAGTCAGGTAGTCAAGCAGTCAGTCAGTCAGTGTCAGTCAGTCATTTAGTCATTCAGTCAGTCAGTGAAATAGCCAGTCAGAGAGTCAAGCAGTCAGTCAGTCAGTCTCAGTCAGTCAGTTAGTCAGTCAGTCAGTCAGTCCAGTCTCAGTCAGTCAGGCAGTTAGTCAGTCAGTCTCGGTCAGTCAGTGAGTCAGTCAGTCAGTATCAGTCAGTCAGTGAGTCAGCCTGTCAGTCAGGGAGTATCAGTCAGGCAGTAAGACTCCGCTCGACAGAACTCCGATAGCCTAATGGCTAGACCGCTGGTCTTCCAAGCGAGTGGCCTGGGTTCGAGTCCCAGCCGGAGCGAATATCTTCAATGTATATATTTCTTTTCTAATTTGAAAATTCTTTTTTTTTCAATTTCTTTCTTTTGCAAATATGGATTATTTATGTACGGAAGAAAATTCTGAGTCAGTTTAATCATTCGACCTTTAGATTTCAAAGATTTTAGATCAATAATTACTAAGGTGCATATTTTGTTTTTATTATAATTAAGACACCGATCAACAGAGATCCGATAGTATATTGGCGAGAGCGTTGGGCTTCCATGAGTGTCGCCCTGGGTTCAAATCCCAGCCGGAAAGGAAATCTTAAATGCAAATATTTTTTTCTAATTTTATAATTCTTTTTTTTTATTTTTCCCTTTTGCGAAGTCAGTCAGTCAGTCAATCAGTCAAGCACTCAGTCATTCAGTCTCAGTCAGTCAGTCCAGTCAGTCAGTCACTCAGTCAATCAGTTAGTCCTTCAGACAGTCAGTCAAGCAGTCAGTCATTTAGTCTCAGTCAGTCAGTCATTCAGTCAGTCAGTCAGTCAGGCAGTCAGTCAGTCAGTCAGTCGGTCAGTCCTGTGCAGTCAGTTAGTCACTAAAGCAGTCAGTCAGTCTCAGTCAGTCAGTCAGTCAGTCAGTCCAGTCCAGTCTCAGTCAGTCAGTCAGTCAGTCTCGGTCAGTCAGTCAGTCAGTCATTCAGTCAGTCAGTCGGTCAGCCTTATTCAGTCAGTCTGTCAGTCAGTCAGTCAGTCAGCCTTATTCAGTCAGTCTGTCAGTCATCTTTATTCAGTCAGTCTGTCAGTCAGTCAGTCGGTCAGTCCTGTCCAGTCAGTTAGTCAGTCAAGCAGTCAGTCAGGTAGTCAAGCAGTCAGTCAGTCAGTGTCAGTCAGTCATTTAGTCATTCATTCAGTCAGTGAAATAGCCAGTCAGAGAGTCAAGCAGTCAGTCTCAGTCAGTCAGTTAGTCAGTCAGTCAGTCAGTCAGTCAGTCAGTCCAGTCTCAGTCAGTCAGGCAGTTAGTCAGTCAGTCTCGGTCAGTCAGTGAGTCAGTCAGTCAGTATCAGTCAGTCAGTGAGTCAGTCTGTCAGTCAGGCAGTATCAGTCAGGCAGTAAGACTCCGCTCGACAGAACTCCGATAGCCTAATGGCTAGACCGCTGGTCTTCCAAGCGAGTGGCCTGGGTTCGAGTCCCAGGCGGAGCGAATATCTTCAATGTATATATTTCTTTTCTAATTTGAAAATTCTTTTTTTTTCAATTTCTTTCCTTTGCAATTATTGATTATTTATGTAGGGAAGAAAATTCTGAGTCAGTTTAATTTTTCGACACGAAGATTTCAAAGTGTTTAAATAAACAATTACCAAGGTGCATTTTTTGTTTTTATTATATTTAAAACTCCCACCGACAGAGCTCCCATAGACTAATGGCTAGAGTGTTAGGCTTCCAAGCGAGTGGCCCTGGGTTCGAGTCCCAGCCTGAACGAAAATCTTCAATGTATACTTTCAGTTTCTAATTTGAAATTTCTTCTTCTTTTTTTTTTAATTTTTCTCTTTTGCGAATATTGATTATTTATGTAGGGAGAAAAATTCTGAGTCAGTTTAATTATTCGACCTGTAAATTTCAAAGTGTTTGAATCAATAATTACCAAGGTGCATTTTTTGTTTTTATTATATTTAAGACTTCCATCGACAGAGCTCCGATAGCCTAATGGCTAGACCGTTGGGTTCCTAGCGCGTGGTACTGGGTTCGAGTCCCGGCCGGAAAGGAAATCTTAAATGCAAATATTTTTTTCTAATTTTATAATTCTTTTTTTTTATTTTTCCCTTTTGCGAAGTCAGTCAGTCAGTCTGACAGTCAATCAGTCAAGCACTCAGTCATTCAGTCTCAGTCAGTCAGTCCAGTCAGTCAGTCACTCAGTCAGTCAGTTAGTCCTTCAGCCAGTCAGTCAAGCAGTCAGTCATTTAGTCTCAGTCAGTCAGTCATTCAGTCAGTCAGTCAGTCAGGCAGTCAGTCAGTCAGTCAGTCGGTCAGTCCTGTGCAGTCAGTTAGTCACTAAAGCAGTCAGTCAGTCTCAGTCAGTCAGTCAGTCCAGTCCAGTCTCAGTCAGTCAGTCAGTCAGTCTCGGTCAGTCAGTCAGTCAGTCATTCAGTTAGTCAGTCAGTCGGTCAGCCTTATTCAGTCAGTCTGTCAGTCAGTCAGTCAGTCAGCCTTATTCAGTCAGTCTGTCAGTCATCCTTATTCAGTCAGTCTGTCAGTCAGTCAGTCGGTCAGTCCTGTCCAGTCAGTTAGTCAGTCAAGCAGTCAGTCAGGTAGTCAAGCAGTCAGTCAGTCAGTGTCAGTCAGTCATTTAGTCATTCAGTCAGTCAGTGAAATAGCCAGTCAGAGAGTCAAGCAGTCAGTCAGTCAGTCTCAGTCAGTCAGTTAGTCAGTCAGTCAGTCCGTCAGTCAGTCCAGTCTCAGTCAGTCAGGCAGTTAGTCAGTCAGTTAGTCAGTCAGTCAGTCAGTCAGTCAGTCCAGTCTCAGTCAGTCAGGCAGTTAGTCAGTCAGTCTCGGTCAGTCAGTGAGTCAGTCAGTCAGTATCAGTCAGTCAGTGAGTCAGTCTGTCAGTCAGGCAGTATCAGTCAGGCAGTAAGACTCCGCTCGACAGAACTCCGATAGCCTAATGGCTAGACCGCTGGTCTTCCAAGCGAGTGGCCTGGGTTCGAGTCCCAGGCGGAGCGAATATCTTCAATGTATATATTTCTTTTCTAATTTGAAAATTCTTTTTTTTTTCAATTTCTTTCCTTTGCAATTATTGATTATTTATGTAGGGAAGAAAATTCTGAGTCAGTTTAATTTTTCGACACGAAGATTTCAAAGTGTTTAAATAAACAATTACCAAGGTGCATTTTTTGTTTTTATTATATTTAAAACTCCCACCGACAGAGCTCCCATAGACTAATGGCTAGAGTGTTAGGCTTCCAAGCGAGTGGCCCTGGGTTCGAGTCCCAGCCTGAACGAAAATCTTCAATGTATACTTTTAGTTTCTAATTTGAAATTTCTTCTTCTTTTTTTTTTAATTTTTCTCTTTTGCAAATATTGATTATTTATGTAGGAAGAAAAATTCTGAGTCAGTTTAATTATTCGACCTGTAAATTTCAAAGTGTTTGAATCAATAATTACCAAGGTGCATTTTTTGTTTTTATTATATTTAAGACTTCCATCGACAGAGCTCCGATAGCCTAATGGCTAGACCGTTGGGTTCCTAGCGCGTGGTACTGGGTTCGAGTCCCGGCCGGAAAGGAAATCTTAAATGCAAATATTTTTTTCTAATTTTATAATTCTTTTTTTTTTATTTTTCCCTTTTGCGAAGTCAGTCAGTCAGTCTGACAGTCAATCAGTCAAGCACTCAGTCATTCAGTCTCAGTCAGTCAGTCCAGTCAGTCAGTCACTCAGTCAGTCAGTTAGTCCTTCAGCCAATCAGTCAAGCAGTCAGTCATTTAGTCTCAGTCAGTCAGTCATTCAGTCAGTCAGTCAGTCAGGCAGTCAGTCAGTCAGTCAGTCGGTCAGTCCTGTGCAGTCAGTTAGTCACTAAAGCAGTCAGTCAGTCTAAGTCAGTCAGTCAGTCCAGTCCAGTCTCAGTCAGTCAGTCAGTCAGTCTCGGTCAGTCAGTCAGTCAGTCATTCAGTCAGTCAGTCAGTCAGGCAGTCAGTCAGTCAGTCAGCCTTATTCAGTCAGTCTGTCAGTCATCCTTATTCAGTCAGTCTGTCAGTCGGTCAGTCCTGTCCAGTCAGTTAGTCAGTCAAGCAGTCAGTCAGGTAGTCAAGCAGTCAGTCAGTCAGTGTCAGTCAGTCATTTAGTCATTCAGTCAGTCAGTGAAATAGCCAGTCAGAGAGTCAAGCAGTCAGTCAGTCAGTCTCAGTCAGTCAGTTAGTCAGTCAGTCAGTCAGTCAGTCAGTCCAGTCTCAGTCAGTCAGGCAGTTAGTCAGTCAGTCTCGGTCAGTCAGTGAGTCAGTCAGTCAGTATCAGTCAGTCAGTGAGTCAGTCTGTCAGTCAGGCAGTATCAGTCAGGCAGTAAGACTCCGCTCGACAGAACTCCGATAGCCTAATGGCTAGACCGCTGGTCTTCCAAGCGAGTGGCCTGGGTTCGAGTCCCAGCCGGAGGCTCGATAGCGAATATCTTCAATGTATATATTTCTCTTCTAATTTGAAAATTCTTTTTTTTTTCAATTTCTTTCCTTTGCAATTATTGATTATTTATGTAGGGAAGAAAATTCTGAGTCAGTTTAATTTTTCGACACGAAGATTTCAAAGTGTTTAAATAAACAATTACCAAGGTGCATTTTTTGTTTTTATTATATTTAAAACTCCCGCCGACAGAGCTCCCATAGACTAATGGCTAGAGTGTTAGGCTTCCAAGCGAGTGGCCCTGGGTTCGAGTCCCAGCCTGAACGAAAATCTTCAATGTATACTTTTAGTTTCTAATTTGAAATTTCTTCTTCTTTTTTTTTTTTAATTTTTCTTATTTGCGAATATTGATTATTTATGTAGGGAGAAAAATTCTGAGTCAGTTTAATTATTCGACCTGTAAATTTCAAAGTGTTTGAAACAATAATTACCAAGGTGCATTTTTTGTTTTTATTATATTTAAGACTTCCATCGACAGAGCTCCGATAGCCTAATGGCTAGACCGTTGGGTTCCCAGCGCGTGGTACTGGGTTCGAGTCCCGGCCGGAAAGGAAATCTTAAATGCAAATATTTTTTTCTAATTTTATAATTCTTTTTTTTTTATTTTTCCCTTTTGCGAAGTCAGTCAGTCAGTCTGACAGTCAATCAGTCAAGCACTCAGTCATTCAGTCTCAGTCAGTCAGTCCAGTCAGTCAGTCAATCAGTCAGTCAGTTAGGTCTTCAGCCAGTCAGTCAAGCAGTCAGTCATTTAGTCTCAGTCAGTCAGTCATTCAGTCAGTCAGGCAGTCAGTCAGTCAGTCAGTCGGTCAGTCCTGTGCAGTCAGTTAGTCACTAAAGCAGTCAGTCAGTCTCAGTCAGTCAGTCAGTCAGTCTCGGTCAGTCAGTCAGTCAGTCAGGCAGTCAGTCAGTCGGTCAGCCTTATTCAGTCAGTCTGTCAGTCAGTCAGTCAGTCAGCCTTATTCAGTCAGTCTGTCAGTCATCCTTATTCAGTCAGTCTGTCAGTCAGTCAGTCGGTCAGTCCTGTCCAGTCAGTTAGTCAGTCAAGCAGTCAGTCAGGTAGTCAAGCAGTCAGTCAGTCAGTGTCAGTCAGTAATTTAGTCATTCAGTCAGTCAGTGAAATAGCCAGTCAGAGAGTCAAGCAGTCAGTCAGTCAGTCTCAGTCAGTCAGTTAGTCAGTCAGTCAGTCAGTCAGTCAGTCATTCAGTCCAGTCTCAGTCAGTCAGGCAGTTAGTCAGTCAGTCTCGGTCAGTCAGTGAGTCAGTCAGTCAGTATCAGTCAGTCAGTGAGTCAGTCTGTCAGTCAGGCAGTATCAGTCAGGCAGTAAGACTCCGCTCGACAGAACTCCGATAGCCTAATGGCTAGACCGCTGGTCTTCCAAGCGAGTGGCCTGGGTTCGAGTCCCAGCCGGAGCGAATATCTTCAATGTATATATTTCTTTTCTAATTTGAAAATTCTTTTTTTTTTCAATTTCTTTCCTTTGCAATTATTGATTATTTATGTAGGGAAGAAAATTCTGAGTCAGTTTAATTTTTCGACACAAAGATTTCAAAGTGTTTAAATAAACAATTACTAAGGTGCATTTTTTGTTTTTATTATATTTAAAACTCCCACCGACAGAGCTCCCATAGACTAATGGCTAGAGTGTTAGGCTTCCAAGCGAGTGGCCCTGGGTTCGAGTCCCAGCCTGAACGAAAATCTTCAATGTATACTTTTAGTTTCTAATTTGAAATTTCTTCTTCTTTTTTTTTTAATTTTTCTCTTTTGCGAATATTGATTATTTATGTAGGGAGAAAAATTCTGAGTCAGTGTAATTATTCGACCTGTAAATTTCAAAGTGTTTGAATCAATAATTACCAAGGTGCATTTTTTGTTTTTATTATATTTAAGACTTCCATCGACAGAGCTCCGATAGCCTAATGGCTAGACCGTTGGGTTCCAAGCGCGTGGTACTGGGTTCGAGTCCCGGCCGGAACGAAAATCTTCCATGTATATATTTCTCTTCTAATTTGAAGATTCTTTTTTTTTTCAATTTCTTTCTTTTGCAAATATGGATTATTTATGTACGGAAGAAAATTCTGAGTCAGTTTAATCATTCGACCTTTAGATTTCAAAGATTTTAGATCAATAATTACTAAGGTGCATTTTTTGTTTTTATTATAATTAAGACACCGATCAACAGAGATCCGATAGTATATTGGCGAGAGCGTTGGGCTTCCATGAGTGTCGCCCTGGGTTCAAATCCCAGCCGGAAAGGAAATCTTAAATGCAAATATTTTTTTCTAATTTTATAATTCTTTTTTTTTATTTTTCCCTTTTGCGAAGTCAGTCAGTCAGTCTGACAGTCAATCAGTCAAGCACTCAGTCATTCAGTCTCAGTCAGTCAGTCCAGTCAGTCAGTCACTCAGTCAGTCAGTTAGTCCTTCAGCCAGTCAGTCAAGCAGTCAGTCATTTAGTCTCAGTCAGTCAGTCATTCAGTCAGTCAGTCAGTCAGGCAGTCAGTCAGTCAGTCAGTCGGTCAGTCCTGTGCAGTCAGTTAGTCACTAAAGCAGTCAGTCAGTCTCAGTCAGTCAGTCAGTCAGTCAGTCCAGTCCAGTCTCAGTCAGTCAGTCAGTCTCGGTCAGTCAGTCAGTCAGTCATTCAGTCAGTCAGTCAGTCAGACAGTCAGTCAGTCGGTCAGCCTTATTCAGTCAGTCTGTCAGTCAGTCAGTCAGTCAGCCTTATTCAGTCAGTCTGTCAGTCATCCTTATTCAGTCAGTCTGTCAGTCAGTCAGTCGGTCAGTCCTGTCCAGTCAGTCAGTCGGTCAGTCCTGTCCAGTCAGTCAGGTAGTCAAGCAGTCAGTCAGTCAGTGTCAGTCAGTCATTTAGTCATTCAGTCAGTCAGTGAAATAGCCAGTCAGAGAGTCAAGCAGTCAGTCAGTCAGTCTCAGTCAGTCAGTTAGTCAGTCAGTCAGTCAGTCAGTCCAGACTCAGTCAGTCAGGCAGTTAGTCAGTCAGTCTCGGTCAGTCAGTGAGTCAGTCAGTCAGTATCAGTCAGTCAGTGAGTCAGTCTGTCAGTCAGGCAGTATCAGTCAGGCAGTAAGACTCCGCTCGACAGAACTCCGATAGCCTAATGGCTAGACCGCTGGTCTTCCAAGCGAGTGACCTGGGTTCGAGTCCCAGCCGGAGCGAATATCTTCAATGTATATATTTCTTTTCTAATTTGAAAATTCTTTTTTTTTTTTCAATTTCTTTCCTTTGCAATTATTGATTATTTATGTAGGGAAGAAAATTCTGAGTCAGTTTAATTTTTCGACACGAAGATTTCAAAGTGTTTAAATAAACAATTACCAAGGTGCATTTTTTGTTTTTATTATATTTAAAACTCCCACAGACAGAGCTCCCATAGACTAATGGCTAGAGTGTTAGGCTTCCAAGCGAGTGGCCCTGGGTTCGAGTCCCAGCCTGAACGAAAATCTTCAATGTATACTTTTAGTTTCTAATTTGAAATTTCTTCTTCTTTTTTTTTAATTTTTCTCTTTTGCGAATATTGATTATTTATGTAGGGAGAAAAATTCTGAGTCAGTTTAATTATTCGACCTGTAAATTTCAAAGTGTTTGAATCAATAATTACCAAGGTGCATTTTTTGTTTTTATTATATTTAAGACTTCCATCGACAGAGCTCCGATAGCCTAATGGCTAGACCGTTGGGTTCCTAGCGCGTGGTACTGGGTTCGAGTCCCGGCCGGAAAGGAAATCTTAAATGCAAATACTTTTTTCTAATTTTATAATTCTTTTTTTTATTTTTCCCTTTTGCGAAGTCAGTCAGTCAGTCTGACAGTCAATCAGTCAAGCACTCAGTCATTCAGTCTCAGTCAGTCAGTCCAGTCAGTCAGTCAGTTAGTCCTTCAGCCAGTCAGTCAAGCAGTCAGTCATTTAGTCTCAGTCAGTCAGTCATTCAGTCAGTCAGTCAGTCAGTCAGTCGGTCAGTCCTGTGCAGTCAGTTAGTCACTAAAGCAGTCAGTCAGTCAGTCCAGTCCAGTCTCAGTCAGTCAGTCAGTCAGTCTCGGTCAGTCAGTCAGTCAGTCATTCAGTCAGTCAGTCAGTCAGGCAGTCAGTCAGTCGGTCAGCCTTATTCAGTCAGTCTGTCAGTCAGTCAGTCAGTCAGCCTTATTCAGTCAGTCTCTCAGTCATCCTTATTCAGTCAGTCTGTCAGTCAGTCAGTCGGTCAGTCCTGTCCAGTCAGTTAGTCAGTCAAGCAGTCAGTCAGGTAGTCAAGCAGTCAGTCAGTCAGTGTCAGTCAGTCATTTAGTCATTCAGTCAGTCAGTGAAATAGCCAGTCAGAGAGTCAAGCAGTCAGTCAGTCAGTCTCAGTCAGTCAGTTAGTCAGTCAGTCAGTCAGTCAGTCAGTCAGTCCAGTCTCAGTCAGTCAGGCAGTTAGTCAGTCAGTCTCGGTCAGTCAGTGAGTCAGTCAGTCAGTATCAGTCAGTCAGTGAGTCAGTCTGTCAGTCAGGCAGTATCAGTCAGGCAGTAAGACTCCGCTCGACAGAACTCCGATAGCCTAATGGCTAGACCGCTGGTCTTCCAAGCGAGTGGCCTGGGTTCGAGTCCCAGCCGGAGCGAATATCTTCAATGTATATATTTCTTTTCTAATTTGAAAATTCTTTTTTTTTTCAATTTCTTTCCTTTGCAATTATTGATTATTTATGTAGGGAAGAAAATTCTGAGTCAGTTTAATTTTTCGACACGAAGATTTCAAAGTGTTTAAATAAACAATTACCAAGGTGCATTTTTTGTTTTTATTATATTTAAAACTCCCACCGACAGAGCTCCCATAGACTAATGGCTAGAGTGTTAGGCTTCCAAGCGAGTGGCCCTGGGTTCGAGTCCCAGCCTGAACGAAAATCTTCAATGTATACTTTTAGTTTCTAATTTGAAATTTCTTCTTCTTTTTTTTTAATTTTTCTCTTTTGCGAATATTGATTATTTATGTAGGGAGAAAAATTCTGAGTCAGTGTAATTATTCGACCTGTAAATTTCAAAGTCTTTGAATCAATAATTACCAAGGTGCATTTTTTGTTTTTATTATATTTAAGACTTCCATCGACAGAGCTCCGATAGCCTAATGGCTAGACCGTTGGGTTCCAAGCGCGTGGTACTGGGTTCGAGTCCCGGCCGGAACGAAAATCTTCCATGTATATATTTCTCTTCTAATTTGAAGATTCTTTTTTTTTTTCAATTTCTTTCTTTTGCAAATATGGATTATTTATGTACGGAAGAAAATTCTGAGTCAGTTTAATCATTCGACCTTTAGATTTCAAAGATTTTAGATCAATAATTACTAAGGTGCATTTTTGTTTTTATTATAATTAAGACACCGATCAACAGAGATCCGATAGTATATTGGCGAGAGCGTTGGGCTTCCATGAGTGTCGCCCTGGGTTCAAATCCCAGCCGCAAAGGAAATCTTAAATGCAAATATTTTTTTCTAATTTTATAATTCTTTTTTTTTATTTTTCCCTTTTGCGAAGTCAGTCAGTCAGTCTGACAGTCAATCAGTCAAGCACTCAGTCATTCAGTCTCAGTCAGTCAGTCCAGTCAGTCAGTCACTCAGTCAGTCAGTTAGTCCTTCAGCCAGTCAGTCAAGCAGTCAGTCATTTAGTCTCAGTCAGTCAGTCATTCAGTCAGTCAGTCAGTCAGGCAGTCAGTCAGTCAGTCAGTCGGTCAGTCCTGTGCAGTCAGTTAGTCACTAAAGCAGTCAGTCAGTCTCAGTCAGTCAGTCAGTCAGTCAGTCCAGTCCAGTCTCAGTCAGTCAGTCAGTCAGTCTCGGTCAGTCAGTCAGTCAGTCATTCAGTCAGTCAGTCAGTCAGGCAGTCAGTCAGTCGGTCAGCCTTATTCAGTCAGTCTGTCAGTCAGTCAGTCAGTCAGCCTTATTCAGTCAGGGTGTCAGTCATCCTTATTCAGTCAGTCTGTCAGTTAGTCAGTCAAGCAGTCAGTCAGGTAGTCAAGCAGTCAATCAGTCAGTGTCAGTCAGTCATTTAGTCATTCAGTCAGTCAGTGAAATAGCCAGTCAGAGAGTCAAGCAGTCAGTCAGTCAGTCTCAGTCAGTCAGTCAGTCAGTCCAGTCTCAGTCAGTCAGGCAGTTAGTCAGTCCGTCTCGGTCAGTCAGTGAGTCAGTCAGTCAGTATCAGTCAGTCAGTAAGACTCCGCTCGACAGAACTCCGATAGCCTAATGGCTAGACCGCTGGTCTTCCAAGCGAGTGGCCTGGGTTCGAGTCCCAGCCGGAGCGAATATCTTCAATGTATATATTTCTTTTCTAATTTGAAAATTCTTTTTTTTTCAATTTCTTTCCTTTGCAATTATTGATTATTTATGTAGGGAAGAAAATTCTGAGTCAGTTTAATTTTTCGACACGAAGATTTCAAAGTGTTTAAATAAACAATTACCAAGGTGCATTTTTTGTTTTTATTATATTTAAAACTCCCACCGACAGAGCTCCCATAGACTAATGGCTAGAGTGTTAGGATTCCAAGCGAGTGGCCCTGGGTTCGAGTCCCAGCCTGAACGAAAATCTTCAATGTATACTTTTAGTTTCTAATTTGAAATTTCTTCTTCTTTTTTTTTAATTTTTCTCTTTTGCGAATATTGATTATTTATGTAGGGAGAAAAATTCTGAGTCAGTTTAATTATTCGACCTGTAAATTTCAAAGTGTTTGAATCAATAATTACCAAGGTGCATTTTTTGTTTTTATTATATTTAAGACTTCCATCGACAGAGCTCCAATAGCCTAATGGCTAGACCGTTGGGTTCCAAGCGCGTGGTACTGGGTTCGAGTCCCGGCCGGAACGAAAATCTTCAATGTATATATACCTTTTCTAATTTGAAGATTCTTTTTTTTTTCAATTTCTTTCTTTTGCAAATATGGATTATTTATGTACGGAAGAAAATTCTGAGTCAGTTTAATCATTCGACCTTTAGATTTCAAAGATTTTAGATCAATAATTACTAAGGTGCATTTTTGTTTTTATTATAATTAAGACACCGATCAACAGAGATCCGATAGTATATTGGCGAGAGCGTTGGGCTTCCATGAGTGTCGCCCTGGGTTCAAATCCCAGCCGCAAAGGAAATCTTAAATGCAAATATTTTTTTCTAATTTTATAATTCTTTTTTTTTATTTTTCCCTTTTGCGAAGTCAGTCAGTCAGTCTGACAGTCAATCAGTCAAGCACTCAGTCATTCAGTCTCAGTCAGTCAGTCCAGTCAGTCAGTCACTCAGTCAGTCAGTTAGTCCTTCAGCCAGTCAGTCAAGCAGTCAGTCATTTAGTCTCAGTCAGTCAGTCATTCAGTCAGTCTGTCAGTCAGGCAGTCAGTCAGTCAGTCAGTCGGTCAGTCCTGTGCAGTCAGTTAGTCACTAAAGCAGTCAGTCAGTCTCAGTCAGTCAGTCAGTCAGTCAGTCCAGTCCAGTCTCAGTCAGTCAGTCAGTCAGTCTCGGTCAGTCAGTCAGTCAGTCATTCAGTCAGTCAGTCAGTCAGGCAGTCAGTCAGTCGGTCAGCCTTATTCAGTCAGTCTGTCAGTCAGTCAGTCAGTCAGCCTTATTCAGTCAGGGTGTCAGTCATCCTTATTCAGTCAGTCTGTCAGTCAGTCAGTCGGTCAGTCCTGTCCAGTCAGTTAGTCAGTCAAGCAGTCAGTCAGGTAGTCAAGCAGTCAGTCAGTCAGTGTCAGTCAGTCATTTAGTCATTCAGTCAGTCAGTGAAATAGCCAGTCAGAGAGTCAAGCAGTCAGTCAGTCAGTCTCAGTCAGTCAGTCAGTCAGTCCAGTCTCAGTCAGTCAGTCACTCAGTCAGTCAGTTAGTCCTTCAGCCAGTCAGTCAGGCAGTCAGTCATTTAGTCTCAGTCAGTCAGTCATTCAGTCAGTCAGTCAGTCAGGCAGTCAGTCAGTCAGTCAGTCAGGCAGTCAGTCAGTCAGTCAGTCGGTCAGTCCTGTGCAGTCAGTTATTCACTAAAGCAGTCAGTCAGTCTCAGTCAGTCAGTCAGTCAGTCTCGGTCAGTCAGTCAGTCAGTCATTCAGTCAGTCAGTCAGTCAGGCAGTCAGTCAGTCGGTCAGCCTTATTCAGTCAGTCTGTCAGTCAGTCAGTCAGTCAGCCTTATTCAGTCAGTCTGTCAGTCATCCTTATTCAGTCAGTCTGTCAGTCAGTCAGTCGGTCAGTCCTGTCCAGTCAGTTAGTCAGTCAAGCAGTCAGTCAGGTAGTCAAGCAGTCAGTCAGTCAGTGTCAGTCAGTCATTTAGTCATTCAGTCAGTCAGTGAAATAGCCAGTCAGAGAGTCAAGCAGTCAGTCAGTCAGTCTCAGTCAGTCAGTTAGTCAGTCAGTCAGTCAGTCCAGTCTCAGTCAGTCAGGCAGTTAGTCAGTCAGTCTCGGTCAGTCAGTGAGTCAGTCAGTCAGTATCAGTCAGTAAGTGAGTCAGTCTGTCAGTCAGGCAGTATCAGTCAGGCAGTAAGACTCCGCTCGACAGAACTCCGATAGCCTAATGGCTAGACCGCTGGTCTTCCAAGCGAGTGGCCTGGGTTCGAGTCCCAGCCGGAGCGAATATCTTCAATGTATATATTTCTTTTCTAATTTGAAAATTCTTTTTTTTTCAATTTCTTTCCTTTGCAATTATTGATTATTTATGTAGGGAAGAAAATTCTGAGTCAGTTTAATTTTTCGACACGAAGATTTCAAAGTGTTTAAATAAACAATTACCAAGGTGCATTTTTTGTTTTTATTATATTTAAAACTCCCACCGACAGAGCTCCCATAGACTAATGGCTAGAGTGTTAGGCTTCCAAGCGAGTGGCCCTGGGTTCGAGTCCCAGCCTGAACGAAAATCTTCAATGTATACTTTTAGTTTCTAATTTGAAATTTCTTCTTCTTTTTTTTTTAATTTTTCTCTTTTGCGAATATTGATTATTTATGTAGGGAGAAAAATTCTGAGTCAGTGTAATTATTCGACCTGTAAATTTCAAAGTGTTTGAATCAATAATTACCAAGGTGCATTTTTTGTTTTTATTATATTTAAGACTTCCATCGACAGAGCTCCGATAGCCTAATGGCTAGACCGTTGGGTTCCAAGCGCGTGGTACTGGGTTCGAGTCCCGGCCGGAACGAAAATCTTCCATGTATATATTTCTCTTCTAATTTGAAGATTCTTTTTTTTTTCAATTTCTTTCTTTTGCAAATATGGATTATTTATGTACGGAAGAAAATTCTGAGTCAGTTTAATCATTCGACCTTTAGATTTCAAAGATTTTAGATCAATAATTACTAAGGTGCATTTTTTGTTTTTATTATAATTAAGACACCGATCAACAGAGATCCGATAGTATATTGGCGAGAGCGTTGGGCTTCCATGAGTGTCGCCCTGGGTTCAAATCCCAGCCGGAAAGGAAATCTTAAATGCAAATATTTTTTTCTAATTTTATAATTCTTTTTTTTTATTTTTCCCTTTTGCGAAGTCAGTCAGTCAGTCTGACAGTCAATCAGTCAAGCACTCAGTCATTCAGTCTCAGTCAGTCAGTCCAGTCAGTCAGTCACTCAGTCAGTCAGTCAGGCAGTCAGTCAGTCAGTCAGGCAGTCAGTCAGTCGGTCAGTCCTGTGCAGTCAGTTAGTCACTAAAGCAGTCAGTCAGTCTCAGTCAGTCAGTCAGTCAGTCAGTCCAGTCCAGTCTCAGTCAGTCAGTCAGTCAGTCTCGGTCAGTCAGTCAGTCAGTCATTCAGTCAGTCAGTCAGTCAGGCAGTCAGTCAGTCGGTCAGCCTTATTCAGTCAGTCTGTCAGTCAGTCAGTCAGTCAGCCTTATTCAGTCAGTCTGTCAGTCATCCTTATTCAGTCAGTCTGTCAGTCAGTCAGTCGGTCAGTCCTGTCCAGTCAGTTAGTCAGTCAAGCAGTCAGTCAGGTAGTCAAGCAGTCAGTCAGTCAGTGTCAGTCAGTCATTTAGTCATTCAGTCAGTCAGTGAAATAGCCAGTCAGAGAGTCAAGCAGTCAGTCATTCAGTCTCAGCCAGTCAGTCAAGCAGTCAGTCATTTAGTCTCAGTCAGTCAGTCATTCAGTCAGTCAGTCAGTCAGGCAGTCACTCAGTCAGTCAGGCAGTCAGTCAGTCGGTCAGTCCTGTGCAGTCAGTTAGTCACTAAAGCAGTCAGTCAGTCTCAGTCAGTCAGTCAGTCAGTCAGTCCAGTCCAGTCTCAGTCAGTCAGTCAGTCAGTCTCGGTCAGTCAGTCAGTCAGTCAGCCTTATTCAGTAAGTCTGTCAGTCATCCTTATTCAGTCAGTCTGTCAGTCAGTCAGTCGGTCAGTCCTGTCCAGTCAGTTAGTCAGTCAAGCAGTCAGTCAGGTAGTCAAGCAGTCAGTCAGTCAGTGTCAGTCAGTCATTTAGTCATTCAGTCAGTCAGTGAAATAGCCAGTCAGAGAGTCAAGCAGTCAGTCAGTCAGTCTCAGTCAGTCAGTCAGTCAGTCAGTCAGTCCAGTCTCAGTCAGTCAGGCAGTTAGTCAGTCCGTCTCGGTCAGTCAGTGAGTCAGTCAGTCAGTATCAGTCAGTCAGTGAGTCAGTCTGTCAGTCAGGCAGTATCAGTCAGGCAGTAAGACTCCGCTCGACAGAACTCCGATAGCCTAATGGCTAGACCGCTGGTCTTCCAAGCGAGTGGCCTGGGTTCGAGTCCCAGCTGGAGCGAATATCTTCAATGTATATATTTCTTTTCTAATTTGAAAATTCTTTTTTTTTTCAATTTCTTTCCTTTGCAATCATTGATTATTTATGTAGGGTAGAAAATTCTGAGTCAGTTTAATTTTTCGACACGAAGATTTCAAAGTGTTTAAATAAACAATTACCGAGGTGCATTTTTTGTTTTTATTATATTTAAAACTCCCACCGACAGAGCTCCCATAGACTAATGGCTAGAGTGTTAGGCTTCCAAGCGAGTGGCCCTGGGTTCGAGTCCCAGCCTGAACGAAAATCTTCAATGTATACTTTTAGTTTCTAATTTGAAATTTCTTCTTCTTTTTTTTTTAATTTTTCTCTTTTGCGAATATTGATTATTTATGTAGGGAGAAAAATTCTGAGTCAGTTTAATTATTCGACCTGTACATTTCAAAGTGTTTGAATCAATAATTACCAAGGTGCATTTTTTGTTTTTATTATATTTAAGACGTCCATCGACAGAGCTCCGATAGCCTAATGGCTAGACCGTTGGGTTCCTAGCGCGTGGTACTGGGTTCGAGTCCCGGCCGGAAAGGAAATCTTAAATGCAAATATTTTTTTCTAATTTTATAATTCTTTTTTTTTTATTTTTCCCTTTTGCGAAGTCAGTCAGTCAGTCTGACAGTCAATCAGTCAAGCACTCAGTCATTCAGTCTCAGTCAGTCAGTCCAGTCAGTCAGTCACTCAGTCAGTCAGTTAGTCCTTCAGCCAGTCAGTCAAGCAGTCAGTCATTTAGTCTCAGTCAGTCAGTCATTCAGTCAGTCAGTCAGTCAGGCAGTCAGTCAGTCAGTCAGTCGGTCAGTCCTGTGCAGTCAGTTAGTCACTAAAGCAGTCAGTCAGTCTCAGTCAGTCAGTCAGTCAGTCAGTCCAGTCCAGTCTCAGTCAGTCAGTCAGTCAGTCATTCAGTCAGTCAGTCAGTCAGGCAGTCAGTCAGTCGGTCAGCCTTATTCAGTCAGTCAGTCAGTCAGTCAGCCTTATTCAGTCAGTCTGTCAGTCATCCTTATTCAGTCAGTCTGTCAGTCAGTCAGTCGGTCAGTCCTGTCCAGTCAGTTAGTCAGTCAAGCAGTCAGTCAGGTAGTCAAGCAGTCAGTCAGTCAGTGTCAGTCAGTCATTTAGTCATTCAGTCAGTCAGTGAAATAGCCAGTCAGAGAGTCAAGCAGTCAGTCAGTCAGTCTCAGTCAGTCAGTTAGTCAGTCAGTCAGTCAGTCAGTCAGTCAGTCCAGTCTCAGTCAGTCAGGCAGTTAGTCAGTCAGTCTCGGTCAGTCAGTGAGTCAGTCAGTCAGTATCAGTCAGTCAGTGAGTCAGTCTGTCAGTCAGGCAGTATCAGTCAGGAAGTAAGACTCCGCTCGACAGAACTCCGATAGCCTAATGGCTAGACCGCTGGTCTTCCAAGCGAGTGGCCTGGGTTCGAGTCCCAGCCGGAGCGAATATCTTCAATGTATATATTTCTTTTCTAATTTGAAAATTCTTTTTTTTTTCAATTTCTTTCCTTTGCAATTATTGATTATTTATGTAGGGAAGAAAATTCTGAGTCAGTTTAATTTTTCGACACGAAGATTTCAAAGTGTTTAAATAAACAATTACCAAGGTGCATTTTTTGTTTTTATTATATTTAAGACTTCCACCGACAGAGCTCCCATAGACTAATGGCTAGAGTGTTAGGCTTCCAAGCGAGTGGCCCTGGGTTCGAGTCCCAGCCTGAACGAAAATCTTCAATGTATACTTTTAGTTTCTAATTTGAAATTTCTTCTTCTTTTTTTTTTAATTTTTCTCTTTTGCGAATATTGATTATTTATGTAGGGAGAAAAATTCTGAGTCAGTTTAATTATTCGACCTGTACATTTCAAAGTGTTTGAATCAATAATTACCAAGGTGCATTGTTTGTTTTTATTATATTTAAGACGTCCATCGACGGAGCTCCGATAGCCTAATGGCTAGACCGTTGGGTTCCTAGCGCGTGGTACTGGGTTCGAGTCCCGGCCGGAAAGGAAATCTTAAATGCAAATATTTTTTTCTAATTTTATAATTCTTTTTTTTTTTATTTTTCCCTTTTGCGAAGTCAGTCAGTCAGTCTGACAGTCAATCAGTCAAGCACTCAGTCATTCAGTCTCAGTCAGTCAGTCCAGTCAGTCAGTCACTCAGTCAGTCAGTTAGTCCTTCAGCCAGTCAGTCAAGCAGTCAGTCATTTAGTCTCAGTCAGTCAGTCATTCAGTCAGTCAGTCAGTCAGGCAGTCAGTCAGTCAGTCAGTCGGTCAGTCCTGTGCAGTCAGTTAGTCACTAAAGCAGTCAGTCAGTCTCAGTCAGTAAGTCAGTCAGTCAGTCCAGTCCAGTCTCAGTCAGTCAGTCAGTCAGTCATTCAGTCAGTCAGTCAGTCAGTCAGTCAGTCAGTCGGTCAGCCTTATTCAGTCAGTCAGCCTTATTCAGTCAGTCTGTCAGTCATCCTTATTCAGTCAGTCTGTCAGTCAGTCAGTCGGTCAGTCCTGTCCAGTCAGTTAGTCAGTCAAGCAGTCAGTCAGGTAGTCAAGCAGTCAGTCAGTCAGTGTCAGTCAGTCATTTAGTCATTCAGTCAGTCAGTGAAATAGCCAGTCAGAGAGTCAAGCAGTCAGTCAGTCAGTCTCAGTCAGTCAGTTAGTCAGTCAGTCAGTCAGTCAGTCAGTCAGTCCAGTCTCAGTCAGTCAGGCAGTTAGTCAGTCAGTCTCGGTCAGTCAGTGAGTCAGTCAGTCAGTATCAGTCAGTCAGTGAGTCAGTCTGTCAGTCAGGCAGTATCAGTCAGGCAGTAAGACTCCGCTCGACAGAACTCCGATAGACTAATGGCTAGACCGCTGGTCTTCCAAGCGAGTGGCCTGGGTTCGAGTCCCAGCCGGAGCGAATATCTTCAATGTATATATTTCTTTTCTAATTTGAAAATTCTTTTTTTTTTCAATTTCTTTCCTTTGCAATTATTGATTATTTATGTAGGGAAGAAAATTCTGAGTCAGTTTAATTTTTCGACACGAAGATTTCAAAGTGTTTAAATAAACAATTACCAAGGTGCATTTTTTGTTTTTATTATATTTAAAACTCCCACCGACAGAGCTCCCATAGACTAATGGCTAGAGTGTTAGGCTTCCAAGCGAGTGGCCCTGGGTTCGAGTCCCAGCCTGAACGAAAATCTTCAATGTATACTTTTAGTTTCTAATTTGAAATTTCTTCTTCTTTTTTTTTTAATTTTTCTCTTTTGTGAATATTGATTATTTATGTAGGGAGAAAAATTCTGAGTCAGTTTAATTATTCGACCTGTAAATTTCAAAGTGTTTGAATCAATAATTACCAAGGTGCATTTTTTGTTTTTATTATATTTAAGACTTCCATCGACCGAGCTCCGATAGCCTAATGGCTAGACCGTTGGGTTCCAAGCGCGTGGTACTGGGTTCGAGTCCCGGCCGGAACGAAAATCTTCCATGTATATATTTCTCTTCTAATTTGAAGATTCTTTTTTTTTTCAATTTCTTTCTTTTGCAAATATGGATTATTTATGTACGGAAGAAAGTTCTGAGTCAGTTTAATCATTCGACCTTTATATTTCAAAGATTTTAGATCAATAATTACTAAGGTGCATTTTTTGTTTTTATTATAATTAAGACACCGATCAACAGAGATCCGATAGTATATTGGCGAGAGCGTTGGGCTTCCATGAGTGTCGCCCTGGGTTCAAATCCCAGCCGGAAAGGAAATCTTAAATGCAAATATTTTTTTCTAATTTTATAATTCTTTTTTTTTATTTTTCCCTTTTGCGAAGTCAGTCAGTCAGTCTGACAGTCAATCAGTCAAGCACTCAGTCATTCAATCTCAGTCAGTCAGTCCAGTCAGTCAGTCACTCAGTCAGTCAGTTAGTCCTTCAGTCAGTCAGTCAAGCAGTCAGTCATTTAGTCTCAGTCAGTCAGTCATTCAGTCAGTCAGTCAGTCAGGCAGTCAGTCAGTCAGTCAGTCGGTCAGTCCTGTGCAGTCAGTTAGTCACTAAAGCAGTCAGTCAGTCTCAGTCAGTCAGTCAGTCAGTCAGTCCAGTCCAGTCTCAGTCAGTCAGTCAGTCAGTCTCGGTCAGTCAGTCAGTCAGTCATTCAGTCAGTCAGTCAGTCAGGCAGTCAGTCAGTCGGTCAGCCTTATTCAGTCAGTCTGTCAGTCAGTCAGTCAGTCAGCCTTATTCAGTCAGTCTGTCAGTCATCCTTATTCAGTCAGTCTGTCAGTCAGTCAGTCGGTCAGTCCTGTCCAGTCAGTTAGTCAGTCAAGCAGTCAGTCAGGTAGTCAAGCAGTCAGTCAGTCAGTGTCAGTCAGTCATTTAGTCATTCAGTCAGTCAGTGAAATAGCCAGTCAGAGAGTCAAGCAGTCAGTCAGTCAGTCTCAGTCAGTCAGTCTCAGTCAGTCAGTTAGTCAGTCAGTCAGTCAGTCCAGTCTCAGTCAGTCAGGCAGTTAGTCAGTCAGTCTCGGTCAGTCAGTGAGTCAGTCAGTCAGTATCAGTCAGTCAGTGAGTCAGTCAGTGAGTCAGTCTGTCAGTCAGGCAGTAAGACTCCGCTCGACAGAACTCCGATAGCCTAATGGCTAGACCGCTGGTCTTCCAAGCGAGTGGCCTGGGTTCGAGTCCCAGCCGGAGCGAATATCTTCAATGTATATATTTCTTTTCTAATTTGAAAATTCTTTTTTTTTTCAATTTCTTTCCTTTGCAATTATTGATTATTTATGTAGGGAAGAAAATTCTGAGTCAGTTTAATTTTTCGACACGAAGATTTCAAAGTGTTTAAATAAACAATTACCAAGGTGCATTTTTTGTTTTTATTATATTTAAAACTACCACCGACAGAGCTCCCATAGACTAATGGCTAGAGTGTTAGGCTTCCAAGCGAGTGGCCCTGGGTTCGAGTCCCAGCCTGAACGAAAATCTTCAATGTATACTTTTAGTTTCTAATTTGAAATTTATTCTTCTTTTTTTTTAATTTTTCTCTTTTGCAAATATTGATTATTTATGTAGGAAGAAAAATTCTGAGTCAGTTTAATTATTCGACCTGTAAATTTCAAAGTGTTTGAATCAATAATTACCAAGGTGCATTTTTTGTTTTTATTATATTTAAGACTTCCATCGACAGAACTCCGATAGCCTAATGGCTAGACCGTTGGGTTCCTAGCGCGTGGTACTGGGTTCGAGTCCCGGCCGGAAAGGAAATCTTAAATGCAAATATTTTTTTCTAATTTTATAATTCTTTTTTTTTTATTTTTCCCATTTGCGAAGTCAGTCAGTCAGTCTGACAGTCAATCAGTCAAGCACTCAGTCATTCAGTCTCAGTCAGTCAGTCCAGTCAGTCAGTCACTCAGTCAGTCAGTTAGTCCTTCAGCCAGTCAATCAAGCAGTCAGTCATTTAGTCTCATTCAGTCAGTCAGTCAGTCAGTCCAGTCCAGTCTCAGTCAGTCAGTCAGTCAGTCTCGGTCAGTCAGTCAGTCAGTCAGTCAGTCAGGCAGTCAGTCAGTCGGTCAGCCTTATTCAGTCAGTCTGTCAGTCAGTCAGTCAGTCAGCCTTATTCAGTCAGTCTGTCAGTCATCCTTATTCAGTCAGTCTGTCAGTCAGTCAGTCGGTCAGTCCTGTCCAGTCAGTTAGTCAGTCAAGCAGTCAGTCAGGTAGTCAAGCAGTCAGTCAGTCAGTGTCAGTCAGTCATTTAGTCATTCAGTCAGTCAGTGAAATAGCCAGTCAGAGAGTCAAGCAGTCAGTCAGTCAGTCTCAGTCAGTCAGTTAGTCAGTCAGTCAGTCAGTCAGTCAGTCAGTCCAGTCTCAGTCAGTCAGGCAGTTAGTCAGTCAGTCTCGGTCAGTCAGTGAGTCAGTCAGTCAGTATCAGTCAGTCAGTGAGTCAGTCTGTCAGTCAGGCAGTATCAGTCAGGCAGTAAGACTCCGCTCGACAGAACTCCGATAGCCTAATGGCTAGACCGCTGGTCTTCCAAGCGAGTGGCCTGGGTTCGAGTCCCAGCCGGAGCGAATATCTTCAATGTATATATTTCTTTTCTAATTTGAAAATTCTTTTTTTTTTCAATTTCTTTCCTTTGCAATTATTGATTATTTATGTAGGGAAGAAAATTCTGAGTCAGTTTAATTTTTCGACACGAAGATTTCAAAGTGTTTAAATAAACAATTACCAAGGTGCATTTTTTGTTTTTATTATATTTAAAACTCCCACCGACAGAGCTCCCATAGACTAATGGCTAGATTGTTAGGCTTCCAAGCGAGTGGCCCTGGGTTCGAGTCCCAGCCTGAACGAAAATCTTCAATGTATACTTTTAGTTTCTAATTTGAAATTTCTTCTTCTTTTTTTTTTAATTTTTCTCTTTTGCAAATATTGATTATTTATGTAGGAAGAAAAATTCTGAGTCAAAATAATTCGACCTGTAAATTTCAAAGTGTTTGAATCAATAATTACCAAGGTGCATTTTTTATTTTTATTATATTTAAGATTTCCATCGACAGAGCTCCGATAGCCTAATGGCTAGACCGTTGGGTTCCTAGCGCGTGGTACTGGGTTCGAGTCCCGGCCGGAAAGGAAATCTTAAATGCAAATATTTTTTTCTAATTTTATAATTCTTTTTTTTCTATTTTTCCCTTTTGCGAAGTCAGTCAGTCAGTCTGACAGTCAATCAGTCAAGCACTCAGTCATTCAGTCTCAGTCAGTCATTTCAGTCAGTCAGTCACTCAGTCAGTCAGTTAGTCCTTCAGCCAGTCAGTCAAGCAGTCAGTCATTTAGTCTCAGTCAGTCAGTCATTCAGTCAGTCAGTCAGTCAGGCAGTCAGTCAGTCAGTCAGTCGGTCAGTCCTGTGCAGTCAGTTAGTCACTAAAGCAGTCAGTCAGTCTCAGTCAGTCAGTCAGTCAGTCAGTCCAGTCCAGTCTCAGTCAGTCAGTCAGTCAGTCATTCAGTCAGTCAGTCAGGCAGTCAGTCAGTCAGTCGGTCAGCCTTATTCAGTCAGTCTGTCAGTCAGTCAGTCAGTCAGCCTTATTCAGTCAGTCTGTCAGTCATCCTTATTCAGTCAGTCTGTCAGTCAGTCAGTCGGTCAGTCCTGTCCAGTCAGTTAGTCAGTCAAGCAGTCAGTCAGGTAGTCAAGCAGTCAGTCAGTCAGTGTCAGTCAGTCATTTAGTCATTCAGTCAGTCAGTGAAATAGCCAGTCAGAGAGTCAAGCAGTCAGTCATTCAGTCTCAGCCAGTCAGTCAAGCAGTCAGTCATTTAGTCTCAGTCAGTCAGTCATTCAGTCAGTCAGTCAGTCAGGCAGTCACTCAGTCAGTCAGGCAGTCAGTCAGTCGGTCAGTCCTGTGCAGTCAGTTAGTCACTAAAGCAGTCAGTCAGTCTCAGTCAGTCAGTCAGTCAGTCAGTCCAGTCCAGTCTCAGTCAGTCAGTCAGTCAGTCTCGGTCAGTCAGTCAGTCAGTCAGCCTTATTCAGTAAGTCTGTCAGTCATCCTTATTCAGTCAGTCTGTCAGTCAGTCAGTCGGTCAGTCCTGTCCAGTCAGTTAGTCAGTCAAGCAGTCAGTCAGGTAGTCAAGCAGTCAGTCAGTCAGTGTCAGTCAGTCATTTAGTCATTCAGTCAGTCAGTGAAATAGCCAGTCAGAGAGTCAAGCAGTCAGTCAGTCAGTCTCAGTCAGTCAGTCAGTCAGTCAGTCAGTCCAGTCTCAGTCAGTCAGGCAGTTAGTCAGTCCGTCTCGGTCAGTCAGTGAGTCAGTCAGTCAGTATCAGTCAGTCAGTGAGTCAGTCTGTCAGTCAGGCAGTATCAGTCAGGCAGTAAGACTCCGCTCGACAGAACTCCGATAGCCTAATGGCTAGACCGCTGGTCTTCCAAGCGAGTGGCCTGGGTTCGAGTCCCAGCTGGAGCGAATATCTTCAATGTATATATTTCTTTTCTAATTTGAAAATTCTTTTTTTTTTCAATTTCTTTCCTTTGCAATCATTGATTATTTATGTAGGGTAGAAAATTCTGAGTCAGTTTAATTTTTCGACACGAAGATTTCAAAGTGTTTAAATAAACAATTACCGAGGTGCATTTTTTGTTTTTATTATATTTAAAACTCCCACCGACAGAGCTCCCATAGACTAATGGCTAGAGTGTTAGGCTTCCAAGCGAGTGGCCCTGGGTTCGAGTCCCAGCCTGAACGAAAATCTTCAATGTATACTTTTAGTTTCTAATTTGAAATTTCTTCTTCTTTTTTTTTTAATTTTTCTCTTTTGCGAATATTGATTATTTATGTAGGGAGAAAAATTCTGAGTCAGTTTAATTATTCGACCTGTACATTTCAAAGTGTTTGAATCAATAATTACCAAGGTGCATTTTTTGTTTTTATTATATTTAAGACGTCCATCGACAGAGCTCCGATAGCCTAATGGCTAGACCGTTGGGTTCCTAGCGCGTGGTACTGGGTTCGAGTCCCGGCCGGAAAGGAAATCTTAAATGCAAATATTTTTTTCTAATTTTATAATTCTTTTTTTTTTATTTTTCCCTTTTGCGAAGTCAGTCAGTCAGTCTGACAGTCAATCAGTCAAGCACTCAGTCATTCAGTCTCAGTCAGTCAGTCCAGTCAGTCAGTCACTCAGTCAGTCAGTTAGTCCTTCAGCCAGTCAGTCAAGCAGTCAGTCATTTAGTCTCAGTCAGTCAGTCATTCAGTCAGTCAGTCAGTCAGGCAGTCAGTCAGTCAGTCAGTCGGTCAGTCCTGTGCAGTCAGTTAGTCACTAAAGCAGTCAGTCAGTCTCAGTCAGTCAGTCAGTCAGTCAGTCCAGTCCAGTCTCAGTCAGTCAGTCAGTCAGTCATTCAGTCAGTCAGTCAGTCAGGCAGTCAGTCAGTCGGTCAGCCTTATTCAGTCAGTCAGTCAGTCAGTCAGCCTTATTCAGTCAGTCTGTCAGTCATCCTTATTCAGTCAGTCTGTCAGTCAGTCAGTCGGTCAGTCCTGTCCAGTCAGTTAGTCAGTCAAGCAGTCAGTCAGGTAGTCAAGCAGTCAGTCAGTCAGTGTCAGTCAGTCATTTAGTCATTCAGTCAGTCAGTGAAATAGCCAGTCAGAGAGTCAAGCAGTCAGTCAGTCAGTCTCAGTCAGTCAGTTAGTCAGTCAGTCAGTCAGTCAGTCAGTCAGTCCAGTCTCAGTCAGTCAGGCAGTTAGTCAGTCAGTCTCGGTCAGTCAGTGAGTCAGTCAGTCAGTATCAGTCAGTCAGTGAGTCAGTCTGTCAGTCAGGCAGTATCAGTCAGGAAGTAAGACTCCGCTCGACAGAACTCCGATAGCCTAATGGCTAGACCGCTGGTCTTCCAAGCGAGTGGCCTGGGTTCGAGTCCCAGCCGGAGCGAATATCTTCAATGTATATATTTCTTTTCTAATTTGAAAATTCTTTTTTTTTTCAATTTCTTTCCTTTGCAATTATTGATTATTTATGTAGGGAAGAAAATTCTGAGTCAGTTTAATTTTTCGACACAAAGATTTCAAAGTGTTTAAATAAACAATTACCAAGGTGCATTTTTTGTTTTTATTATATTTAAGACTTCCACCGACAGAGCTCCCATAGACTAATGGCTAGAGTGTTAGGCTTCCAAGCGAGTGGCCCTGGGTTCGAGTCCCAGCCTGAACGAAAATCTTCAATGTATACTTTTAGTTTCTAATTTGAAATTTCTTCTTCTTTTTTTTTTAATTTTTCTCTTTTGCGAATATTGATTATTTATGTAGGGAGAAAAATTCTGAGTCAGTTTAATTATTCGACCTGTACATTTCAAAGTGTTTGAATCAATAATTACCAAGGTGCATTTTTTGTTTTTATTATATTTAAGACGTCCATCGACAGAGCTCCGATAGCCTAATGGCTAGACCGTTGGGTTCCTAGCGCGTGGTACTGGGTTCGAGTCCCGGCCGGAAAGGAAATCTTAAATGCAAATATTTTTTTCTAATTTTATAATTCTTTTTTTTTTTATTTTTCCCTTTTGCGAAGTCAGTCAGTCAGTCTGACAGTCAATCAGTCAAGCACTCAGTCATTCAGTCTCAGTCAGTCAGTCCAGTCAGTCAGTCACTCAGTCAGTCAGTTAGTCCTTCAGCCAGTCAGTCAAGCAGTCAGTCATTTAGTCTCAGTCAGTCAGTCATTCAGTCAGTCAGTCAGTCAGGCAGTCAGTCAGTCAGTCAGTCGGTCAGTCCTGTGCAGTCAGTTAGTCACTAAAGCAGTCAGTCAGTCTCAGTCAGTAAGTCAGTCAGTCAGTCCAGTCCAGTCTCAGTCAGTCAGTCAGTCAGTCATTCAGTCAGTCAGTCAGTCAGTCAGTCAGTCAGTCGGTCAGCCTTATTCAGTCAGTCAGCCTTATTCAGTCAGTCTGTCAGTCATCCTTATTCAGTCAGTCTGTCAGTCAGTCAGTCGGTCAGTCCTGTCCAGTCAGTTAGTCAGTCAAGCAGTCAGTCAGGTAGTCAAGCAGTCAGTCAGTCAGTGTCAGTCAGTCATTTAGTCATTCAGTCAGTCAGTGGAATAGCCAGTCAGAGAGTCAAGCAGTCAGTCAGTCAGTCTCAGTCAGTCAGTTAGTCAGTCAGTCAGTCAGTCAGTCAGTCAGTCCAGTCTCAGTCAGTCAGGCAGTTAGTCAGTCAGTCTCGGTCAGTCAGTGAGTCAGTCAGTCAGTATCAGTCAGTCAGTGAGTCAGTCTGTCAGTCAGGCAGTATCAGTCAGGCAGTAAGACTCCGCTCGACAGAACTCCGATAGACTAATGGCTAGACCGCTGGTCTTCCAAGCGAGTGGCCTGGGTTCGAGTCCCAGCCGGAGCGAATATCTTCAATGTATATATTTCTTTTCTAATTTGAAAATTCTTTTTTTTTTCAATTTCTTTCCTTTGCAATTATTGATTATTTATGTAGGGAAGAAAATTCTGAGTCAGTTTAATTTTTCGACACGAAGATTTCAAAGTGTTTAAATAAACAATTACCAAGGTGCATTTTTTGTTTTTATTATATTTAAAACTCCCACCGACAGAGCTCCCATAGACTAATGGCTAGAGTGTTAGGCTTCCAAGCGAGTGGCCCTGGGTTCGAGTCCCAGCCTGAACGAAAATCTTCAATGTATACTTTTAGTTTCTAATTTGAAATTTCTTCTTCTTTTTTTTTTAATTTTTCTCTTTTGTGAATATTGATTATTTATGTAGGGAGAAAAATTCTGAGTCAGTTTAATTATTCGACCTGTAAATTTCAAAGTGTTTGAATCAATAATTACCAAGGTGCATTTTTTGTTTTTATTATATTTAAGACTTCCATCGACCGAGCTCCGATAGCCTAATGGCTAGACCGTTGGGTTCCAAGCGCGTGGTACTGGGTTCGAGTCCCGGCCGGAACGAAAATCTTCCATGTATATATTTCTCTTCTAATTTGAAGATTCTTTTTTTTTTCAATTTCTTTCTTTTGCAAATATGGATTATTTATGTACGGAAGAAAGTTCTGAGTCAGTTTAATCATTCGACCTTTATATTTCAAAGATTTTAGATCAATAATTACTAAGGTGCATTTTTTGTTTTTATTATAATTAAGACACCGATCAACAGAGATCCGATAGTATATTGGCGAGAGCGTTGGGCTTCCATGAGTGTCGCCCTGGGTTCAAATCCCAGCCGGAAAGGAAATCTTAAATGCAAATATTTTTTTCTAATTTTATAATTCTTTTTTTTTATTTTTCCCTTTTGCGAAGTCAGTCAGTCAGTCTGACAGTCAATCAGTCAAGCACTCAGTCATTCAATCTCAGTCAGTCAGTCCAGTCAGTCAGTCACTCAGTCAGTCAGTTAGTCCTTCAGCCAGTCAGTCAAGCAGTCAGTCATTTAGTCTCAGTCAGTCAGTCATTCAGTCAGTCAGTCAGTCAGGCAGTCAGTCAGTCAGTCAGTCGGTCAGTCCTGTGCAGTCAGTTAGTCACTAAAGCAGTCAGTCAGTCTCAGTCAGTCAGTCAGTCAGTCAGTCCAGTCCAGTCTCAGTCAGTCAGTCAGTCAGTCAGTCTCGGTCAGTCAGTCAGTCAGTCAGTCAGTCAGGCAGTCAGTCAGTCGGTCAGCCTTATTCAGTCAGTCTGTCAGTCAGTCAGTCAGTCAGCCTTATTCAGTCAGTCTGTCAGTCATCCTTATTCAGTCAGTCTGTCAGTCAGTCAGTCGGTCAGTCCTGTCCAGTCAGTTAGTCAGTCAAGCAGTCAGTCAGGTAGTCAAGCAGTCAGTCAGTCAGTGTCAGTCAGTCATTTAGTCATTCAGTCAGTCAGTGAAATAGCCAGTCAGAGAGTCAAGCAGTCAGTCAGTCAGTCTCAGTCAGTCAGTCTCAGTCAGTCAGTTAGTCAGTCAGTCAGTCAGTCCAGTCTCAGTCAGTCAGGCAGTTAGTCAGTCAGTCTCGGTCAGTCAGTGAGTCAGTCAGTCAGTATCAGTCAGTCAGTGAGTCAGTCTGTCAGTCAGGCAGTATCAGTCAGGCAGTAAGACTCCGCTCGACAGAACTCCGATAGCCTAATGGCTAGACCGCTGGTCTTCCAAGCGAGTGGCCTGGGTTCGAGTCCCAGCCGGAGCGAATATCTTCAATGTATATATTTCTTTTCTAATTTGAAAATTCTTTTTTTTTCAATTTCTTTCCTTTGCAATTATTGATTATTTATGTAGGGAAGAAAATTCTGAGTCAGTTTAATTTTTCGACACGAAGATTTCAAAGTGTTTAAATAAACAATTACCAAGGTGCATTTTTTGTTTTTATTATATTTAAAACTCCCACCGACAGAGCTCCCATAGACTAATGGCTAGAGTGTTAGGCTTCCAAGCGAGTGGCCCTGGGTTCGAGTCCCAGCCTGAACGAAAATCTTCAATGTATACTTTTAGTTTCTAATTTGAAATTTCTTCTTCTTTTTTTTTAATTTTTCTCTTTTGCAAATATTGATTATTTATGTAGGAGGAAAAATTCTGAGTCAGTTTAATTATTCGACCTGTAAATTTCAAAGTGTTTGAATCAATAATTACCAAGGTGCATTTTTTGTTTTTATTATATTTAAGACTTCCATCGACAGAACTCCGATAGCCTAATGGCTAGACCGTTGGGTTCCTAGCGCGTGGTACTGGGTTCGAGTCCCGGCCGGAAAGGAAATCTTAAATGCAAATATTTTTTTCTAATTTTATAATTCTTTTTTTTTTATTTTTCCCTTTTGCGAAGTCAGTCAGTCAGTCTGACAGTCAATCAGTCAAGCACTCAGTCATTCAGTCTCAGTCAGTCAGTCCAGTCAGTCAGTCACTCAGTCAGTCAGTTAGTCCTTCAGCCAGTCAATCAAGCAGTCAGTCATTTAGTCTCATTCAGTCAGTCAGTCAGTCAGTCCAGTCCAGTCTCAGTCAGTCAGTCAGTCAGTCTCGGTCAGTCAGTCAGTCAGTCAGTCAGTCAGGCAGTCAGTCAGTCGGTCAGCCTTATTCAGTCAGTCTGTCAGTCAGTCAGTCAGTCAGCCTTATTCAGTCAGTCTGTCAGTCATCCTTATTCAGTCAGTCTGTCAGTCAGTCAGTCGGTCAGTCCTGTCCAGTCAGTTAGTCAGTCAAGCAGTCAGTCAGGTAGTCAAGCAGTCAGTCAGTCAGTGTCAGTCAGTCATTTAGTCATTCAGTCAGTCAGTGAAATAGCCAGTCAGAGAGTCAAGCAGTCAGTCAGTCAGTCTCAGTCAGTCAGTTAGTCAGTCAGTCAGTCAGTCAGTCAGTCAGTCCAGTCTCAGTCAGTCAGGCAGTTAGTCAGTCAGTCTCGGTCAGTCAGTGAGTCAGTCAGTCAGTATCAGTCAGTCAGTGAGTCAGTCTGTCAGTCAGGCAGTAAGACTCCGCTCGACAGAACTCCGATAGCCTAATGGCTAGACCGCTGGTCTTCCAAGCGAGTGGCCTGGGTTCGAGTCCCAGCCGGAGCGAATATCTTCAATGTATATATTTCTTTTCTAATTTGAAAATTCTTTTTTTTTTCAATTTCTTTCCTTTGCAATTATTGATTATTTATGTAGGGAAGAAAATTCTGAGTCAGTTTAATTTTTCGACACGAAGATTTCAAAGTGTTTAAATAAACAATTACCAAGGTGCATTTTTTGTTTTTATTATATTTAAAACTCCCACCGACAGAGCTCCCATAGACTAATGGCTAGAGTGTTAGGCTTCCAAGCGAGTGGCACTGGGTTCGAGTCCCAGCCTGAACGAAAATCTTCAATGTATACTTTTAGTTTCTAATTTGAAATTTCTTCTTCTTTTTTTTTTAATTTTTCTCTTTTGCAAATATTGATTATTTATGTAGGAAGAAAAATTCTGAGTCAAAATTATTCGACCTGTAAATTTCAAAGTGTTTGAATCAATAATTACCAAGGTGCATTTTTTATTTTTATTATATTTAAGACTTCCATCGACAGAGCTCCGATAGCCTAATGGCTAGACCGTTGGGTTCCTAGCGCGTGGTACTGGGTTCGAGTCCCGGCCGGAAAGGAAATCTTAAATGCAAATATTTTTTTCTAATTTTATAATTCTTTTTTTTTTATTTTTCCCTTTTGCGAAGTCAGTCAGTCAGTCTGACAGTCAATCAGTCAAGCACTCAGTCATTCAGTCTCAGTCAGTCATTTCAGTCAGTCAGTCACTCAGTCAGTCAGTTAGTCCTTCAGCCAGTCAGTCAAGCAGTCAGTCATTTAGTCTCAGTCAGTCAGTCATTCAGTCAGTCAGTCAGTCAGGCAGTCAGTCAGTCAGTCAGTCGGTCAGTCCTGTGCAGTCAGTTAGTCATTAAGCAGTCAGTCAGTCTCAGTCAGTCAGTCAGTCAGTCAGTCCAGTCCAGTCTCAGTCAGTCAGTCACTCAGTCAGTCATTTAGTCCTTCAGCCAGTCAGTCAAGCAGTCAGTCATTTAGTCTCAGTCAGTCAGTCATTCAGTCAGTCAGTCAGTCAGGCAGTCAGTCAGTCGGTCAGCCTTATTCAGTCAGTCTGTCAGTCAGTCAGTCAGTCAGCCTTATTCAGTCAGTCTGTCAGTCATCCTTATTCAGTCAGTCTGTCAGTCAGTCTGTCAGTCAGTCAGTCGGTCAGTCCTGTCCAGTCAGTTAGTCAGTCAAGCAGTCAGTCAGTCAGTGTCAGTCAGTCATTTAGTCATTCAGTCAGTCAGTGAAATAGCCAGTCAGAGAGTCAAGCAGTCAGTCAGTCAGTCTCAGTCAGTCAGTTAGTCAGTCAGTCAGTCAGTCAGTCAGTCCAGTCTCAGTCAGTCAGGCAGTTAGTCAGTCAGTCTCGGTCAGTCAGTGAGTCAGTCAGTCAGTATCAGTCAGTCAGTGAGTCAGTCAGTGAGTCAGTCTGTCAGTCAGGCAGTATCAGTCAGGCAGTAAGACTCCGCTCGACAGAACTCCGATAGCCTAATGGCTAGACCGCTGGTCTTCCAAGCGAGTGGCCTGGGTTCGAGTCCCAGCCGGAGCGAATATCTTCAATGTATATATTTCTTTTCTAATTTGAAAATTCTTTTTTTTTTCAATTTCTTTCCTTTGCAATTATTGATTATTTATGTAGGGAAGAAAATTCTGAGTCAGTTTAATTTTTCGACACGAAGATTTCAAAGTGTTTAAATAAACAATTACCAAGGTGCATTTTTTGTTTTTATTATATTTAAAACTCCCACCGACAGAGCTCCCATAGACTAATGGCTAGAGTGTCAGGCTTCCAAGCAAGTGGCCCTGGGTTCGAGTCCCAGCCTGAACGAAAATCTTCAATGTATACTTTTAGTTTCTAATTTGAAATTTCTTCTTCTTTTTTTTTTTAATTTTTCTCTTTTGCGAATATTGATTATTTATGTAGGGAGAAAAATTCTGAGTCAGTTTAATTATTCGACCTGTAAATTTCAAAGTGTTTGAATCAATAATTACCAAGGTGCATTTTTTGTTTTTAATATATTTAAGACTTCCATCGACAGAACTCCGATAGCCTAATGGCTAGACCGTTGGGTTCCTAGCGCGTGGTACTGGGTTCGAGTCCCGGCCGGAAAGGAAATCTTAAATGCAAATATTTTTTTCTAATTTTATAATTCTTTTTTTTTTATTTTTCCCTTTTGCGAAGTCAGTCAGTCAGTCTGACAGTCAATCAGTCAAGCACTCAGTCATTCAGTCTCAGTCAGTCAGTCCAGTCAGTCAGTCACTCAGTCAGTCAGTTAGTCCTTCAGCCAGTCAATCAAGCAGTCAGTCATTTAGTCTCATTCAGTCAGTCAGTCAGTCAGTCCAGTCCAGTCTCAGTCAGTCAGTCAGTCAGTCTCGGTCAGTCAGTCAGTCAGTCAGTCAGTCAGGCAGTCAGTCAGTCGGTCAGCCTTATTCAGTCAGTCTGTCAGTCAGTCAGTCAGTCAGCCTTATTCAGTCAGTCTGTCAGTCATCCTTATTCAGTCAGTCTGTCAGTCAGTCAGTCGGTCAGTCCTGTCCAGTCAGTTAGTCAGTCAAGCAGTCAGTCAGGTAGTCAAGCAGTCAGTCAGTCAGTGTCAGTCAGTCATTTAGTCATTCAGTCAGTCAGTGAAATAGCCAGTCAGAGAGTCAAGCAGTCAGTCAGTCAGTCTCAGTCAGTCAGTTAGTCAGTCAGTCAGTCAGTCAGTCAGTCAGTCCAGTCTCAGTCAGTCAGGCAGTTAGTCAGTCAGTCTCGGTCAGTCAGTGAGTCAGTCAGTCAGTATCAGTCAGTCAGTGAGTCAGTCTGTCAGTCAGGCAGTAAGACTCCGCTCGACAGAACTCCGATAGCCTAATGGCTAGACCGCTGGTCTTCCAAGCGAGTGGCCTGGGTTCGAGTCCCAGCCGGAGCGAATATCTTCAATGTATATATTTCTTTTCTAATTTGAAAATTCTTTTTTTTTTCAATTTCTTTCCTTTGCAATTATTGATTATTTATGTAGGGAAGAAAATTCTGAGTCAGTTTAATTTTTCGACACGAAGATTTCAAAGTGTTTAAATAAACAATTACCAAGGTGCATTTTTTGTTTTTATTATATTTAAAACTCCCACCGACAGAGCTCCCATAGACTAATGGCTAGAGTGTTAGGCTTCCAAGCGAGTGGCCCTGGGTTCGAGTCCCAGCCTGAACGAAAATCTTCAATGTATACTTTTAGTTTCTAATTTGAAATTTCTTCTTCTTTTTTTTTTAATTTTTCTCTTTTGCAAATATTGATTATTTATGTAGGAAGAAAAATTCTGAGTCAAAATTATTCGACCTGTAAATTTCAAAGTGTTTGAATCAATAATTACCAAGGTGCATTTTTTATTTTTATTATATTTAAGACTTCCATCGACAGAGCTCCGATAGCCTAATGGCTAGACCGTTGGGTTCCTAGCGCGTGGTACTGGGTTCGAGTCCCGGCCGGAAAGGAAATCTTAAATGCAAATATTTTTTTCTAATTTTATAATTCTTTTTTTTTTATTTTTCCCTTTTGCGAAGTCAGTCAGTCAGTCTGACAGTCAATCAGTCAAGCACTCAGTCATTCAGTCTCAGTCAGTCATTTCAGTCAGTCAGTCACTCAGTCAGTCAGTTAGTCCTTCAGCCAGTCAGTCAAGCAGTCAGTCATTTAGTCTCAGTCAGTCAGTCATTCAGTCAGTCAGTCAGTCAGGCAGTCAGTCAGTCAGTCAGTCGGTCAGTCCTGTGCAGTCAGTTAGTCATTAAGCAGTCAGTCAGTCTCAGTCAGTCAGTCAGTCAGTCAGTCCAGTCCAGTCTCAGTCAGTCAGTCAGTCAGTCATTCAGTCAGTCAGTCAGTCAGGCAGTCAGTCAGTCGGTCAGCCTTATTCAGTCAGTCTGTCAGTCAGTCAGTCAGTCAGCCTTATTCAGTCAGTCTGTCAGTCATCCTTATTCAGTCAGTCTGTCAGTCAGTCAGTCGGTCAGTCCTGTCCAGTCAGTTAGTCAGTCAAGCAGTCAGTCAGTCAGTGTCAGTCAGTCATTTAGTCATTCAGTCAGTCAGTGAAATAGCCAGTCAGAGAGTCAAGCAGTCAGTCAGTCAGTCTCAGTCAGTCAGTTAGTCAGTCAGTCAGTCAGTCAGTCAGTCCAGTCTCAGTCAGTCAGGCAGTTAGTCAGTCAGTCTCGGTCAGTCAGTGAGTCAGTCAGTCAGTATCAGTCAGTCAGTGAGTCAGTCAGTGAGTCAGTCTGTCAGTCAGGCAGTATCAGTCAGGCAGTAAGACTCCGCTCGACAGAACTCCGATAGCCTAATGGCTAGACCGCTGGTCTTCCAAGCGAGTGGCCTGGGTTCGAGTCCCAGCCGGAGCGAATATCTTCAATGTATATATTTCTTTTCTAATTTGAAAATTCTTTTTTTTTTCAATTTCTTTCCTTTGCAATTATTGATTATTTATGTAGGGAAGAAAATTCTGAGTCAGTTTAATTTTTCGACACGAAGATTTCAAAGTGTTTAAATAAACAATTACCAAGGTGCATTTTTTGTTTTTATTATATTTAAAACTCCCACCGACAGAGCTCCCATAGACTAATGGCTAGAGTGTCAGGCTTCCAAGCAAGTGGCCCTGGGTTCGAGTCCCAGCCTGAACGAAAATCTTCAATGTATACTTTTAGTTTCTAATTTGAAATTTCTTCTTCTTTTTTTTTTTTAATTTTTCTCTTTTGCGAATATTGATTATTTATGTAGGGAGAAAAATTCTGAGTCAGTTTAATTATTCGACCTGTAAATTTCAAAGTGTTTGAATCAATAATTACCAAGGTGCATTTTTTGTTTTTAATATATTTAAGACTTCCATCGACAAAGCTCCGATAGCCTAATGGCTAGACCGTTGGGTTCCTAGCGCGTGGTACTGGGTTCGAGTCCCGGCCGGAAAGGAAATCTTAAATGCAAATTTTTTTTTCTAATTTTATAATTCTTTTTTTTTCTTTTTCCCTTTTGCGAAGTCAGTCAGTCAGTCTGACAGTCAATCAGTCAAGCACTCAGTCATTCAGTCTCAGTCAGTCAGTCCAGTCAGTCAGTCACTCAGTCAGTCAGTTAGTCCTTCAGCCAGTCAGTCAAGCAGTCAGTCATTTAGTCTCAGTCAGTCAGTCATTCAGTCAGTCAGTCAGTCAGGCAGTCAGTCAGTCAGTCAGTCGGTCAGTCCTGTGCAGTCAGTCAGTCAGTCAGTCGGTCAGTCCTGTGCAGTCAGTTAGTCACTAAAGCAGTCAGTCAGTCTCAGTCAGTCAGTCAGTCAGTCAGTCCAGTCCAGTCTCAGTCAGTCAGTCAGTCTGTCTCGGTCAGTCAGTCAGTCAGTCATTCAGTCAGTCAGTCAGTCAGGCAGTCAGTCAGTCCGTCAGCCTTATTCAGTCAGTCTGTCAGTCAGTCAGTCAGTCAGCCTTATTCAGTCAGTCTGTCAGTCATCCTTATTCAGTCAGTCTGTCAGTCAGTCAGTCGGTCAGTCCTGTCCAGTCAGTTAGTCAGTCAAGCAGTCAGTCAGGTAGTCAAGCAGTCAGTCAGTCAGTGTCAGTCAGTCATTTAGTCATTCAGTCAGTCAGTGAAATAGCCAGTCAGAGAGTCAAGCAGTCAGTCAGTCAGTCTCAGTCAGTCAGTCAGTCTCAGTCAGTCAGTTAGTCAGTCAGTCAGTCAGTCAGTCAGTCAGTCCAGTCTCAGTCAGTCAGGCAGTTAGTCAGTCAGTCTCGGTCAGTCAGTGAGTCAGTCAGTCAGTATCAGTCAGTCAGTGAGTCAGTCTGTCAGTCAGGCAGTATCAGTCAGGCAGTAAGACTCTGCTCGACAGAACTCCGATAGCCTAATGGCTAGACCGCTGGTCTTCCAAGCGAGTGGCCTGGGTTCGAGTCCCAGCCGGAGCGAATATCTTCAATGTATATATTTCTTTTCTAATTTGAAAATTCTTTTTTTTTTCAATTTCATTCCTTTGCAATTATTGATTATTTATGTAGGGAAGAAAATTCTGAGTCAGTTTAATTTTTCGACACGAAGATTTCAAAGTGTTTAAATAAACAATTACCAAGGTGCATTTTTTGTTTTTATTATATTTAAAACTCCCACCGACAGAGCTCCCATAGACTAATGGCTAGAGTGTTAGGCTTCCAAGCGAGTGGCCCTGGGTTCGAGTCCCAGCCTGAACGAAAATCGTCAATGTATACTTTTAGTTTCTAATTTGAAATTTCTTCTTCTTTTTTTTTTAATTTTTCTCTTTTGCGAATATTGATTATTTATGTAGGGAGAAAAATTCTGAGTCAGTTTAATTATTCGACCTGTAAATTTCAAAGTGTTTGAATCAATAATTACCAAGGTGCATTTTTTGTTTTTATTATATTTAAGACTTCCATCGACAGAGCTCCGATAGCCTAATGGCTAGACCGTTGGGTTCCTAGCGCGTGGTACTGGGTTCGAGTCCCGGCCGGAAAGGAAATCTTAAATGCAAATATTTTTTTCTAATTTTATAATTCTTTTTTTTTTATTTTTCCCTTTTGCGAAGTCAGTCAGTCAGTCTGACAGTCAATCAGTCAAGCACTCAGTCATTCAGTCTCAGTCAGTCAGTCCAGTCAGTCAGTCACTCAGTCAGTCAGTTAGTCCTTCAGCCAGTCAGTCAAGCAGTCAGTCATTTAGTCTCAGTCAGTCAGTCATTCAGTCAGTCAGTCAGTCAGGCAGTCAGTCAGTCAGTCAGTCGGTCAGTCCTGTGCAGTCAGTTAGTCACAAAAGCAGTCAGTCAGTCTCAGTCAGTCAGTCAGTCAGTCAGTCCAGTCCAGTCTCAGTCAGTCAGTCAGTCAGTCATTCAGTCAGTCAGTCAGTCAGGCAGTCAGTCAGTCGGTCAGCCTTATTCAGTCAGTCTGTCAGTCAGTCAGTCAGTCAGCCTTATTCAGTCAGTCTGTCAGTCATCCTTATTCAGTCAGTCTGTCAGTCAGTCAGTCGGTCAGTCCTGTCCAGTCAGTTAGTCAGTCAAGCAGTCAGTCAGTAAGTGTCAGTCAGTCATTTAGTCATTCAGTCAGTCAGTGAAATAGCCAGTCAGAGAGTCAAGCAGTCAGTCAGTCAGTCTCAGTCAGTCAGTTAGTCAGTCAGTCAGTCAGTCAGTCAGTCCAGTCTCAGTCAGTCAGGCAGTTAGTCAGTCAGTCTCGGTCAGTCAGTGAGTCAGTCAGTCAGTATCAGTCAGTCAGTGAGTCAGTCTGTCAGTCAGGCAGTATCAGTCAGGCAGTAAGACTCCGCTCGACAGAACTCCGATAGCCTATTGGCTAGACCGCTGGTCTTCCAAGCGAGTGGTCTGGGTTCGAGTCCCAGCCGGAGCGAATATCTTCAATGTATATATTTCTTTTCTAATTTGAAAATTCTTTTTTTTTCAATTTCTTTCCTTTGCAATTATTGATTATTTATGTAGGGAAGAAAATTCTGAGTCAGTTTAATTTTTCGACACGAAGATTTCAAAGTGTTTAAATAAACAATTACCAAGGTGCATTTTTTGTTTTTATTATATTTAAAACTCCCACCGACAGAGCTCCCATAGACTAATGGCAAGAGTGTCAGGCTTCCAAGCGAGTGGCCCTGGGTTCAAATCCCAGCCTGAACGAAAATCTTCAATGTATACTTTTAGTTTCTAATTTGAAATTTCTTCTTCTTTTTTTTTAATTTTTCTCTTTTGCGAATATTGATTATTTATGTAGGGAGAAAAATTCTGAGTCAGTTTAATTATTCGACCTGTAAATTTCAAAGTGTTTGAATCAATAATTACCAAGGTGCATTTTTTGTTTTTAATATATTTAAGACTTCCATCGACAAAGCTCCGATAGCCTAATGGCTAGACCGTTGGGTTCCAAGCGCGTGGTACTGGGTTCGAGTCCCGGCCGGAACGAAAATCTTCCATGTATATATTTCTCTTCTAATTTGAAGATTCTTTTATTTTTTCAATTTCTTTGTTTTGCAAATATGGATTATTTATGTACGGAAGAAAATTCTGAGTCAGTTTAATCATTCGACCTTTAGATTTCAAAGATTTTAGATCAATAATTACTAAGGTGCATTTTTTGTTTTTATTATAATTAAGACACCGATCAACAGAGATCCGATAGTATATTGGCGAGAGCGTTGGGCTTCCATGAGTGTCGCCCTGGGTTCAAATCCCAGCCGGAAAGGAAATCTTAAATGCAAATATTTTTTTCTAATTTTATAATTCTTTTTTTTTCATTTTTCCCTTTTGCGAAGTCAGTCAGTCAGTCTGACAGTCAATCAGTCAAGCACTCAGTCATTCAGTCTCAGTCAGTCAGTCCAGTCAGTCAGTCACTCAGTCAGTCAGTTAGTCCTTCAGCCAGTCAGTCAAGCAGTCAGTCATTTAGTCTCAGTCAGTCAGTCATTCAGTCAGTCAGTCAGTCAGTCAGTCAGTCAGTCAGTCAGTCGGTCAGTCCTGTGCAGTCAGTTAGTCACTAAAGCAGTCAGTCAGTCTCAGTCAGTCAGTCAGTCAGTCAGTCCAGTCCAGTCTCAGTCAGTCAGTCAGTCAGTCTCGGTCAGTCAGTCAGTCAGTCATTCAGTCAGTCAGTCAGTCAGGCAGTCAGTCAGTCCGTCAGCCTTATTCAGTCAGTCTGTCAGTCAGTCAGTCAGTCAGCCTTATTCAGTCAGTCTGTCAGTCATCCTTATTCAGTCAGTCTGTCAGTCAGTCAGTCGGTCAGTCCTGTCCAGTCAGTTAGTCAGTCAAGCAGTCAGTCAGGTAGTCATACAGTCAGTCAGTCAGTGTCAGTCAGTCATTTAGTCATTCAGTCAGTCAGTGAAATAGCCAGTCAGAGAGTCAAGCAGTCAGTCAGTCAGTCTCAGTCAGTCAGTTAGTCAGTCAGTCAGTCAGTCAGTCAGTCAGTCCAGTCTCAGTTAGTCAGGCAGTTAGTCAGTCAGTCTCGGTCAGTCAGTGAGTCAGTCAGTCAGTATCAGTCAGTCAGTGAGTCAGTCTGTCAGTCAGGCAGTATGAGTCAGGCAGTAAGACTCCGCTCGACAGAACTCCGATAGCCTAATGGCTAGACCGCTGGTCTTCCAAGCGAGTGGCCTGGGTTCGAGTCCCAGCCGGAGCGAATATCTTCAATGTATATATTTCTTTTCTAATTTGAAAATTCTTTTTTTTTTTCAATTTCTTTCCTTTGCAATTATTGATTATTTATGTAGGGAAGAAAATTCTGAGTCAGTTTAATTTTCGACACGAAGATTTCAAAGTGTTTAAATAAACAATTACCAAGGTGCATTTTTTGTTTTTATTATATTTAAAACTCCCACCGACAGAGCTCCCATAGACTAATGGCTAGAGTGTTAGGCTTCCAAGCGAGTGGCCCTGGGTTCGAGTCCCAGCCTGAACGAAAATCTTCAATGTATACTTTTAGTTTCTAATTTGAAATTTCTTCTTCTTTTTTTTTTAATTTTTCTCTTTTGCGAATATTGATTATTTATGTAGGGAGAAAAATTCTGAGTCAGTTTAATTATTCGACCTGTAAATTTCAAAGTGTTTGAATCAATAATTACCAAGGTGCATTTTTTGTTTTTATTATATTTAAGACTTCCATCGACAGAGCTCCGATAGCCTAATGGCTAGACCGTTGGGTTCCAAGCGCGTGGTACTGGGTTCGAGTCCCGGCCGGAACGAAAATCTTCCATGTATATATTTCTCTTCTAATTTGAAGATTCTTTTATTTTTTCAATTTCTTTGTTTTGCAAATATGGATTATTTATGTACGGAAGAAAATTCTGAGTCAGTTTAATCATTCGACCTTTAGATTTCAAAGATTTTAGATCAATAATTACTAAGGTGCATTTTTTGTTTTTATTATAATTAAGACACCGATCAACAGAGATCCGATAGTATATTGGCGAGAGCGTTGGGCTTCCATGAGTGTCGCCCTGGGTTCAAATCCCAGCCGGAAAGGAAATCTTAAATGCAAATATTTTTTTCTAATTTTATAATTCTTTTTTTTTTATTTTTCCCTTTTGCGAAGTCAGTCAGTCAGTCTGACAGTCAATCAGTCAAGCACTCAGTCATTCAGTCTCAGTCAGTCAGTCCAGTCAGTCAGTCACTCAGTCAGTCAGTTAGTCCTTCAGCCAGTCAGTCAAGCAGTCAGTCATTTAGTCTCAGTCAGTCAGTCATTCAGTCAGTCAGTCAGTCAGTCAGGCAGTCAGTCAGTCAGTCGGTCAGTCCTGTGCAGTCAGTTAGTCACTAAAGCAGTCAGTCAGTCTCAGTCAGTCAGTCAGTCAGTCAGTCCAGTCCAGTCTCAGTCAGTCAGTCAGTCAGTCTCGGTCAGTCAGTCATTCAGTCAGTCAGTCAGTCAGGCAGTCAGTCGGTCAGCCTTATTCAGTCAGTCTGTCAGTCAGTCAGTCAGTCAGCCTTATTCAGTCAGTCTGTCAGTCATCCTTATTCAGTCAGTCTGTCAGTCAGTCAGTCAGTCAGCCTTATTCAGTCAGTCTGTCAGTCATCCTTATTCAGTCAGTCTGTCAGTCAGTCAGACGGTCAGTCCTGTCCAGTCAGTTAGTCAGTCAAGCAGTCAGTCAGGTAGTCAAGCAGTCAGTCAGTCAGTGTCAGTCAGTCATTTAGTCATTCAGTCAGTCAGTGAAATAGCCAGTCAGAGAGTCAAGCAGTCAGTCAGTCAGTCTCAGTCAGTCAGTTAGTCAGTCAGTCAGTCAGTCAGTCAGTCAGTCCAGTCTCAGTCAGTCAGGCAGTTAGTCAGTCAGTCTCGGTCAGGCAGTTAGTCAGTCAGTCTCGGTCAGGCAGTTAGTCAGTCAGTCTCGGTCAGTCAGTGAGTCAGTCAGTCAGTCAGGCAGTATCAGTCAGGCAGTAAGACTCCGCTCGACAGAGCTCCGATAGCCTAATGGCTAGACCGTTGGGGTCCTAGCGCGTGGTACTGGGTTCGAGTCCCGGCCGGAAAGGAAATCTTAAATGCAAATATTTTTTTCTAATTTTATAATTTTTTATTTTTATTTTTCCCTTTTGCGAAGTCAGTCAGTCAGTCTGACAGTCAATCAGTCAAGCACTCAGTCATTCAGTCTCAGTCAGTCAGTCCAGTCAGTCAGTCACTCAGTCAGTCAGTTAGTCCTTCAGCCAGTCAGTCAAGCAGTCAGTCATTTAGTCTCAGTCAGTCAGTCATTCAGTCAGTCAGTCAGTCAGTCAGTCGGTCAGTTCTGTGCAGTCAGTTAGTCACTAAAGCAGTCAGTCAGTCTCACTCAGTCAGTCAGTCAGTCAGTCCAGTCCAGTCTCAGTCAGTCAGTCAGTCAGTCTCGGTCAGTCAGTCAGTCAGTCATTCAGTCAGTCAGGCAGTCAGTCAGTCGGTCAGCCTTATTCAGTCAGTCTGTCAGTCAGTCAGTCAGTCAGCCTTATTCAGTCAGTCTGTCAGTCATCCTTATTCAGTCAGTCTGTCAGTCAGTCAGTCAGTCAGTCAGCCTTATTCAGTCAGTCTGTCAGTCATCCTTATTCAGTCAGTCTGTCAGTCAGTCAGTCGGTCAGTCCTGTCCAGTCAGTTAGTCAGTCAAGCAGTCAGTCAGGTAGTCAAGCAGTCAGTCAGTCAGTGTCAGTCAGTCATTTAGTCATTCAGTCAGTCAGTGAAATAGCCAGTCAGAGATTCAAGCAGTCAGTCAGTCAGTCTCAGTCAGTCAGTTAGTCAGTCAGTCAGTCAGTCAGTCAGTCAGTCCAGTCTCAGTCAGTCAGGCAGTTAGTCAGTCAGTCTCGGTCAGTCAGTGAGTCAGTCAGTCAGTATCAGTCAGTCAGTGAGTCAGTCTGTCAGTCAGGCAGTATCAGTCAGGCAGTAAGACTCCGCTCGACAGAACTCCGATAGCCTAATGGCTAGACCGCTGGTCTTCCAAGCGAGTGGCCTGGGTTCGAGTCCCAGCCGGAGCGAATATCTTCAATGTATATATTTCTTTTCTAATTTGAAAATTCTTTTTTTTTCAATTTCTTTCCTTTGCAATTATTGATTATTTATGTAGGGAAGAAAATTCTGAGTCAGTTTAATTTTTCGACACGAAGATTTCAAAGTGTTTAAATAAACAATTACCAAGGTGCATTTTTTGTTTTTATTATATTTAAAACTCCCACCGACAGAGCTCCCATAGACTAATGGCTAGAGTGTCAGGCGCCAAGCGAGTGGCCCTGGGTTCGAGTCCCAGCCTGAACGAAAATCTTCAATGTATACTTTTAGTTTCTAATTTGAAATTTCTTCTTCTTTTTTTTTAATTTTTCTCTTTTGCGAATATTGATTATTTATGTAGGGAGAAAAATTCTGAGTCAGTTTAATTATTCGACCTGTAAATTTCAAAGTGTTTGAATCAATAATTACCAAGGTGCATTTTTTGTTTTTAATATATTTAAGACTTCCATCGACAGAACTCCGATAGCCTAATGGCTAGACCGTTGGGTTCCTAGCGCGTGGTACTGGGTTCGAGTCCCGGCCGGAAAGGAAATCTTAAATGCAAATATTTTTTTCTAATTTTATAATTCTTTTTTTTTATTTTTCCCTTTTGCGAAGTCAGTCAGTCAGTCTGACAGTCAATCAGTCAAGCACTCAGTCATTCAGTCTCAGTCAGTCAGTCCAGTCAGTCAGTCACTCAGTCAGTCAGTTAGTCCTTCAGCCAGTCAGTCAAGCAGTCAGTCATTTAGTCTCAGTCAGTCAGTCATTCAGTCAGTCAGTCAGTCAGGCAGTCAGTCAGTCAGTCAGTCGGTCAGTCCTGTGCAGTCAGTTAGTCACTAAAGCAGTCAGTCAGTCTCAGTCAGTCAGTCAGTCAGTCAGTCCTGTCCAGTCTCAGTCAGTCAGTCAGTCAGTCTCGGTCAGTCAGTCAGTCAGTCATTCAGTCAGTCAGTCAGTCAGGCAGTCAGTCAGTCGGTCAGCCTTATTCAGTCAGTCTGTCAGTCAGTCAGTCGGTCAGTCCTGTCCAGTCAGTTAGTCAGTCAAGCAGTCAGTCAGGTAGTCAAGCAGTCAGTCAGTCAGTGTCAGTCAGTCATTTAGTCATTCAGTCAGTCAGTGAAATAGCCAGTCAGAGAGTCAAGCAGTCAGTCAGTCAGTCTCAGTCAGTCAGTTAGTCAGTCAGTCAGTCAGTCAGTCAGTCAGTCCAGTCTCAGTCAGTCAGGCAGTTAGTCAGTCAGTCTCGGTCAGTCAGTGAGTCAGTCAGTCAGTATCAGTCAGTCAGTGAGTCAGTCTGTCAGTCAGGCAGTATCAGTCAGGCAGTAAGACTCCGCTCGACAGAACTCCGATAGCCTAATGGCTAGACCGCTGGTCTTCCAAGCGAGTGGCCTGGGTTCGAGTCCCAGCCGGAGCGAATATCTTCAATGTATATATTTCTTTTCTAATTTGAAAATTCTTTTTTTTTTCAATTTCTTTCCTTTGCAATTATTGATTATTTATGTAGGGAAGAAAATTCTGAGTCAGTTTAATTTTTCGACACGAAGATTTCAAAGTGTTGAAATAAACAATTACCAAGGTGCATTTTTTGTTTTTATTATATTTAAAACTCCCACCGACAGAGCGCCCATAGACTAATGGCTAGAGTGTTAGGCTTCCAAGCGAGTGGCCCTGGGTTCGAGTCCCAGCCTGAACGAAAATCTTCAATGTATACTTTTAGTTTCTAATTTGAAATTTCTTCTTTTTTTTTTAATTTTTCTCTTTTGCAAATATTGATTATTTATGTAGGGAGAAAAATTCTGAGTCAGTTTAATTATTTGACCTGTAAATTTCAAAGTGTTTGAATCAATAATTACCAAGGTGCATTTTTTGTTTTTATTATATTTAAGACGTCCATCGACAGAGCTCCGATAGCCTAATGGCTAGACCGTTGGGTTCCTAGCGCGTGGTACTGGGTTCGAGTCCCGGCCGGAAAGGAAATCTTAAATGCAAATATTTTTTTCTAATTTTATATTTTTTTTTTTTATTTTTCCCTTTTGCGAAGTCAGTCAGTCAGTCTGACAGTCAATCAGTCAAGCACTCAGTCATTCAGTCTCAGTCAGTCAGTCCAGTCAGTCAGTCACTCAGTCAGTCAGTTAGTCCTTCAGCCAGTCAGTCAAGCAGTCAGTCATTTAGTCTCAGTCAGTCAGTCATTCAGTCAGTCAGTCAGTCAGGAGTCAGTCAGTCAGTCAGTCGGTCAGTCCTGTGCAGTCAGTTAGTCACTAAAGCAGTCAGTCAGTCTCAGTCAGTCAGTCAGTCAGTCAGTCCAGTCCAGTCTCAGTCAGTCAGTCAGTCAGTCTCGGTCAGTCAGTCAGTCTCGGTCAGTCAGTCAGTCGGTCAGCCTTATTCAGTCAGTCTGTCAGTCAGTCAGTCAGTCAGCCTTATTCAGTCAGTCTGTCAGTCATCCTTATTCAGTCAGTCTGTCAGTCAGTCAGTCGGTCAGTCCTGTCCAGTCAGTTAGTCAGTCAAGCAGTCAGTCAGGTAGTCATACAGTCAGTCAGTCAGTGTCAGTCAGTCATTTAGTCATTCAGTCAGTCAGTGAAATAGCCAGTCAGAGAGTCAAGCAGTCAGTCAGTCAGTCTCAGTCAGTCAGTTAGTCAGTCAGTCAGTCAGTCAGTCAGTCAGTCCAGTCTCAGTCAGTCAGGCAGTTAGTCAGTCAGTCTCGGTCAGTCAGTGAGTCAGTCAGTCAGTATCAGTCAGTCAGTGAGTCAGTCAGGCAGTATCAGTCAGGCAGTAAGACTCCGCTCGACAGAACTCCGATAGCCTAATGGCTAGACCGCTGGTCTTCCAAGCGAGTGGCCTGGGTTCGAGTCCCAGCCGGAGCGAATATCTTCAATGTATATATTTCTTTTCTAATTTAAAAATTCTTTTTTTTTTCAATTTCTTTCCTTTGCAATTATTGATTATTTATGTAGGGAAGAAAATTCTGAGTCAGTTTAATTTTTCGACACGAAGATTTCAAAGTGTTTAAATAAACAATTACCAAGGTGCATTTTTTGTTTTTATTATATTTAAAACTCCCACCGACAGAGCTCCCATAGACTAATGGCTAGAGTGTTAGGCTTCCAAGCGAGTGGCCCTGGGTTCGAGTCCCAGCCTGAACGAAAATCTTCAATGTATACTTTTAGTTTCTAATTTGAAATTTCTTCTTCTTTTTTTTAAATTTTTCTCTTTTGCGAATATTGATTATTTATGTAGGGAGAAAAATTCTGAGTCAGTTTAATTATTCGACCTGTAAATTTCAAAGTGTTTGAATCAATAATTACCAAGGTGCATTTTTTGTTTTTATTATATTTAAGACTTCCATCGACAGAGCTCCGATAGCCTAATGGCTAGACCGTTGGGGTCCTAGCGCGTGGTACTGGGTTCGAGTCCCGGCCGGAAAGGAAATCTTAAATGCAAATATTTTTTTCTAATTTTATAATTCTTTTTTTTTTATTTTTCCCTTTTGCGAAGTCAGTCAGTCTGACAGTCAATCAGTCAAGCACTCAGTCATTCAGTCTCAGTCAGTCAGTCCAGTCAGTCAGTCACTCAGTCAATCAGTTAGTCCTTCAGCCAGTCAGTCAAGCAGTCAGTCATTTAGTCTCAGTCAGTCAGTCATTCAGTCAGTCAGTCAGTCAGTCAGTCGGTCAGTCCTGTGCAGTCAGTTAGTCACTAAAGCAGTCAGTCAGTCTCAGTCAGTCAGTCAGCCTTATTCAGTCAGTCTGTCAGTCATCCTTATTCAGTCAGTCTGTCAGTCAGTCAGTCGGTCAGTCCTGTCCAGTCAGTTAGTCAGTCAAGCAGTCAGTCAGGTAGTCAAGCAGTCAGTCAGTCAGTGTCAGTCAGTCATTTAGTCATTCAGTCAGTCAGTGAAATAGCCTGTCAGAGAGTCAAGCAGTCAGTCAGTCAGTCTCAGTCAGTCAGTTAGTCAGTCAGTCAGTCAGTCAGTCAGTCAGTCCAGTCTCAGTCAGTCAGGCAGTTAGTCAGTCAGTCTCGGTCAGTCAGTGAGTCAGTCAGTCAGTATCAGTCAGTCAGTGAGTCAGTCTGTCAGTCAGGCAGTATCAGTCAGGCAGTAAGACTCCGCTCGACAGAACTCCGATAGCCTAATGGCTAGACCGCTGGTCTTCCAAGCGAGTGGCCTGGGTTCGAGTCCCAGCCGGAGCGAATATCTTCAATGTATATATCTCTTTTCTAATTTGAAAATTCTTTTTTTTTCAATTTCTTTCCTTTGCAATTATTGATTATTTATGTAGGGAAGAAAATTCTGAGTCAGTTTAATTTTTCGACACGAAGATTTCAAAGTGTTTAAATAAACAATTACCAAGGTGCATTTTTTGTTTTTATTATATTTAAAACTCCCACCGACAGAGCTCCCATAGACTAATGGCTAGAGTGTTAGGCTTCCAAGCGAGTGGCCCTGGGTTCGAGTCCCAGCCTGAACGAAAATCTTCAATGTATACTGTTAGTTTCTAATTTGAAATTTCTTCTTCTTTTTTTTTAATTTTTCTCTTTTGCGAATATTGATTATTTATGTAGGGAGAAAAATTCTGAGTCAGTTTAATTATTCGACCTGTAAATTTCAAAGTGTTTGAATCAATAATTACCAAGGTGCATTTTTTGTTTTTATTATATTTAAGACTTCCATCGACAGAGCTCCGATAGCCTAATGGCTAGACCGTTGGGTTCCAAGCGCGTGGTACTGGGTTCGAGTCCCGGCCGGAACGAAAATCTTCCATGTATATATTTCTCTTCTAATTTGAAGATTCTTTTTTTTTCAATTTCTTTCTTTTGCAAATATGGATTATTTATGTACGGAAGAAAATTCTGAGTCAGTTTAATCATTCGACCTTTAGATTTGAAAGATTTTAGATCAATAATTACTAAGGTGCATTTTTTGTTTTTATTATAATTAAGACACCGATCAACAGAGATCCGATAGTATATTGGCGAGAGCGTTGGGCTTCCATGAGTGTCGCCCTGGGTTCAAATCCCAGCCGGAAAGGAAGTCTTAAATGCAAATATTTTTTTCTAATTTTATAATTCTTTTTTTTTTATTTTTCCCTTTTGCGAAGTCAGTCAGTCAGTCTGACAGTCAATCAGTCAAGCACTCAGTCATTCAGTCTCAGTCAGTCAGTCCAGTCAGTCAGTCACTCAGTCAGTCAGTTAGTCCTTCAGCCAGTCAGTCAAGCAGTCAGTCATTTAGTCTCAGTCAGTCAGTCATTCAGTCAGTCAGTCAGTCAGTCAGTCGGTCAGTCCTGTGCAGTCAGTTAGTCACTAAAGCAGTCAGTCAGTCTCAGTCAGTCAGTCAGTCAGTCAGTCCAGTCCAGTCTCAGTCAGTCAGTCAGTCAGTCTCGGTCAGTCAGTCAGTCAGTCATTCAGTCAGACAGTCAGTCAGGCAGTCAGTCAGTCGGTCAGCCTTATTCAGTCAGTCTGTCAGTCAGTCAGTCAGTCAGCCTTATTCAGTCAGTCTGTCAGTCATCCTTATTCAGTCAGTCTGTCAGTCAGTCAGTCAGTCAGCCTTATTCAGTCAGTCTGTCAGTCATCCTTATTCAGTCAGTCTGTCAGTCAATCAGTCGGTCAGTCCTGTCCAGTCAGTTAGTCAGTCAAGCAGTCAGTCAGGTAGTCAAGCAGTCAGTCAGTCAGTGTCAGTCAGTCATTTAGTCATTCAGTCAGTCAGTGAAATAGCCAGTCAGAGAGTCAAGCAGTCAGTCAGTCAGTCTCAGTCAGTCAGTCAGTCAGTCAGTCCAGTCTCAGTCAGTCAGGCAGTTAGTCAGTCAGTCTCGGTCAGTCAGTCAGTCAGTCAGTCAGGCAGTCAGTCAGTCGGTCAGCCTTATTCAGTCAGTCTGTCAGTCAGTCAGTCAGTCAGCCTTATTCAGTCAGTCTGTCAGTCATCCTTATTCAGTCAGTCTGTCAGTCAGTCAGTCGGTCAGTCCTGTCCAGTCAGTTAGTCAGTCAAGCAGTCAGTCAGGTAGTCAAGCAGTCAGTCAGTCAGTGTCAGTCAGTCATTTAGTCATTCTGTCAGTCAGTGAAATAGCCAGTCAGAGAGTCAAGCAGTCAGTCAGTCAGTCTCAGTCAGTCAGTTAGTCAGTCAGTCAGTCAGTCAGTCAGTCAGTCAGTCCAGTCTCAGTCAGTCAGGCAGTTAGTCAGTCAGTCTCGGTCAGTCAGTGAGTCAGTCAGTCAGTATCAGTCAGTCAGTGAGTCAGTCTGTCAGTCAGGCAGTATCAGTCAGGCAGTAAGACTCCGCTCGACAGAACTCCGATAGCCTAATGGCTAGACCGCTGGTCTTCCAAGCGAGTGGCCTGGGTTCGAGTCCCAGCCGGAGTGAATATCTTCAATGTATATATTTCTTTTCTAATTTGAAAATTCTTTTTTTTTGCAATTTCTTTCCTTTGCAATTATTGATTATTTATGTAGGGAAGAGAATTCTGAGTCAGTTTAATTTTTCGACACGAAGATTTCAAAGTGTTTAAATAAACAATTACCAAGGTGCATTTTTTGTTTTTATTATATTTAAAACTCCCACCGACAGAGCTCCCATAGACTAATGGCTAGAGTGTTAGGCTTCCAAGCGAGTGGCCCTGGGTTCGAGTCCCAGCCTGAACGAAAATCTTCAATGTATACTTTTAGTTTCTAATTTGAAATTTCTTCTTCTTTTTTTTTAATTTTTCTCTTTTGCGAATATTGATTATTTATGTATGGAGAAAAATTCTGAGTCAGTTTAATTATTCGACCTGTAAATTTCAAAGTGTTTGAATCAATAATTACCAAGGTGCATTTTTTGTTTTTATTATATTTAAGACTTCCATCGACAGAGCTCCGATAGCCTAATGGCTAGACCGTTGGGTTCCAAGCGCGTGGTACTGGGTTCGAGTCCCGGCCGGAACGAAAATCTTCCATGTATATATTTCTCTTCTAATTTGAAGATTCTTTTTTTTTCAATTTCTTTCTTTTGCAAATATGGATTATTTATGTACGGAAGAAAATTCTGAGTCAGTTTAATCATTCGACCTTTAGATTTGAAAGATTTTAGATCAATAATTACTAAGGTGCATTTTTTGTTTTTATTATAATTAAGACACCGATCAACAGAGATCCGATAGTATATTGGCGAGAGCGTTGGGCTTCCATGAGTGTCGCCCTGGGTTCAAATCCCAGCCGGAAAGGAAGTCTTAAATGCAAATATTTTTTTCTAATTTTATAATTCTTTTTTTTTTATTTTTCCCTTTTGCGAAGTCAGTCAGTCAGTCTGACAGTCAATCAGTCAAGCACTCAGTCATTCAGTCTCAGTCAGTCAGTCCAGTCAGTCAGTCACTCAGTCAGTCAGTTAGTCCTTCAGCCAGTCAGTCAAGCAGTCAGTCATTTAGTCTCAGTCAGTCAGTCATTCAGTCAGTCAGTCAGTCAGTCAGTCGGTCAGTCCTGTGCAGTCAGTTAGTCACTAAAGCAGTCAGTCAGTCTCAGTCAGTCAGTCAGTCAGTCAGTCCAGTCCAGTCTCAGTCAGTCAGTCAGTCAGTCTCGGTCAGTCAGTCAGTCAGTCATTCAGTCAGACAGTCAGTCAGGCAGTCAGTCAGTCGGTCAGCCTTATTCAGTCAGTCTGTCAGTCAGTCAGTCAGTCAGCCTTATTCAGTCAGTCTGTCAGTCATCCTTATTCAGTCAGTCTGTCAGTCAGTCAGTCAGTCAGCCTTATTCAGTCAGTCTGTCAGTCATCCTTATTCAGTCAGTCTGTCAGTCAATCAGTCGGTCAGTCCTGTCCAGTCAGTTAGTCAGTCAAGCAGTCAGTCAGGTAGTCAAGCAGTCAGTCAGTCAGTGTCAGTCAGTCATTTAGTCATTCAGTCAGTCAGTGAAATAGCCAGTCAGAGAGTCAAGCAGTCAGTCAGTCAGTCTCAGTCAGTCAGTCAGTCAGTCAGTCCAGTCTCAGTCAGTCAGGCAGTTAGTCAGTCAGTCTCGGTCAGTCAGTCAGTCAGTCAGTCAGGCAGTCAGTCAGTCGGTCAGCCTTATTCAGTCAGTCTGTCAGTCAGTCAGTCAGTCAGCCTTATTCAGTCAGTCTGTCAGTCATCCTTATTCAGTCAGTCTGTCAGTCAGTCAGTCGGTCAGTCCTGTCCAGTCAGTTAGTCAGTCAAGCAGTCAGTCAGGTAGTCAAGCAGTCAGTCAGTCAGTGTCAGTCAGTCATTTAGTCATTCAGTCAGTCAGTGAAATAGCCAGTCAGAGAGTCAAGCAGTCAGTCAGTCAGTCTCAGTCAGTCAGTTAGTCAGTCAGTCAGTCAGTCAGTCAGTCAGTCAGTCCAGTCTCAGTCAGTCAGGCAGTTAGTCAGTCAGTCTCGGTCAGTCAGTGAGTCAGTCAGTCAGTATCAGTCAGTCAGTGAGTCAGTCTGTCAGTCAGGCAGTATCAGTCAGGCAGTAAGACTCCGCTCGACAGAACTCCGATAGCCTAATGGCTAGACCGCTGGTCTTCCAAGCGAGTGGCCTGGGTTCGAGTCCCAGCCGGAGTGAATATCTTCAATGTATATATTTCTTTTCTAATTTGAAAATTCTTTTTTTTTGCAATTTCTTTCCTTTGCAATTATTGATTATTTATGTAGGGAAGAGAATTCTGAGTCAGTTTAATTTTTCGACACGAAGATTTCAAAGTGTTTAAATAAACAATTACCAAGGTGCATTTTTTGTTTTTATTATATTTAAAACTCCCACCGACAGAGCTCCCATAGACTAATGGCTAGAGTGTTAGGCTTCCAAGCGAGTGGCCCTGGGTTCGAGTCCCAGCCTGAACGAAAATCTTCAATGTATACTTTTAGTTTCTAATTTGAAATTTCTTCTTCTTTTTTTTTAATTTTTCTCTTTTGCGAATATTGATTATTTATGTATGGAGAAAAATTCTGAGTCAGTTTAATTATTCGACCTGTAAATTTCAAAGTGTTTGAATCAATAATTACCAAGGTGCATTTTTTGTTTTTATTATATTTAAGACTTCCATCGACAGAGCTCCGATAGCCTAATGGCTAGACCGTTGGGTTCCTAGCGCGTGGTACTGGGTTCGAGTCCCGGCCGGAAAGGAAATCTTAAATGCAAATATTTTTTTCTAATTTTATAATTCTTTTTTTTTTTTATTTTTCCCTTTTGCGAAGTCAGTCAGTCAGTCTGACAGTCAATCAGTCAAGCACTCAGTCATTCAGTCTCAGTCAGTCAGTCCAGTCAGTCAGTCACTCAGTCAGTCAGTTAGTCCTTCAGTCAGTCAGTCAAGCAGTCAGTCATTTAGTCTCAGTCAGTCAGTCATTCAGTCAGTCAGTCAGTCAGGCAGCAGTCAGTCAGTCAGTCAGTCGGTCAGTCCTGTGCAGTCAGTTAGTCACTAAAGCAGTCAGTCAGTCTCAGTCAGTCAGTCAGTCAGTCAGTCCAGTCCAGTCTCAGTCAGTCAGTCAGTCAGTCTCGGTCAGTCAGTCAGTCAGTCATTCAGTCAGTCAGTCAGTCAGGCAGTCAGTCAGTCGGTCAGCCTTATTCAGTCAGTCTGTCAGTCAGTCAGTCAGTCAGCCTTATTCAGTCAGTCTGTCAGTCATCCTTATTCAGTCAGTCTGTCAGTCAGTCAGTCGGTCAGTCCTGTCCAGTCAGTTAGTCAGTCAAGCAGTCAATCAGGTAGTCAAGCAGTCAGTCAGTCAGTGTCAGTCAGTCATTTAGTCATTCAGTCAGTCAGTGAAATAGCCAGTCAGAGAGTCAAGCAGTCAGTCAGTCAGTCTCAGTCAGTCAGTTAGTCAGTCAGTCAGTCAGTCAGTCAGTCAGTCCAGTCTCAGCCAGTCAGGCAGTTAGTCAGTCAGTCTCGGTCAGTCAGTGAGTCAGTCAGTCAGTATCAGTCAGTCAGTGAGTCAGTCTGTCAGTCAGGCAGTATGAGTCAGGCAGTAAGACTCCGCTCGACAGAACTCCGATAGCCTAATGGCTAGACCGCTGGTCTTCCAAGCGAGTGGCCTGGGTTCGAGTCCCAGCCGGAGCGAATATCTTCAATGTATATATTTCTTTTCTAATTTGAAAATTCTTTTTTTTTTTCAATTTCTTTCCTTTGCAATTATTGATTATTTATGTAGGGAAGAAAATTCTGAGTCAGTTTAATTTTTCGACACGAAGTTTTCAAAGTGTTTAACTAAACAATTACCAAGGTGCATTTTTTGTTTTTATTATATTTAAAACTCCCACCGACAGAGCTCCCATAGACTAATGGCTAGAGTGTTAGGCTTCCAAGCGAGTGGCCCTGGGTTCGAGTCCCAGCCTGAACGAAAATCTTCAATGTATACTTTTAGTTTCTAATTTGAAATTTCTTCTTCTTTTTTTTTTAATTTTTCTCTTTTGCGAATATTGATTATTTATGTAGGGAGAAAAATTCTGAGTCAGTTTAATTATTCGACCTGTAAATTTCAAAGTGTTTGAATCAATAATTACCAAGGTGCATTTTTTGTTTTTATTATATTTAAGACTTCCATCGACAGAGCTCCGATAGCCTAATGGCTAGACCGTTGGGTTCCTAGCGCATGGTACTGGGTTCGAGTCCCGGCCGGAAAGGAAATCTTAAATGCAAATATTTTTTTCTAATTTTATAATTCTTTTTTTTTTTATTTTTCCCTTTTGCGAAGTCAGTCAGTCAGTCTGACAGTCAATCAGTCAAGCACTCAGTCATTCAGTCTCAGTCAGTCAGTCCAGTCAGTCAGTCACTCAGTCAGTCAGTTAGTCCTTCAGCCAGTCAGTCAAGCAGTCAGTCATTTAGTCTCAGTCAGTCAGTCATTCAGTCAGTCAGTCAGTCAGGCAGTCAGTCAGTCAGTCAGTCGGTCAGTCCTGTGCAGTCAGTTAGTCACTAAAGCAGTCAGTCAGTCTCAGTCAGTCAGTCAGTCAGTCAGTCCTGTCCAGTCTCAGTCAGTCAGTCAGTCAGTCTCGGTCAGTCAGTCAGTCAGTCATTCAGTCAGTCAGTCAGTCAGGCAGTCAGTCAGTCGGTCAGCCTTATTCAGTCAGTCTGTCAGTCAGTCAGTCGGTCAGTCCTGTCCAGTCAGTTAGTCAGTCAAGCAGTCAGTCAGGTAGTCAAGCAGTCAGTCAGTCAGTGTCAGTCAGTCATTTAGTCATTCAGTCAGTCAGTGAAATAGCCAGTCAGAGAGTCAAGCAGTCAGTCAGTCAGTCTCAGTCAGTCAGTTAGTCAGTCAGTCAGTCAGTCAGTCAGTCAGTCCAGTCTCAGTCAGTCAGGCAGTTAGTCAGTCAGTCTCGGTCAGTCAGTGAGTCAGTCAGTCAGTATCAGTCAGTCAGTGAGTCAGTCTGTCAGTCAGGCAGTATCAGTCAGGCAGTAAGACTCCGCTCGACAGAACTCCGATAGCCTAATGGCTAGACCGCTGGTCTTCCAAGCGAGTGGCCTGGGTTCGAGTCCCAGCCGGAGCGAATATCTTCAATGTATATATTTCTTTTCTAATTTGAAAATTCTTTTTTTTTTCAATTTCTTTCCTTTGCAATTATTGATTATTTATGTAGGGAAGAAAATTCTGAGTCAGTTTAATTTTTCGACACGAAGATTTCAAAGTGTTGAAATAAACAATTACCAAGGTGCATTTTTTGTTTTTATTATATTTAAAACTCCCACCGACAGAGCGCCCATAGACTAATGGCTAGAGTGTTAGGCTTCCAAGCGAGTGGCCCTGGGTTCGAGTCCCAGCCTGAACGAAAATCTTCAATGTATACTTTTAGTTTCTAATTTGAAATTTCTTCTTTTTTTTTTAATTTTTCTCTTTTGCAAATATTGATTATTTATGTAGGGAGAAAAATTCTGAGTCAGTTTAATTATTTGACCTGTAAATTTCAAAGTGTTTGAATCAATAATTACCAAGGTGCATTTTTTGTTTTTATTATATTTAAGACGTCCATCGACAGAGCTCCGATAGCCTAATGGCTAGACCGTTGGGTTCCTAGCGCGTGGTACTGGGTTCGAGTCCCGGCCGGAAAGGAAATCTTAAATGCAAATATTTTTTTCTAATTTTATATTTTTTTTTTTTATTTTTCCCTTTTGCGAAGTCAGTCAGTCAGTCTGACAGTCAATCAGTCAAGCACTCAGTCATTCAGTCTCAGTCAGTCAGTCCAGTCAGTCAGTCACTCAGTCAGTCAGTTAGTCCTTCAGCCAGTCAGTCAAGCAGTCAGTCATTTAGTCTCAGTCAGTCAGTCATTCAGTCAGTCAGTCAGTCAGGAGTCAGTCAGTCAGTCAGTCGGTCAGTCCTGTGCAGTCAGTTAGTCACTAAAGCAGTCAGTCAGTCTCAGTCAGTCAGTCAGTCAGTCAGTCCAGTCCAGTCTCAGTCAGTCAGTCAGTCAGTCTCGGTCAGTCAGTCAGTCTCGGTCAGTCAGTCAGTCGGTCAGCCTTATTCAGTCAGTCTGTCAGTCAGTCAGTCAGTCAGCCTTATTCAGTCAGTCTGTCAGTCATCCTTATTCAGTCAGTCTGTCAGTCAGTCAGTCGGTCAGTCCTGTCCAGTCAGTTAGTCAGTCAAGCAGTCAGTCAGGTAGTCATACAGTCAGTCAGTCAGTGTCAGTCAGTCATTTAGTCATTCAGTCAGTCAGTGAAATAGCCAGTCAGAGAGTCAAGCAGTCAGTCAGTCAGTCTCAGTCAGTCAGTTAGTCAGTCAGTCAGTCAGTCAGTCAGTCAGTCCAGTCTCAGTCAGTCAGGCAGTTAGTCAGTCAGTCTCGGTCAGTCAGTGAGTCAGTCAGTCAGTATCAGTCAGTCAGTGAGTCAGTCAGGCAGTATCAGTCAGGCAGTAAGACTCCGCTCGACAGAACTCCGATAGCCTAATGGCTAGACCGCTGGTCTTCCAAGCGAGTGGCCTGGGTTCGAGTCCCAGCCGGAGCGAATATCTTCAATGTATATATTTCTTTTCTAATTTAAAAATTCTTTTTTTTTTCAATTTCTTTCCTTTGCAATTATTGATTATTTATGTAGGGAAGAAAATTCTGAGTCAGTTTAATTTTTCGACACGAAGATTTCAAAGTGTTTAAATAAACAATTACCAAGGTGCATTTTTTGTTTTTATTATATTTAAAACTCCCACCGACAGAGCTCCCATAGACTAATGGCTAGAGTGTTAGGCTTCCAAGCGAGTGGCCCTGGGTTCGAGTCCCAGCCTGAACGAAAATCTTCAATGTATACTTTTAGTTTCTAATTTGAAATTTCTTCTTCTTTTTTTTAAATTTTTCTCTTTTGCGAATATTGATTATTTATGTAGGGAGAAAAATTCTGAGTCAGTTTAATTATTCGACCTGTAAATTTCAAAGTGTTTGAATCAATAATTACCAAGGTGCATTTTTTGTTTTTATTATATTTAAGACTTCCATCGACAGAGCTCCGATAGCCTAATGGCTAGACCGTTGGGGTCCTAGCGCGTGGTACTGGGTTCGAGTCCCGGCCGGAAAGGAAATCTTAAATGCAAATATTTTTTTCTAATTTTATAATTCTTTTTTTTTTATTTTTCCCTTTTGCGAAGTCAGTCAGTCTGACAGTCAATCAGTCAAGCACTCAGTCATTCAGTCTCAGTCAGTCAGTCCAGTCAGTCAGTCACTCAGTCAATCAGTTAGTCCTTCAGCCAGTCAGTCAAGCAGTCAGTCATTTAGTCTCAGTCAGTCAGTCATTCAGTCAGTCAGTCAGTCAGTCAGTCGGTCAGTCCTGTGCAGTCAGTTAGTCACTAAAGCAGTCAGTCAGTCTCAGTCAGTCAGTCAGTCACTCAGTCAGTCAGTTAGTCCTTCAGCCAGTCAGTCAAGCAGTCAGTCATTTAGTCTCAGTCAGTCAGTCATTCAGTCAGTCAGTCAGTCAGGCAGTCAGTCAGTCAGTCAGGCAGTCAGTCAGTCGGTCAGCCTTATTCAGTCAGTCTGTCAGTCAGTCAGTCAGTCAGCCTTATTCAGTCAGTCTGTCAGTCATCCTTATTCAGTCAGTCTGTCAGTCAGTCAGTCAGTCAGCCTTATTCAGTCAGTCTGTCAGTCATCCTTATTCAGTCAGTCTGTCAGTCAGTCAGTCGGTCAGTCCTGTCCAGTCAGTTAGTCAGTCAAGCAGTCAGTCAGGTAGTCAAGCAGTCAGTCAGTCAGTGTCAGTCAGTCATTTAGTCATTCAGTCAGTCAGTGAAATAGCCTGTCAGAGAGTCAAGCAGTCAGTCAGTCAGTCTCAGTCAGTCAGTTAGTCAGTCAGTCAGTCAGTCAGTCAGTCAGTCCAGTCTCAGTCAGTCAGGCAGTTAGTCAGTCAGTCTCGGTCAGTCAGTGAGTCAGTCAGTCAGTATCAGTCAGTCAGTGAGTCAGTCTGTCAGTCAGGCAGTATCAGTCAGGCAGTAAGACTCCGCTCGACAGAACTCCGATAGCCTAATGGCTAGACCGCTGGTCTTCCAAGCGAGTGGCCTGGGTTCGAGTCCCAGCCGGAGCGAATATCTTCAATGTATATATCTCTTTTCTAATTTGAAAATTCTTTTTTTTTCAATTTCTTTCCTTTGCAATTATTGATTATTTATGTAGGGAAGAAAATTCTGAGTCAGTTTAATTTTTCGACACGAAGATTTCAAAGTGTTTAAATAAACAATTACCAAGGTGCATTTTTTGTTTTTATTATATTTAAAACTCCCACCGACAGAGCTCCCATAGACTAATGGCTAGAGTGTTAGGCTTCCAAGCGAGTGGCCCTGGGTTCGAGTCCCAGCCTGAACGAAAATCTTCAATGTATACTGTTAGTTTCTAATTTGAAATTTCTTCTTCTTTTTTTTTAATTTTTCTCTTTTGCGAATATTGATTATTTATGTAGGGAGAAAAATTCTGAGTCAGTTTAATTATTCGACCTGTAAATTTCAAAGTGTTTGAATCAATAATTACCAAGGTGCATTTTTTGTTTTTATTATATTTAAGACTTCCATCGACAGAGCTCCGATAGCCTAATGGCTAGACCGTTGGGTTCCAAGCGCGTGGTACTGGGTTCGAGTCCCGGCCGGAACGAAAATCTTCCATGTATATATTTCTCTTCTAATTTGAAGATTCTTTTTTTTTCAATTTCTTTCTTTTGCAAATATGGATTATTTATGTACGGAAGAAAATTCTGAGTCAGTTTAATCATTCGACCTTTAGATTTGAAAGATTTTAGATCAATAATTACTAAGGTGCATTTTTTGTTTTTATTATAATTAAGACACCGATCAACAGAGATCCGATAGTATATTGGCGAGAGCGTTGGGCTTCCATGAGTGTCGCCCTGGGTTCAAATCCCAGCCGGAAAGGAAGTCTTAAATGCAAATATTTTTTTCTAATTTTATAATTCTTTTTTTTTTATTTTTCCCTTTTGCGAAGTCAGTCAGTCAGTCTGACAGTCAATCAGTCAAGCACTCAGTCATTCAGTCTCAGTCAGTCAGTCCAGTCAGTCAGTCACTCAGTCAGTCAGTTAGTCCTTCAGCCAGTCAGTCAAGCAGTCAGTCATTTAGTCTCAGTCAGTCAGTCATTCAGTCAGTCAGTCAGTCAGTCAGTCGGTCAGTCCTGTGCAGTCAGTTAGTCACTAAAGCAGTCAGTCAGTCTCAGTCAGTCAGTCAGTCAGTCAGTCCAGTCCAGTCTCAGTCAGTCAGTCAGTCAGTCTCGGTCAGTCAGTCAGTCAGTCATTCAGTCAGACAGTCAGTCAGGCAGTCAGTCAGTCGGTCAGCCTTATTCAGTCAGTCTGTCAGTCAGTCAGTCAGTCAGCCTTATTCAGTCAGTCTGTCAGTCATCCTTATTCAGTCAGTCTGTCAGTCAGTCAGTCAGTCAGCCTTATTCAGTCAGTCTGTCAGTCATCCTTATTCAGTCAGTCTGTCAGTCAATCAGTCGGTCAGTCCTGTCCAGTCAGTTAGTCAGTCAAGCAGTCAGTCAGGTAGTCAAGCAGTCAGTCAGTCAGTGTCAGTCAGTCATTTAGTCATTCAGTCAGTCAGTGAAATAGCCAGTCAGAGAGTCAAGCAGTCAGTCAGTCAGTCTCAGTCAGTCAGTCAGTCAGTCAGTCCAGTCTCAGTCAGTCAGGCAGTTAGTCAGTCAGTCTCGGTCAGTCAGTCAGTCAGTCAGTCAGGCAGTCAGTCAGTCGGTCAGCCTTATTCAGTCAGTCTGTCAGTCAGTCAGTCAGTCAGCCTTATTCAGTCAGTCTGTCAGTCATCCTTATTCAGTCAGTCTGTCAGTCAGTCAGTCGGTCAGTCCTGTCCAGTCAGTTAGTCAGTCAAGCAGTCAGTCAGGTAGTCAAGCAGTCAGTCAGTCAGTGTCAGTCAGTCATTTAGTCATTCAGTCAGTCAGTGAAATAGCCAGTCAGAGAGTCAAGCAGTCAGTCAGTCAGTCTCAGTCAGTCAGTTAGTCAGTCAGTCAGTCAGTCAGTCAGTCAGTCAGTCCAGTCTCAGTCAGTCAGGCAGTTAGTCAGTCAGTCTCGGTCAGTCAGTGAGTCAGTCAGTCAGTATCAGTCAGTCAGTGAGTCAGTCTGTCAGTCAGGCAGTATCAGTCAGGCAGTAAGACTCCGCTCGACAGAACTCCGATAGCCTAATGGCTAGACCGCTGGTCTTCCAAGCGAGTGGCCTGGGTTCGAGTCCCAGCCGGAGTGAATATCTTCAATGTATATATTTCTTTTCTAATTTGAAAATTCTTTTTTTTTGCAATTTCTTTCCTTTGCAATTATTGATTATTTATGTAGGGAAGAGAATTCTGAGTCAGTTTAATTTTTCGACACGAAGATTTCAAAGTGTTTAAATAAACAATTACCAAGGTGCATTTTTTGTTTTTATTATATTTAAAACTCCCACCGACAGAGCTCCCATAGACTAATGGCTAGAGTGTTAGGCTTCCAAGCGAGTGGCCCTGGGTTCGAGTCCCAGCCTGAACGAAAATCTTCAATGTATACTTTTAGTTTCTAATTTGAAATTTCTTCTTCTTTTTTTTTAATTTTTCTCTTTTGCGAATATTGATTATTTATGTATGGAGAAAAATTCTGAGTCAGTTTAATTATTCGACCTGTAAATTTCAAAGTGTTTGAATCAATAATTACCAAGGTGCATTTTTTGTTTTTATTATATTTAAGACTTCCATCGACAGAGCTCCGATAGCCTAATGGCTAGACCGTTGGGTTCCAAGCGCGTGGTACTGGGTTCGAGTCCCGGCCGGAACGAAAATCTTCCATGTATATATTTCTCTTCTAATTTGAAGATTCTTTTTTTTTCAATTTCTTTCTTTTGCAAATATGGATTATTTATGTACGGAAGAAAATTCTGAGTCAGTTTAATCATTCGACCTTTAGATTTGAAAGATTTTAGATCAATAATTACTAAGGTGCATTTTTTGTTTTTATTATAATTAAGACACCGATCAACAGAGATCCGATAGTATATTGGCGAGAGCGTTGGGCTTCCATGAGTGTCGCCCTGGGTTCAAATCCCAGCCGGAAAGGAAGTCTTAAATGCAAATATTTTTTTCTAATTTTATAATTCTTTTTTTTTTATTTTTCCCTTTTGCGAAGTCAGTCAGTCAGTCTGACAGTCAATCAGTCAAGCACTCAGTCATTCAGTCTCAGTCAGTCAGTCCAGTCAGTCAGTCACTCAGTCAGTCAGTTAGTCCTTCAGCCAGTCAGTCAAGCAGTCAGTCATTTAGTCTCAGTCAGTCAGTCATTCAGTCAGTCAGTCAGTCAGTCAGTCGGTCAGTCCTGTGCAGTCAGTTAGTCACTAAAGCAGTCAGTCAGTCTCAGTCAGTCAGTCAGTCAGTCAGTCCAGTCCAGTCTCAGTCAGTCAGTCAGTCAGTCTCGGTCAGTCAGTCAGTCAGTCATTCAGTCAGACAGTCAGTCAGGCAGTCAGTCAGTCGGTCAGCCTTATTCAGTCAGTCTGTCAGTCAGTCAGTCAGTCAGCCTTATTCAGTCAGTCTGTCAGTCATCCTTATTCAGTCAGTCTGTCAGTCAGTCAGTCAGTCAGCCTTATTCAGTCAGTCTGTCAGTCATCCTTATTCAGTCAGTCTGTCAGTCAATCAGTCGGTCAGTCCTGTCCAGTCAGTTAGTCAGTCAAGCAGTCAGTCAGGTAGTCAAGCAGTCAGTCAGTCAGTGTCAGTCAGTCATTTAGTCATTCAGTCAGTCAGTGAAATAGCCAGTCAGAGAGTCAAGCAGTCAGTCAGTCAGTCTCAGTCAGTCAGTCAGTCAGTCAGTCCAGTCTCAGTCAGTCAGGCAGTTAGTCAGTCAGTCTCGGTCAGTCAGTCAGTCAGTCAGTCAGGCAGTCAGTCAGTCGGTCAGCCTTATTCAGTCAGTCTGTCAGTCAGTCAGTCAGTCAGCCTTATTCAGTCAGTCTGTCAGTCATCCTTATTCAGTCAGTCTGTCAGTCAGTCAGTCGGTCAGTCCTGTCCAGTCAGTTAGTCAGTCAAGCAGTCAGTCAGGTAGTCAAGCAGTCAGTCAGTCAGTGTCAGTCAGTCATTTAGTCATTCAGTCAGTCAGTGAAATAGCCAGTCAGAGAGTCAAGCAGTCAGTCAGTCAGTCTCAGTCAGTCAGTTAGTCAGTCAGTCAGTCAGTCAGTCAGTCAGTCAGTCCAGTCTCAGTCAGTCAGGCAGTTAGTCAGTCAGTCTCGGTCAGTCAGTGAGTCAGTCAGTCAGTATCAGTCAGTCAGTGAGTCAGTCTGTCAGTCAGGCAGTATCAGTCAGGCAGTAAGACTCCGCTCGACAGAACTCCGATAGCCTAATGGCTAGACCGCTGGTCTTCCAAGCGAGTGGCCTGGGTTCGAGTCCCAGCCGGAGTGAATATCTTCAATGTATATATTTCTTTTCTAATTTGAAAATTCTTTTTTTTTGCAATTTCTTTCCTTTGCAATTATTGATTATTTATGTAGGGAAGAGAATTCTGAGTCAGTTTAATTTTTCGACACGAAGATTTCAAAGTGTTTAAATAAACAATTACCAAGGTGCATTTTTTGTTTTTATTATATTTAAAACTCCCACCGACAGAGCTCCCATAGACTAATGGCTAGAGTGTTAGGCTTCCAAGCGAGTGGCCCTGGGTTCGAGTCCCAGCCTGAACGAAAATCTTCAATGTATACTTTTAGTTTCTAATTTGAAATTTCTTCTTCTTTTTTTTTAATTTTTCTCTTTTGCGAATATTGATTATTTATGTATGGAGAAAAATTCTGAGTCAGTTTAATTATTCGACCTGTAAATTTCAAAGTGTTTGAATCAATAATTACCAAGGTGCATTTTTTGTTTTTATTATATTTAAGACTTCCATCGACAGAGCTCCGATAGCCTAATGGCTAGACCGTTGGGTTCCTAGCGCGTGGTACTGGGTTCGAGTCCCGGCCGGAAAGGAAATCTTAAATGCAAATATTTTTTTCTAATTTTATAATTCTTTTTTTTTTTTATTTTTCCCTTTTGCGAAGTCAGTCAGTCAGTCTGACAGTCAATCAGTCAAGCACTCAGTCATTCAGTCTCAGTCAGTCAGTCCAGTCAGTCAGTCACTCAGTCAGTCAGTTAGTCCTTCAGTCAGTCAGTCAAGCAGTCAGTCATTTAGTCTCAGTCAGTCAGTCATTCAGTCAGTCAGTCAGTCAGGCAGCAGTCAGTCAGTCAGTCAGTCGGTCAGTCCTGTGCAGTCAGTTAGTCACTAAAGCAGTCAGTCAGTCTCAGTCAGTCAGTCAGTCAGTCAGTCCAGTCCAGTCTCAGTCAGTCAGTCAGTCAGTCTCGGTCAGTCAGTCAGTCAGTCATTCAGTCAGTCAGTCAGTCAGGCAGTCAGTCAGTCGGTCAGCCTTATTCAGTCAGTCTGTCAGTCAGTCAGTCAGTCAGCCTTATTCAGTCAGTCTGTCAGTCATCCTTATTCAGTCAGTCTGTCAGTCAGTCAGTCGGTCAGTCCTGTCCAGTCAGTTAGTCAGTCAAGCAGTCAATCAGGTAGTCAAGCAGTCAGTCAGTCAGTGTCAGTCAGTCATTTAGTCATTCAGTCAGTCAGTGAAATAGCCAGTCAGAGAGTCAAGCAGTCAGTCAGTCAGTCTCAGTCAGTCAGTTAGTCAGTCAGTCAGTCAGTCAGTCAGTCAGTCCAGTCTCAGCCAGTCAGGCAGTTAGTCAGTCAGTCTCGGTCAGTCAGTGAGTCAGTCAGTCAGTATCAGTCAGTCAGTGAGTCAGTCTGTCAGTCAGGCAGTATGAGTCAGGCAGTAAGACTCCGCTCGACAGAACTCCGATAGCCTAATGGCTAGACCGCTGGTCTTCCAAGCGAGTGGCCTGGGTTCGAGTCCCAGCCGGAGCGAATATCTTCAATGTATATATTTCTTTTCTAATTTGAAAATTCTTTTTTTTTTTCAATTTCTTTCCTTTGCAATTATTGATTATTTATGTAGGGAAGAAAATTCTGAGTCAGTTTAATTTTTCGACACGAAGTTTTCAAAGTGTTTAACTAAACAATTACCAAGGTGCATTTTTTGTTTTTATTATATTTAAAACTCCCACCGACAGAGCTCCCATAGACTAATGGCTAGAGTGTTAGGCTTCCAAGCGAGTGGCCCTGGGTTCGAGTCCCAGCCTGAACGAAAATCTTCAATGTATACTTTTAGTTTCTAATTTGAAATTTCTTCTTCTTTTTTTTTTAATTTTTCTCTTTTGCGAATATTGATTATTTATGTAGGGAGAAAAATTCTGAGTCAGTTTAATTATTCGACCTGTAAATTTCAAAGTGTTTGAATCAATAATTACCAAGGTGCATTTTTTGTTTTTATTATATTTAAGACTTCCATCGACAGAGCTCCGATAGCCTAATGGCTAGACCGTTGGGTTCCTAGCGCATGGTACTGGGTTCGAGTCCCGGCCGGAAAGGAAATCTTAAATGCAAATATTTTTTTCTAATTTTATAATTCTTTTTTTTTTTATTTTTCCCTTTTGCGAAGTCAGTCAGTCAGTCTGACAGTCAATCAGTCAAGCACTCAGTCATTCAGTCTCAGTCAGTCAGTCCAGTCAGTCAGTCACTCAGTCAGTCAGTTAGTCCTTCAGCCAGTCAGTCAAGCAGTCAGTCATTTAGTCTCAGTCAGTCAGTCATTCAGTCAGTCAGTCAGTCAGGCAGTCAGTCAGTCAGTCAGTCGGTCAGTCCTGTGCAGTCAGTCAGTCAGTCAGTCTCGGTCAGTCAGTCAGTCAGTCATTCAGTCAGTCAGTCAGTCAGGCAGTCAGTCAGTCGGTCAGCCTTATTCAGTCAGTCTGTCAGTCAGTCAGTCAGTCAGCCTTATTCAGTCAGTCTGTCAGTCATCCTTATTCAGTCAGTCTGTCAGTCAGTCAGTCGGTCAGTCCTGTCCAGTCAGTTAGTCAGTCAAGCAGTCAGTCAGTCAGTGTCAGTCAGTCATTTAGTCATTCAGTCAGTCAGTGAAATAGCCAGTCAGAGAGTCAAGCAGTCAATCAGTCAGTCTCAGTCAGTCAGTTAGTCAGTCAGTCAGTCAGTCAGTCAGTCCAGTCTCAGTCAGTCAGGCAGTTAGTCAGTCAGTCTCGGTCAGTCAGTGAGTCAGTCAGTCAGTATCAGTCAGTCAGTGAGTCAGTCTGTCAGTCAGGCAGTCAGTCAGTCAGTCAGTCGGTCAGTCCTGTGCAGTCAGTTAGTCACTAAAGCAGTCAGTCAGTCTCAGTCAGTCAGTCAGTCAGTCAGTCTCGGTCAGTCAGTCAGTCATTCAGTCAGTCAGTCAGTCAGGCAGTCAGTCAGTCGGTCAGCCTTATTCAGTCAGTCTGTCAGTCAGTCAGTCAGTCAGCCTTATTCAGTCAGTCTGTCAGTCATCCTTATTCAGTCAGTCTGTCAGTCAGTCAGTCGGTCAGTCCTGTCCAGTCAGTTAGTCAGTCAAGCAGTCAGTCAGGTAGTCAAGCAGTCAGTCAGTCATTCAGTCAGTCAGTGAAATAGCCAGTCAGAGAGTCAAGCAGTCAGTCAGTCAGTCTCAGTCATACAGTTAGTCAGTCAGTCAGTCAGTCAGTCAGTCAGTCCAGTCTCAGTCAGTCAGGCAGTTAGTCAGTCAGTCTCGGTCAGTCAGTGAGTCAGTCAGTCAGTATCAGTCAGTCAGTGAGTCAGTCTGTCAGTCAGGCAGTATCAGTCAGGCAGTAAGACTCCGCTCGATAGAACTCCGATAGCCTAATGGCTAGACCGCTGGTCTTCCAAGCGAGTGGCCTGGGTTCGAGTCCCAGCCGGAGCGAATATCTTCAATGTATATATTTCTTTTCTAATTTGAAAATTCTTTTTTTTTTCAATTTCTTTCTTTTGCAATTATTGATTATTTATGTAGGGAAGAAAATTCTGAGTCAGTTTAATTTTTCGACACAAAGATTTCAAAGTGTTTAAATAAACAATTACCAAGGTGCATTTTTTGTTTTTATTATATTTAAAACTCCCACCGACAGAGCTCCCATAGACTAATGGCTAGAGTGTTAGGCTTCCAAGCGAGTGGCCCTGGGTTCGAGTCCCAGCCTGAACGAAAATCTTCAATGTATACTTTTAGTTTCTAATTTGAAATTTCTTCTTCTTTTTTTTTTAATTTTTCTCTTTTGCGAATATTGATTATTTATGTAGGGAGAAAAATTCTGAGTCAGTTTAATTATTCGACCTGTAAATTTCAAAGTGTTTGAATCAATAATTACCAAGGTGCATTTTTTGTTTTTATTATATTTAAGACTTCCATCGACAGAGCTCCGATAGCCTAATGGCTAGACCGTTGGGTTCCTAGCGCGTGGTACTGGGTTCGAGTCCCGGCCGGAAAGGAAATCTTAAATGCAAATATTTTTTTCTAATTTTATAATTCTTTTTTTTTTATTTTTCCCTTTTGCGAAGTCAGTCAGTCAGTCTGACAGTCAATCAGTCAAGCACTCAGTCATTCAGTCTCAGTCAGTCAGTCCAGTCAGTCAGTCACTCAGTCAGTCAGTTAGTCCTTCAGCCAGTCAGTCAAGCAGTCAGTCATTTAGTCTCAGTCAGTCAGTCATTCAGTCAGTCAGTCAGTCAGGCAGTCAGTCAGTCAGTCAGTCGGTCAGTCCTGTGCAGTCAGTTAGTCACTAAAGCAGTCAGTCAGTCTCAGTCAGTCAGTCAGTCAGTCAGTCTCGGTCAGTCAGTCAGTCAGTCATTCAGTCAGTCAGTCAGTCAGGCAGTCAGTCAGTCGGTCAGCCTTATTCAGTCAGTCTGTCAGTCAGTCAGTCAGTCAGCCTTATTCAGTCAGTCTGTCAGTCATCCTTATTCAGTCAGTCTGTCAGTCAGTCAGTCGGTCAGTCCTGTCCAGTCAGTTAGTCAGTCAAGCAGTCAGTCAGGTAGTCAAGCAGTCAGTCAGTCATTCAGTCAGTCAGTGAAATAGCCAGTCAGAGAGTCAAGCAGTCAGTCAGTCAGTCTCAGTCATACAGTTAGTCAGTCAGTCAGTCAGTCAGTCAGTCAGTCCAGTCTCAGTCAGTCAGGCAGTTAGTCAGTCAGTCTCGGTCAGTCAGTGAGTCAGTCAGTCAGTATCAGTCAGTCAGTGAGTCAGTCTGTCAGTCAGGCAGTATCAGTCAGGCAGTAAGACTCCGCTCGATAGAACTCCGATAGCCTAATGGCTAGACCGCTGGTCTTCCAAGCGAGTGGCCTGGGTTCGAGTCCCAGCCGGAGCGAATATCTTCAATGTATATATTTCTTTTCTAATTTGAAAATTCTTTTTTTTTTCAATTTCTTTCTTTTGCAATTATTGATTATTTATGTAGGGAAGAAAATTCTGAGTCAGTTTAATTTTTCGACACAAAGATTTCAAAGTGTTTAAATAAACAATTACCAAGGTGCATTTTTTGTTTTTATTATATTTAAAACTCCCACCGACAGAGCTCCCATAGACTAATGGCTAGAGTGTTAGGCTTCCAAGCGAGTGGCCCTGGGTTCGAGTCCCAGCCTGAACGAAAATCTTCAATGTATACTTTTAGTTTCTAATTTGAAATTTCTTCTTCTTTTTTTTTTAATTTTTCTCTTTTGCGAATATTGATTATTTATGTAGGGAGAAAAATTCTGAGTCAGTTTAATTATTCGACCTGTAAATTTCAAAGTGTTTGAATCAATAATTACCAAGGTGCATTTTTTGTTTTTATTATATTTAAGACTTCCATCGACAGAGCTCCGATAGCCTAATGGCTAGACCGTTGGGTTCCTAGCGCGTGGTACTGGGTTCGAGTCCCGGCCGGAAAGGAAATCTTAAATGCAAATATTTTTTTCTAATTTTATAATTCTTTTTTTTTTATTTTTCCCTTTTGCGAAGTCAGTCAGTCAGTCTGACAGTCAATCAGTCAAGCACTCAGTCATTCAGTCTCAGTCAGTCAGTCCAGTCAGTCAGTCACTCAGTCAGTCAGTTAGTCCTTCAGCCAGTCAGTCAAGCAGTCAGTCATTTAGTCTCAGTCAGTCAGTCATTCAGTCAGTCAGTCAGTCAGGCAGTCAGTCAGTCAGTCAGTCGGTCAGTCCTGTGCAGTCAGTTAGTCACTAAAGCAGTGAGTCAGTCAGTCAGTCCAGTCCAGTCTCAGTCAGTCAGTCAGTCAGTCTCGGTCAGTCAGTCAGTCAGTCATTCAGTCAGTCAGTCAGTCAGGCAGTCAGTCAGTCGGTCAGCCTTATTCAGTCAGTCTGTCAGTCAGTCAGCCTTATTCAGTCAGTCTGTCAGTCATCCTTATTCAGTCAGTCTGTCAGTCAGTCAGTCGGTCAGTCCTGTCCAGTCAGTTAGTCAGTCAAGCAGTCAGTCAGGTAGTCAAGCAGTCAGTCAGTCAGTGTCAGTCAGTCATTTAGTCATTCAGTCAGTCAGTGAAATAGCCAGTCAGAGAGTCAAGCAGTCAGTCAGTCAGTCTCAGTCAGTCAGTTAGTCAGTCAGTCAGTCAGTCAGTCAGTCAGTCCAGTCTCAGTCAGTCAGGCAGTTAGTCAGTCAGTCTCGGTCAGTCAGTGAGTCAGTCAGTCAGTATCAGTCAGTCAGTGAGTCAGTCTGTCAGTCAGGCAGTATCAGTCAGGCAGTAAGACTCCGCTCGACAGAACTCCGATAGCCTAATGGCTAGACCGCTGGTCTTCCAAGCAAGTGGCCTGGGTTCGAGTCCCAGCCGGAGCGAATATCTTCAATGTATATATTTCTTTTCTAATTTGAAAATTCTTTTTTTTTCAATTTCTTTCCTTTGCAATTATTGATTATTTATGTAGGGAAGAAAATTCTGAGTCAGTTTAATTTTTCGACACGAAGATTTCAAAGTGTTTAAATAAACAATTACCAAGGTGCATTTTTTGTTTTTATTATATTTAAAACTCCCACCGACAGAGCTCCCATAGACTAATGGCTAGAGTGTTAGGCTTCCAAGCGAGTGGCCCTGGGTTCGAGTCCCAGCCTGAACGAAAATCTTCAATGTATACTTTTAGTTTCTAATTTGAAATTTCTTCTTTTTTTTTTAATTTTTCTCTTTTGCGAATATTGATTATTTATGTAGGGAGAAAAATTCTGAGTCAGTTTAATTATTCGACCTGTAAATTTCAAAGTGTTTGAATCAATAATTACCAAGGTGCATTTTTTGTTTTTATTATATTTAAGACTTCCATCGACAGAGCTCCGATAGCCTAATGGCTAGACCGTTGGGTTCCTAGCGCGTGGTACTGGGTTCGAGTCCCGGCCGGAAAGGAAATCTTAAATGCAAATATTTTTTTCTAATTTTATAATTCTTTTTTTTTTATTTTTCCCTTTTGCGAAGTCAGTCAGTCAGTCTGACAGTCAATCAGTCAAGCACTCAGTCATTCAGTCTCAGTCAGTCAGTCCAGTCAGTCAGTCACTCAGTCAGTCAGTTAGTCCTTCAGCCAGTCAGTCAAGCAGTCAGTCATTTAGTCTCAGTCAGTCAGTCATTCAGTCAGTCAGTCAGTCAGGCAGTCAGTCAGTCAGTCAGTCGGTCAGTCCTGTGCAGTCAGTTAGTCACTAAAGCAGTCAGTCAGTCAGTCTCGGTCAGACAGTCAGTCAGTCATTCAGTCAGTCAGTCAGTCAGGCAGTCAGTCAGTCGGTCAGCCTTATTCAGTCAGTCTGTCAGTCAGTCAGTCAGTCAGCCTTATTCAGTCAGTCTGTCAGTCATCCTTATTCAGTCAGTCTGTCAGTCAGTCAGTCGGTCAGTCCTGTCCAGTCAGTTAGTCAGTCAAGCAGTCAGTCAGGTAGTCAAGCAGTCAGTCAGTCAACCATTTAGTCATTCAGTCAGTCAGTGAAATAGCCAGTCAGAGAGTCAAGCAGTCAGTCAGTCAGTCTCAGTCAGTCAGTTAGTCAGTCAGTCAGTCAGTCAGTCCAGTCTCAGTCAGTCAGGCAGTTAGTCAGTCAGTCTCGGTCAGTCAGTGAGTCAGTCAGTCAGTATCAGTCAGTCAGTGAGTCAGTCTGTCAGTCAGGCAGTATCAGTCAGGCAGTAAGACTCCGCTCGACAGAACTCCGATAGCCTAATGGCTAGACCGCTGGTCTTCAAAGCGAGTGTCCTGGGTTCGAGTCCCAGCCGGAGCGAATATCTTCAATGTATCTATTTCTTTTCTAATTTGAAAATTCTTTTTTTTCAATTTCTTTCCTTTGCAATTATTGATTATTTATGTAGGGAAGAAAATTCTGAGTCAGTTTAATTTTTCGACACGAAGATTTCGAAGTGTTTAAATAAACAATTACCAAGGTGCATTTTTTGTTTTTATTATATTTAAAACTCCCACCGACAGAGCTCCCATAGACTAATGGCTAGAGTGTTAGGCTTCCAAGCGAGTGGCCCTGGGTTCGAGTCCCAGCCTGAACGAAAATCTTCAATGTATACTTTCAGTTTCTAATTTGAAATTTCTTCTTCTTTTTTTTTTTAATTTTTCTCTTTTGCGAATATTGATTATTTATGTAGGGAGAAAAATTCTGAGTCAGTTTAATTATTCGACCTGTAAATTTCAAAGTGTTTGAATCAATAATTACCAAGGTGCATTTTTTGTTTTTATTATATTTAAGACTTCCATATCCGATAGCCTAATGGCTAGACCGTTGGGTTCCTAGCGCGTGGTACTGGGTTCGAGTCCCGGCCGGAAAGGAAATCTTAAATGCAAATATTTTTTTCTAATTTTATAATTCTTTTTTTTTTATTTTTCCCTTTTGCGAAGTCAGTCAGTCAGTCTGACAGTCAATCAGTCAAGCACTCAGTCATTCAGTCTCAGTCAGTCAGTCCAGTCAGTCAGTCACTCAGTCAGTCAGTTAGTCCTTCAGCCAGTCAGTCAAGCAGTCAGTCATTTAGTCTCAGTCAGTCAGTTATTCAGTCAGTCAGTCAGTCAGGCAGTCAGTCAGTCAGTCAGTCGGTCAGTCCTGTGCAGTCAGTTAGTCACTAAAGCAGTCAGTCAGTCTCAGTCAGTCAGTCAGTCAGTCCAGTCCAGTCTCAGTCAGTCAGTCAGTCAGTCTCGGTCAGTCAGTCAGTCAGTCATTCAGTCAGTCAGTCAGTCAGGCAGTCAGTCAGTCGGTCAGCCTTATTCAGTCAGTCTGTCAGTCAGTCAGTCAGTCAGCCTTATTCAGTCAGTCTGTCAGTCATCCTTATTCAGTCAGTCTGTCAGTCAGTCAGTCGCTCAGTCCTGTCCAGTCAGTTAGTCAGTCAAGCAGTCAGTCAGTCAGTGTCAGTCAGTCATTTAGTCATTCAGTCAGTCAGTGAAATAGCCAGTCAGAGAGTCAAGCAGTCAGTCAGTCAGTCTCAGTCAGTCAGTTAGTCAGTCAGTCAGTCAGTCAGTCAGTCAGTCCAGTCTCAGTCAGTCAGGCAGTTAGTCAGTCAGTCTCGGTCAGTCAGTGAGTCAGTCAGTCAGTATCAGTCAGTCAGTGAGTCAGTCTGTCAGTCAGGCAGTATCAGTCAGGCAGTAAGACTCCGCTCGATAGAACTCCGATAGCCTAATGGCTAGACCGCTGGTCTTCCAAGCGAGTGGCCTGGGTTCGAGTCCCAGCCGGAGCGAATATCTTCAATGTATATATTTCTTTTCTAATTTGAAAATTCTTTTTTTTTTCAATTTCTTTCCTTTGCAATTATTGATTATTTATGTAGGGAAGAAAATTCTGAGTCAGTTTAATTTTTCGACACGAAGATTTCAAAGTGTTTAAATAAACAATTACCAAGGTGCATTTTTTGTTTTTATTATATTTAAAACTCCCACCGACAGAGCTCCCATAGACTAATGGCTAGAGTGTTAGGCTTCCAAGCGAGTGGCCCTGGGTTCGAGTCCCAGCCTGAACGAAAATCTTCAATGTATACTTTTAGTTTCTAATTTGAAATTTCTTCTTCTTTTTTTTTTAATTTTTCTCTTTTGCGAATATTGATTATTTATGTAGGGAGAAAAATTCTGAGTCAGTTTAATTATTCGACCTGTAAATTTCAAAGTGTTTGAATCAATAATTACCAAGGTGCATTTTTTGTTTTTATTATATTTAAGACTTCCATCGACAGAGCTCCGATAGCCTAATGGCTAGACCGTTGGGTTCCTAGCGCGTGGTACTGGGTTCGAGTCCCCGCCGGAAAGGAAATCTTAAATGCAAATATTTTTTTATAATTCTTTTTTTTTTTATTTTTCCCTTTTGCGAAGTCAGTCAGTCAGTCTGACAGTCAATCAGTCAAGCACTCAGTCATTCAGTCTCAGTCAGTCAGTCCAGTCAGTCAGTCACTCAGTCAGTCAGTTAGTCCGTCAGCCAGTCAGTCAAGCAGTCAGTCATTTAGTCTCAGTCAGTCAGTCATTCAGTCAGTCAGTCAGTCAGGCAGTCAGTCAGTCAGTCAGTCGGTCAGTCCTGTGCAGTCAGTTAGTCACTAAAGCAGTCAGTCAGTCAGTCAGTCCAGTCCAGTCTCAGTCAGTCAGTCAGTCAGTCTCGGTCAGTCAGTCAGTCAGTCATTCAGTCAGTCAGTCAGTCAGCCTTATTCAGTCAGTCTGTCAGTCATCCTTATTCAGTCAGTCTGTCAGTCAGTCAGTCGGTCAGTCCTGTCCAGTCAGTTAGTCAGTCAAGCAGTCAGTCAGGTAGTCAAGCAGTCAGTCAGTCAGTGTCAGTCAGTCATTTAGTCATTCAGTCAGTCAGTGAAATAGCCAGTCAGAGAGTCAAGCAGTCAGTCAGTCAGTCTCAGTCAGTCAGTTAGTCAGTCAGTCAGTCAGTCAGTCTGTCAGTCCAGTCTCAGTCAGTCAGGCAGTTAGTCAGTCAGTCTCGGTCAGTCAGTGAGTCAGTCAGTCAGTATCAGTCAGTCAGTGAGTCAGTCTGTCAGTCAGGCAGTATCAGTCAGGCAGTAAGACTCCGCTCGACAGAACTCCGATAGCCTAATGGCTAGACCGCTGGTCTTCCAAGCAAGTGGCCTGGGTTCGAGTCCCAGCCGGAGCGAATATCTTCAATGTATATATTTCTTTTCTAATTTGAAAATTCTTTTTTTTTTCAATTTCTTTCCTTTGCAATTATTGATTATTTATGTAGGGAAGAAAATTCTGAGTCAGTTTAATTTTTCGACACAAAGATTTCAAAGTGTTTAAATAAACAATTACCAAGGTGCATTTTTTGTTTTTATTATATTTAAAACTCCCACCGACAGAGCTCCCATAGACTAATGGCTAGAGTGTTAGGCTTCCAAGCGAGTGGCCCTGGGTTCGAGTCCCAGCCTGAACGAAAATCTTCAATGTATACTTTTAGTTTCTAATTTGAAATTTCTTCTTTTTTTTTTAATTTTTCTCTTTTGCGAATATTGATTATTTATGTAGGGAGAAAAATTCTGAGTCAGTTTAATTATTCGACCTGTAAATTTCAAAGTGTTTGAATCAATAATTACCAAGGTGCATTTTTTGTTTTTATTATATTTAAGACTTCCATCGACAGAGCTCCGATAGCCTAATGGCTAGACCGTTGGGTTCCAAGCGCGTGGTACTGGGTTCGAGTCCCGGCCGGAACGAAAATCTTCCATGTATATATTTCTCTTCTAATTTGAAGATTCTTTTTTTTTTTCAATTTCTTTCTTTTGCAAATATGGATTATTTATGTACGGAAGAAAATTCTGAGTCAGTTTAATCATTCGACCTTTAGATTTCAAAGATTTTAGATCAATAATTACTAAGGTGCATTTTTTGTTTTTATTATAATTAAGACACCGATCAACAGAGATCCGATAGTATATTGGCGAGAACGTTGGGCTTCCATGAGTGTCGCCCTGGGTTAAAATCCCAGCCGGAAAGGAAATCTTAAATGCAAATATTTTTTTCTAATTTTATAATTCTTTTTTTTTTTATTTTTCCCTTTTGCGAAGTCAGTCAGTCAGTCTGACAGTCAATCAGTCAAGCACTCAGTCATTCAGTCTCAGTCAGTCAGTCCAGTCAGTCAGTCACTCAGTCAGTCAGTTAGTCCTTCAGGCAGTCAGTCAAGCAGTCAGTCATTTAGTCTCAGTCAGTCAGGCAGTCAGTCAGTCAGTCAGTCAGGCAGTCAGTCAGTCAGGCAGTCAGTCAGTCAGTCAGTCGATCAGTCCTGTGCAGTCAGTTAGTCACTAAAGCAGTCAGTCAGTCTCAGTCAGTCAGTCAGTCAGTCAGTCCAGTCCAGTCTCAGTCAGTCAGTCAGTCAGTCTCGGTCAGTCAGTCAGTCAGTCATTCAGTCAGTCAGTCAGTCAGGCAGTCAGTCAGTCGGTCAGCCTTATTCAGTCAGTCTGTCAGTCAGTCAGTCAGCCTTATTCAGTCAGTCTGTCAGTCATCCTTATTCAGTCAGTCTGTCAGTCAGTCAGTCGGTCAGTCCTGTCCAGTCAGTTAGTCAGTCAAGCAGTCAGTCAGGTAGTCAAGCAGTCAGTCAGTCAGTGTCAGTCAGTCATTTAGTCATTCAGTCAGTCAGTGAAATAGCCAGTCAGAGAGTCAAGCAGTCAGTCAGTCAGTCTCAGTCAGTCAGTTAGTCAGTCAGTCAGTCAGTCAGTCAGTCAGTCCAGTCTCAGTCAGTCAGGCAGTTAGTAAGTCAGTCTCGGTCAGTCAGTGAGTCAGTCAGTCAGTATCAGTCAGTCAGTGAGTCAGTCTGTCAGTCAGGCAGTAAGACTCCGCTCGACAGAACTCCGATAGCCTAATGGCTAGACCGCTGGTCTTCCAAGCGAGTGGCCTGGGTTCGAGTCCCAGCCGGAGCGAATATCTTCAATGTATATATTTCTTTTCTAATTTGAAAATTCTTTTTTTTTTCAATTTCTTTCCTTTGCAATTATTGATTATTTATGTAGGGAAGAAAATTCTGAGTCAGTTTAATTTTTCGACACGAAGATTTCAAAGTGTTTAAATAAACAATTACCAAGGTGCATTTTTTGTTTTTATTATATTTAAAACTCCCACCGACAGAGCTCCCATAGACTAATGGCTAGAGTGTTAGGCTTCCAAGCGAGTGGCCCCCCTGGGTTCGAGTCCCAGCCGGAGCGAATATCTTCAATGTATATATTTCTTTTCTAATTTGAAAATTCTTTTTTTTTTTCAATTTCTTTCCTTTGCAATTATTGATTATTTATGTAGGGAGAAAAATTCTGAGTCAGTTTAATTATTCGACCTGTAAATTTCAAAGTGTTTGAATCAATAATTACCAAGGTGCATTTTTTGTTTTTATTATATTTAAGACTTAAATCGACAGAGCTCCGATAGCCTAATGGCTAGACCGTTGGGTTCCTAGCGCGTGGTACTGGGTTCGAGTCCCGGCCGGAACGAAAATCTTCCATGTATATATTTCTCTTCTAATTTGAAGATTCTTTTTTTTTTCAATTTCTTTCTTTTGCAAATATGGATTATTTATGTACGGAAGAAAATTCTGAGTCAGTTTAATCATTCGACCTTTAGATTTCAAAGATTTTAGATCAATAATTACTAAGGTGCATTTTTTGTTTTTATTATAATTAAGACACCGATCAACAGAGATCCGATAGTATATTGGCGAGAGCGTTGGGCTTCCATGAGTGTCGCCCTGGGTTCAAATCCCGGCCGGAAAGGAAATCTTAAGTGCAGATATTTTTTTCTAATTTTATAATTCTTTTTTTTTATTTTTCCCTTTTGCGAAGTCAGTCAGTCAGTCTGACAGTCAATCAGTCAAGCACTCAGTCATTCAGTCTCAGTCAGTCAGTCCAGTCAGTCAGTCACTCAGTCAGTCAGTTAGTCCTTCAGCCGGTCAGTCAAGCAGTCAGTCATTTAGTCTCAGTCAGTCAGTCAGTCAGTCATTCAGTCAGTCAGTCAGTCAGGCAGTCAGTCAGTCAGTCAGTCGGTCAGTCCTGTGCAGTCAGTTAGTCACTAAAGCAGTCAGTCAGTCTCAGTCAGTCAGTCAGTCAGTCAGTCCAGTCCAGTCTCAGTCAGTCAGTCAGTCAGTCTCGGTCAGTCAGTCAGTCAGTCATTCAGTCAGTCAGTCAGTCAGGCAGTCAGTCAGTCGGTCAGCCTTATTCAGTCAGTCTGTCAGTCAGTCAGTCAGTCAGCCTTATTCAGTCAGTCTGTCAGTCATCCTTATTCAGTCAGTCTGTCAGTCAGTCAGTCGGTCAGTCCTGTCCAGTCAGTTAGTCAGTCAAGCAGTCAGTCAGGTAGTCAAGCAGTCAGTCAGTCAGTGTCAGTCAGTCATTTAGTCAGTCAGTCATTTAGTCATTCAGTCAGTCAGTGAAATAGCCAGTCAGAGAGTCAAGCAGTCAGTCAGTCAGTCAGTTAGTCAGTCAGTCAGTCAGTCAGTCAGTCAAATAGTCTCGATAGAACTCCGATAGCCTAATGGCTAGACCGCTGGTCTTCCAAGCGAGTGGCCTGGGTTCGAGTCCCAGCCGGAGCGAATATCTTCAATGTATATATTTCTTTTCTAATTTGAAAATTCTTTTTTTTTTCAATTTCTTTCCTTTGCAATTATTGATTATTTATGTAGGGAAGAAAATTCTGAGTCAGTTTAATTTTTCGACACGAAGATTTCAAAGTGTTTAAATAAACAATTACCAAGGTGCATTTTTTGTTTTTATTATATTTAAAACTCCCACCGACAGAGCTCCCATAGACTAATGGCTAGAGTGTTAGGCTTCCAAGCGAGTGGCCCTGGGTTCGAGTCCCAGCCTGAACGAAAATCTTCAATGTATACTTTTAGTTTCTAATTTGAAATTTCTTCTTCTTTTTTTTTTAATTTTTCTCTTTTGCGAATATTGATTATTTATGTAGGGAGAAAAATTCTGAGTCAGTTTAATTATTCGACCTGTAAATTTCAAAGTGTTTGAATCAATAATTACCAAGGTGCATTTTTTGTTTTTATTATATTTAAGACTTCCATCGACAGAGCTCCGATAGCCTAATGGCTAGACCGTTGGGTTCCTAGCGCGTGGTACTGGGTTCGAGTCCCCGCCGGAAAGGAAATCTTAAATGCAAATATTTTTTTATAATTCTTTTTTTTTTATTTTTCCCTTTTGCGAAGTCAGTCAGTCAGTCTGACAGTCAATCAGTCAAGCACTCAGTCATTCAGTCTCAGTCAGTCAGTCCAGTCAGTCAGTCACTCAGTCAGTCAGTTAGTCCTTCAGCCAGTCAGTCAAGCAGTCAGTCATTTAGTCTCAGTCAGTCAGTCATTCAGTCAGTCAGTCAGTCAGGCAGTCAGTCAGTCAGTCAGTCGGTCAGTCCTGTGCAGTCAGTTAGTCACTAAAGCAGTCAGTCAGTCAGTCAGTCCAGTCCAGTCTCAGTCAGTCAGTCAGTCAGTCTCGGTCAGTCAGTCAGTCAGTCATTCAGTCAGTCAGTCAGTCAGCCTTATTCAGTCAGTCTGTCAGTCATCCTTATTCAGTCAGTCTGTCAGTCAGTCAGTCGGTCAGTCCTGTCCAGTCAGTTAGTCAGTCAAGCAGTCAGTCAGGTAGTCAAGCAGTCAGTCAGTCAGTGTCAGTCAGTCATTTAGTCATTCAGTCAGTCAGTGAAATAGCCAGTCAGAGAGTCAAGCAGTCAGTCAGTCAGTCTCAGTCAGTCAGTTAGTCAGTCAGTCAGTCAGTCAGTCTGTCAGTCCAGTCTCAGTCAGTCAGGCAGTTAGTCAGTCAGTCTCGGTCAGTCAGTGAGTCAGTCAGTCAGTATCAGTCAGTCAGTGAGTCAGTCTGTCAGTCAGGCAGTATCAGTCAGGCAGTAAGACTCCGCTCGACAGAACTCCGATAGCCTAATGGCTAGACCGCTGGTCTTCCAAGCAAGTGGCCTGGGTTCGAGTCCCAGCCGGAGCGAATATCTTCAATGTATATATTTCTTTTCTAATTTGAAAATTCTTTTTTTTTTCAATTTCTTTCCTTTGCAATTATTGATTATTTATGTAGGGAAGAAAATTCTGAGTCAGTTTAATTTTTCGACACAAAGATTTCAAAGTGTTTAAATAAACAATTACCAAGGTGCATTTTTTGTTTTTATTATATTTAAAACTCCCACCGACAGAGCTCCCATAGACTAATGGCTAGAGTGTTAGGCTTCCAAGCGAGTGGCCCTGGGTTCGAGTCCCAGCCTGAACGAAAATCTTCAATGTATACTTTTAGTTTCTAATTTGAAATTTCTTCTTTTTTTTTAATTTTTCTCTTTTGCGAATATTGATTATTTATGTAGGGAGAAAAATTCTGAGTCAGTTTAATTATTCGACCTGTAAATTTCAAAGTGTTTGAATCAATAATTACCAAGGTGCATTTTTTGTTTTTATTATATTTAAGACTTCCATCGACAGAGCTCCGATAGCCTAATGGCTAGACCGTTGGGTTCCAAGCGCGTGGTACTGGGTTCGAGTCCCGGCCGGAACGAAAATCTTCCATGTATATATTTCTCTTCTAATTTGAAGATTCTTTTTTTTTTTTCAATTTCTTTCTTTTGCAAATATGGATTATTTATGTACGGAAGAAAATTCTGAGTCAGTTTAATCATTCGACCTTTAGATTTCAAAGATTTTAGATCAATAATTACTAAGGTGCATTTTTTGTTTTTATTATAATTAAGACACCGATCAACAGAGATCCGATAGTATATTGGCGAGAACGTTGGGCTTCCATGAGTGTCGCCCTGGGTTAAAATCCCAGCCGGAAAGGAAATCTTAAATGCAAATATTTTTTTCTAATTTTATAATTCTTTTTTTTTTTATTTTTCCCTTTTGCGAAGTCAGTCAGTCAGTCTGACAGTCAATCAGTCAAGCACTCAGTCATTCAGTCTCAGTCAGTCAGTCCAGTCAGTCAGTCACTCAGTCAGTCAGTTAGTCCTTCAGGCAGTCAGTCAAGCAGTCAGTCATTTAGTCTCAGTCAGTCAGGCAGTCAGTCAGTCAGTCAGTCAGGCAGTCAGTCAGTCAGGCAGTCAGTCAGTCAGTCAGTCGATCAGTCCTGTGCAGTCAGTTAGTCACTAAAGCAGTCAGTCAGTCTCAGTCAGTCAGTCAGTCAGTCAGTCCAGTCCAGTCTCAGTCAGTCAGTCAGTCAGTCTCGGTCAGTCAGTCAGTCAGTCATTCAGTCAGTCAGTCAGTCAGGCAGTCAGTCAGTCGGTCAGCCTTATTCAGTCAGTCTGTCAGTCAGTCAGTCAGCCTTATTCAGTCAGTCTGTCAGTCATCCTTATTCAGTCAGTCTGTCAGTCAGTCAGTCGGTCAGTCCTGTCCAGTCAGTTAGTCAGTCAAGCAGTCAGTCAGGTAGTCAAGCAGTCAGTCAGTCAGTGTCAGTCAGTCATTTAGTCATTCAGTCAGTCAGTGAAATAGCCAGTCAGAGAGTCAAGCAGTCAGTCAGTCAGTCTCAGTCAGTCAGTTAGTCAGTCAGTCAGTCAGTCAGTCAGTCAGTCCAGTCTCAGTCAGTCAGGCAGTTAGTAAGTCAGTCTCGGTCAGTCAGTGAGTCAGTCAGTCAGTATCAGTCAGTCAGTGAGTCAGTCTGTCAGTCAGGCAGTAAGACTCCGCTCGACAGAACTCCGATAGCCTAATGGCTAGACCGCTGGTCTTCCAAGCGAGTGGCCTGGGTTCGAGTCCCAGCCGGAACGAATATCTTCAATGTATATATTTCTTTTCTAATTTGAAAATTCTTTTTTTTTTCAATTTCTTTCCTTTGCAATTATTGATTATTTATGTAGGGAAGAAAATTCTGAGTCAGTTTAATTTTTCGACACGAAGATTTCAAAGTGTTTAAATAAACAATTACCAAGGTGCATTTTTTGTTTTTATTATATTTAAAACTCCCACCGACAGAGCTCCCATAGACTAATGGCTAGAGTGTTAGGCTTCCAAGCGAGTGGCCCTGGGATCGAGTCCCAGCCTGAACGAAAATCTTCAATGTATACTTTTAGTTTCTAATTTGAAATTTCTTCTTCTTTTTTTTTTAATTTTTCTCTTTTGCGAATATTGATTATTTATGTAGGGAGAAAAATTCTGAGTCAGTTTAATTATTCGACCTGTAAATTTCAAAGTGTTTGAATCAATAATTACCAAGGTGCATTTTTTGTTTTTATTATATTTAAGACTTAAATCGACAGAGCTCCGATAGCCTAATGGCTAGACCGTTGGGTTCCTAGCGCGTGGTACTGGGTTCGAGTCCCGGCCGGAAAGGAAATCTTAAATGCAAATATTTTTTTCTAATTTTATAATTCTTTTTTTTTTATTTTTCCCTTTTGCGAAGTCAGTCAGTCAGTCTGACAGTCAATCAGTCAAGCACTCAGTCATTCAGTCTCAGTCAGTCAGTCCAGTCAGTCAGTCACTCAGTCAGTCAGTTAGTCCATCAGCCAGTCAGTCATTTAGTCTCAGTCAGTCAGTCATTCAGTCAGTCAGTCAGTCAGGCAGTCAGTCAGTCAGTCAGTCGGTCATTCCTGTGCAGTCAGTTAGTCACTAAAGCAGTCAGTCAGTCTCAGTCAGTCCAGTCCAGTCTCAGTCAGTCAGTCAGTCAGTCTCGGTCAGTCAGTCAGTCAGTCATTCAGTCAGTCAGTCAGTCAGTCAGGCAGTCAGTCAGTCGGTCAGCCTTATTCAGTCAGTCATTTAGTCATTCAGTCAGTCAGTGAAATAGCCAGTCAGAGAGTCAAGCAGTCAGTAAGTCAGTCTCAGTCAGTCAGTTAGTCAGCCAGTCAGTCAGTCAGTCAGTCAGTCCAGTCTCAGTCAGTCAGGCAGTTAGTCAGTCAGTCTCGGTCAGTCAGTGAGTCAGTCAGTCAGTATCAGTCAGTCAGTGAGTCAGTCTGTCAGTCAGGCAGTATCAGTCAGGCAGTAAGACTCCGCTCGACAGCACTCCGATAGCCTAATGGCTAGACCGCTGGTCTTCCAAGCGAGTGGCCTGGGTTCGAGTCCCAGCCGGAGCGAATATCTTCAATGTATATATTTCTTTTCTAATTTGAAAATTCTTTTTTTTTTTCAATTTCTTTCCTTTGCAATTATTGATTATTTATGTAGGGAAGAAAATTCTGAGTCAGTTTAATTTTTCGACACGAAGATTTCAAAGTGTTTAAATAAACAATTACCAAGGTGCATTTTTTGTTTTTATTATATTTAAAACTCCCACCGACAGAGCTCCCATAGACTAATGGCTAGAGTGTTAGGCTTCCAAGCGAGTGGCCCTGGGTTCGAGTCCCAGCCAGAACGAAAATCTTCAATGTATACTTTTAGTTTCTAATTTGAAATTTCTTCTTCTTTTTTTTTTAATTTTTCTCTTTTGCGAATATTGATTATTTTTGTAGGGAGAAAAATTCTGAGTCAGTTTAATTATTCGACCTGTAAATTTCAAAGTGTTTGAATCAATAATTACCAAGGTGCATTTTTTGTTTTTATTATATTTAAGACTTCCATCGACAGAGCTCCGATAGCCTAATAGCTAGACCGTTGGGTTCCAAGCGCGTGGTACTGGGTTCGAGTCCCGGCCGGAACGAAAATCTTCCATGTATATATTTCTCTTCTAATTTGAAGATTCTTTTTTTTTCAATTTCTTTCTTTTGCAAATATGGATTATTATTGTACGGAAGAAAATTCTGAGTCAGTTTAATCATTCGACCTTTAGATTTCAAAGATTTTAGATCAATAATTACTAAGGTGCATTTTTTGTTTTTATTATAATTAAGACACTGATCAACAGAGATCCGATAGTATATTGGCGAGAGCGTTGGGCTTCCATGAGTGTCGCCCTGGGTTCAAATCCCAGCCGGAAAGGAAATCTTAAATGCAAATATTTTTTTCTAATTTTATAATTCTTTTTTTTTTATTTTTCCCTTTTGCGAAGTCAGTCAGTCAGTCTGACAGACAATTAGTCAAGCACTCAGTCATTCAGTCCAGTCAGTCAGTCACTCAGTCAGTCAGTTAGTCCTTCAGCCAGTCAGTCAAGCAGTCAGTCATTTAGTCTCAGTCAGTCAGTCATTCAGTCAGTCAGTCAGTCAGGCAGTCAGTCAGTCAGTCAGTCGGTCAGTCCTGTGCAGTCAGTTAGTCACTAAAGCAGTCAGTCAGTCTCAGTCAGTCAGTCAGTCAGTCAGTCCAGTCCAGTCTCAGTCAGTCAGTCAGTCTCGGTCAGTCAGTCAGTCAGTCATTCAGTCAGTCAGTCAGTCAGGCAGTCAGTCAGTCGGTCAGCCTTATTCAGTCAGTCTGTCAGTCAGTCAGTCAGTCAGCCTTATTCAGTCAGTCTGTCAGTCATCCTTATTCAGTCAGTCTGTCAGTCAGTCAGTCAAGCAGTCAGTCAGGTAGTCAAGCAGTCAGTCAGTCAGTGTCAGTCAGTCATTTAGTCATTCAGTCAGTCAGTGAAATATCCAGTCAGAGAGTCAAGCAGTCAGTCAGTCAGTCTCAGTCAGTCAGTTAGTCAGTCAGTCAGTCCAGCCTCAGTCAGTCAGGCAGTTAGTCAGTCAGTCTCGGTCAGTCAGTGAGTCAGTCAGTCAGTATCAGTCAGTCAGTGAGTCAGTCTGTCAGTCAGGCAGTATCAGTCAGGCAGTAAGACTCCGCTCGACAGAACTCCGATAGCCTAATGGCTAGACCGCTGGTCTTCCAAGCAAGTGGCCTGGGTTCGAGTCCCAGCCGGAGCGAATATCTTCAATGTATATATTTCTTTTCTAATTTGAAAATTCTTTTTTTTTTCAATTTCTTTCCTTTGCAATTATTGATTATTTATGTAGGGAAGAAAATTCTGAGTCAGTTTAATTTTTCGACACAAAGATTTCAAAGTGTTTAAATAAACAATTACCAAGGTGCATTTTTTGTTTTTATTATATTTAAAACTCCCACCGACAGAGCTCCCATAGACTAATGGCTAGAGTGTTAGGCTTCCAAGCGAGTGGCCCTGGGTTCGAGTCCCAGCCTGAACGAAAATCTTCAATGTATACTTTTAGTTTCTAATTTGAAATTTCTTCTTTTTTTTTTAATTTTTCTCTTTTGCGAATATTGATTATTTATGTAGGGAGAAAAATTCTGAGTCAGTTTAATTATTCGACCTGTAAATTTCAAAGTGTTTGAATCAATAATTACCAAGGTGCATTTTTTGTTTTTATTATATTTAAGACTTCCATCGACAGAGCTCCGATAGCCTAATGGCTAGACCGTTGGGTTCCAAGCGCGTGGTACTGGGTTCGAGTCCCGGCCGGAACGAAAATCTTCCATGTATATATTTCTCTTCTAATTTGAAGATTCTTTTTTTTTTTTCAATTTCTTTCTTTTGCAAATATGGATTATTTATGTACGGAAGAAAATTCTGAGTCAGTTTAATCATTCGACCTTTAGATTTCAAAGATTTTAGATCAATAATTACTAAGGTGCATTTTTTGTTTTTATTATAATTAAGACACCGATCAACAGAGATCCGATAGTATATTGGCGAGAACGTTGGGCTTCCATGAGTGTCGCCCTGGGTTAAAATCCCAGCCGGAAAGGAAATCTTAAATGCAAATATTTTTTTCTAATTTTATAATTCTTTTTTTTTTTATTTTTCCCTTTTGCGAAGTCAGTCAGTCAGTCTGACAGTCAATCAGTCAAGCACTCAGTCATTCAGTCTCAGTCAGTCAGTCCAGTCAGTCAGTCACTCAGTCAGTCAGTTAGTCCTTCAGGCAGTCAGTCAAGCAGTCAGTCATTTAGTCTCAGTCAGTCAGGCAGTCAGTCAGTCAGTCAGTCAGGCAGTCAGTCAGTCAGGCAGTCAGTCAGTCAGTCAGTCGATCAGTCCTGTGCAGTCAGTTAGTCACTAAAGCAGTCAGTCAGTCTCAGTCAGTCAGTCAGTCAGTCAGTCCAGTCCAGTCTCAGTCAGTCAGTCAGTCAGTCTCGGTCAGTCAGTCAGTCAGTCATTCAGTCAGTCAGTCAGTCAGGCAGTCAGTCAGTCGGTCAGCCTTATTCAGTCAGTCTGTCAGTCAGTCAGTCAGCCTTATTCAGTCAGTCTGTCAGTCATCCTTATTCAGTCAGTCTGTCAGTCAGTCAGTCGGTCAGTCCTGTCCAGTCAGTTAGTCAGTCAAGCAGTCAGTCAGGTAGTCAAGCAGTCAGTCAGTCAGTGTCAGTCAGTCATTTAGTCATTCAGTCAGTCAGTGAAATAGCCAGTCAGAGAGTCAAGCAGTCAGTCAGTCAGTCTCAGTCAGTCAGTTAGTCAGTCAGTCAGTCAGTCAGTCAGTCAGTCCAGTCTCAGTCAGTCAGGCAGTTAGTAAGTCAGTCTCGGTCAGTCAGTGAGTCAGTCAGTCAGTATCAGTCAGTCAGTGAGTCAGTCTGTCAGTCAGGCAGTAAGACTCCGCTCGACAGAACTCCGATAGCCTAATGGCTAGACCGCTGGTCTTCCAAGCGAGTGGCCTGGGTTCGAGTCCCAGCCGGAACGAATATCTTCAATGTATATATTTCTTTTCTAATTTGAAAATTCTTTTTTTTTTCAATTTCTTTCCTTTGCAATTATTGATTATTTATGTAGGGAAGAAAATTCTGAGTCAGTTTAATTTTTCGACACGAAGATTTCAAAGTGTTTAAATAAACAATTACCAAGGTGCATTTTTTGTTTTTATTATATTTAAAACTCCCACCGACAGAGCTCCCATAGACTAATGGCTAGAGTGTTAGGCTTCCAAGCGAGTGGCCCTGGGATCGAGTCCCAGCCTGAACGAAAATCTTCAATGTATACTTTTAGTTTCTAATTTGAAATTTCTTCTTCTTTTTTTTTTAATTTTTCTCTTTTGCGAATATTGATTATTTATGTAGGGAGAAAAATTCTGAGTCAGTTTAATTATTCGACCTGTAAATTTCAAAGTGTTTGAATCAATAATTACCAAGGTGCATTTTTTGTTTTTATTATATTTAAGACTTAAATCGACAGAGCTCCGATAGCCTAATGGCTAGACCGTTGGGTTCCTAGCGCGTGGTACTGGGTTCGAGTCCCGGCCGGAAAGGAAATCTTAAATGCAAATATTTTTTTCTAATTTTATAATTCTTTTTTTTTTATTTTTCCCTTTTGCGAAGTCAGTCAGTCAGTCTGACAGTCAATCAGTCAAGCACTCAGTCATTCAGTCTCAGTCAGTCAGTCCAGTCAGTCAGTCACTCAGTCAGTCAGTTAGTCCATCAGCCAGTCAGTCATTTAGTCTCAGTCAGTCAGTCATTCAGTCAGTCAGTCAGTCAGGCAGTCAGTCAGTCAGTCAGTCGGTCATTCCTGTGCAGTCAGTTAGTCACTAAAGCAGTCAGTCAGTCTCAGTCAGTCCAGTCCAGTCTCAGTCAGTCAGTCAGTCAGTCTCGGTCAGTCAGTCAGTCAGTCATTCAGTCAGTCAGTCAGTCAGTCAGGCAGTCAGTCAGTCGGTCAGCCTTATTCAGTCAGTCATTTAGTCATTCAGTCAGTCAGTGAAATAGCCAGTCAGAGAGTCAAGCAGTCAGTAAGTCAGTCTCAGTCAGTCAGTTAGTCAGCCAGTCAGTCAGTCAGTCAGTCAGTCCAGTCTCAGTCAGTCAGGCAGTTAGTCAGTCAGTCTCGGTCAGTCAGTGAGTCAGTCAGTCAGTATCAGTCAGTCAGTGAGTCAGTCTGTCAGTCAGGCAGTATCAGTCAGGCAGTAAGACTCCGCTCGACAGCACTCCGATAGCCTAATGGCTAGACCGCTGGTCTTCCAAGCGAGTGGCCTGGGTTCGAGTCCCAGCCGGAGCGAATATCTTCAATGTATATATTTCTTTTCTAATTTGAAAATTCTTTTTTTTTTTCAATTTCTTTCCTTTGCAATTATTGATTATTTATGTAGGGAAGAAAATTCTGAGTCAGTTTAATTTTTCGACACGAAGATTTCAAAGTGTTTAAATAAACAATTACCAAGGTGCATTTTTTGTTTTTATTATATTTAAAACTCCCACCGACAGAGCTCCCATAGACTAATGGCTAGAGTGTTAGGCTTCCAAGCGAGTGGCCCTGGGTTCGAGTCCCAGCCAGAACGAAAATCTTCAATGTATACTTTTAGTTTCTAATTTGAAATTTCTTCTTCTTTTTTTTTAATTTTTCTCTTTTGCGAATATTGATTATTTTTGTAGGGAGAAAAATTCTGAGTCAGTTTAATTATTCGACCTGTAAATTTCAAAGTGTTTGAATCAATAATTACCAAGGTGCATTTTTTGTTTTTATTATATTTAAGACTTCCATCGACAGAGCTCCGATAGCCTAATAGCTAGACCGTTGGGTTCCAAGCGCGTGGTACTGGGTTCGAGTCCCGGCCGGAACGAAAATCTTCCATGTATATATTTCTCTTCTAATTTGAAGATTCTTTTTTTTTCAATTTCTTTCTTTTGCAAATATGGATTATTATTGTACGGAAGAAAATTCTGAGTCAGTTTAATCATTCGACCTTTAGATTTCAAAGATTTTAGATCAATAATTACTAAGGTGCATTTTTTGTTTTTATTATAATTAAGACACTGATCAACAGAGATCCGATAGTATATTGGCGAGAGCGTTGGGCTTCCATGAGTGTCGCCCTGGGTTCAAATCCCAGCCGGAAAGGAAATCTTAAATGCAAATATTTTTTTCTAATTTTATAATTCTTTTTTTTTTATTTTTCCCTTTTGCGAAGTCAGTCAGTCAGTCTGACAGACAATTAGTCAAGCACTCAGTCATTCAGTCCAGTCAGTCAGTCACTCAGTCAGTCAGTTAGTCCTTCAGCCAGTCAGTCAAGCAGTCAGTCATTTAGTCTCAGTCAGTCAGTCATTCAGTCAGTCAGTCAGTCAGGCAGTCAGTCAGTCAGTCAGTCGGTCAGTCCTGTGCAGTCAGTTAGTCACTAAAGCAGTCAGTCAGTCTCAGTCAGTCAGTCAGTCAGTCAGTCCAGTCCAGTCTCAGTCAGTCAGTCAGTCTCGGTCAGTCAGTCAGTCAGTCATTCAGTCAGTCAGTCAGTCAGGCAGTCAGTCAGTCGGTCAGCCTTATTCAGTCAGTCTGTCAGTCAGTCAGTCAGTCAGCCTTATTCAGTCAGTCTGTCAGTCATCCTTATTCAGTCAGTCTGTCAGTCAGTCAGTCAAGCAGTCAGTCAGGTAGTCAAGCAGTCAGTCAGTCAGTGTCAGTCAGTCATTTAGTCATTCAGTCAGTCAGTGAAATATCCAGTCAGAGAGTCAAGCAGTCAGTCAGTCAGTCTCAGTCAGTCAGTTAGTCAGTCAGTCAGTCCAGCCTCAGTCAGTCAGGCAGTTAGTCAGTCAGTCTCGGTCAGTCAGTGAGTCAGTCAGTCAGTATCAGTCAGTTAGTGAGTCAGTCTGTCAGTCAGGCAGTATCAGTCAGGCAGTAAGACTCCGCTCGACAGAACTCCGATTGCCTAATGGCTAGACCGCTGGTCTTCCAAGTGAGTGGCCTGGGTTCGAGTCCCAACCGGAGCGAATATCTTCAATGTATATATTTCTTTTCTAATTTGAAAATTCTTTTTTTTTTTCAATTTCTTTCCTTTGCAATTATTGATTATTTATGTAGGGAAGAAAATTCTGAGTCAGTTTAATTTTTCGACACGAAGATTTCAAAGTGTTTAAATAAACAATTACCAAGGTGCATTTTTTGTTTTTATTATATTTAAAACTCCCACCGACAGAGCTCCCATACACTAATGGCTAGAGTGTTAGGCTTCCGAGCGAGTGGCCCTGGGTTCGAGTCCCAGCCTGAACGAAAATCTTCAATGTATGCTTTTAGTTTCTAATTTGAAATTTCTTCTTCTTTTTTTTTAATTTTTCTCTTTTGCGAATATTGATTATTTATGTAGGGAGAAAAATTCTGAGTCAGTTTAATTATTCGACCTGTAAATTTCAAAGTGTTTGAATCAATAATTACCAAGGTGCATTTTTTGTTTTTATTATATTTAAGACTTCCATCGACAGAGCTCCGATAGCCTAATAGCTAGACCGTTGGGTTCCAAGCGCGTGGCACTGGGTTCGAGTCCCGGCCGGAACGAAAATCTTCCATGTATATATTTCTCTTCTAATTTGAAGATTCTTTTTTTTTCAATTTCTTTCTTTTGCAAATATGGATTATTATTGTACGGAAGAAAATTCTGAGTCAGTTTAATCATTCGACCTTTAGATTTCAAAGATTTTAGATCAATAATTACTAAGGTGCATTTTTTGTTTTTATTATAATTAAGACACTGATCAACAGAGATCCGATAGTATATTGGCGAGAGCGTTGGGCTTCCATGAGTGTCGCCCTGGGTTCAAATCCCAGCCGGAAAGGAAATCTTAAATGCAAATATTTTTTTCTAATTTTATAATTCTTTTTTTTTTATTTTTCCCTTTTGCGAAGTCAGTCAGTCAGTCTGACAGACAATTAGTCAAGCACTCAGTCATTCAGTCCAGTCAGTCAGTCACTCAGTCAGTCAGTTAGTCCTTCAGCCAGTCAGTCAAGCAGTCAGTCATTTAGTCTCAGTCAGTCAGTCATTCAGTCAGTCAGTCAGTCAGGCAGTCAGTCAGTCAGTCAGTCGGTCAGTCCTGTGCAGTCAGTTAGTCACTAAAGCAGTCAGTCAGTCTCAGTCAGTCAGTCAGTCAGTCAGTCCAGTCCAGTCTCAGTCAGTCAGTCAGTCTCGGTCAGTCAGTCAGTCAGTCAAGCAGTCAGTCAGGTAGTCAAGCAGTCAGTCAGTCGGTCAGCCTTATTCAGTCAGTCTGTCAGTCAGTCAGTCAGTCAGCCTTATTCAGTCAGTCTGTCAGTCATCCTTATTCAGTCAGTCTGTCAGTCAGTCAGTCAAGCAGTCAGTCAGGTAGTCAAGCAGTCAGTCAGTCAGTGTCAGTCAGTCATTTAGTCATTCAGTCAGTCAGTGAAATATCCAGTCAGAGAGTCAAGCAGTCAGTCAGTCAGTCTCAGTCAGTCAGTTAGTCAGTCAGTCAGTCCAGCCTCAGTCAGTCAGGCAGTTAGTCAGTCAGTCTCGGTCAGTCAGTGAGTCAGTCAGTCAGTATCAGTCAGTTAGTGAGTCAGTCTGTCAGTCAGGCAGTATCAGTCAGGCAGTAAGACTCCGCTCGACAGAACTCCGATTGCCTAATGGCTAGACCGCTGGTCTTCCAAGCGAGTGGCCTGGGTTCGAGTCCCAACCGGAGCGAATATCTTCAATGTATATATTTCTTTTCTAATTTGAAAATTCTTTTTTTTTTTTCAATTTCTTTCCTTTGCAATTATTGATTATTTATGTAGGGAAGAAAATTCTGAGTCAGTTTAATTTTTCGACACGAAGATTTCAAAGTGTTTAAATAAACAATTACCAAGGTGCATTTTTTGTTTTTATTATATTTAAAACTCCCACCGACAGAGCTCCCATACACTAATGGCTAGAGTGTTAGGCTTCCGAGCGAGTGGCCCTGGGTTCGAGTCCCAGCCTGAACGAAAATCTTCAATGTATACTTTTAGTTTCTAATTTGAAATTTCTTCTTCTTTTTTTTTAATTTTTCTCTTTTGCGAATATTGATTATTTATGTAGGGAGAAAAATTCTGAGTCAGTTTAATTATTCGACCTGTAAATTTCAAAGTGTTTGAATCAATAATTACCAAGGTGCATTTTTTGTTTTTATTATATTTAAGACTTCCATCGACAGAGCTCCGATAGCCTAATGGCTAGACCGTTGGGTTCCTAGCGCGTGGTACTGGGTTCGAGTCCCGGCCGGAAAGGAAATCTTAAATGCAAATATTTTTTTCTAATTTTATAATTCTTTTTTTTTATTTTTCCCTTTTGCGAAGTCAGTCAGTCAGTCTGACAGTCAATCAGTCAAGCACTCAGTCATTCAGTCTCAGTCAGTCAGTCCAGTCAGTCGGTCACTCAGTCAGTCAGTTAGTCCTTCAGCCAGTCAGTCAAGCAGTCAGTCATTTAGTCTCAGTCAGTCAGTCATTCAGTCAGTCAGTCAGTCAGGCAGTCAGTCAGTCAGTCAGTCGGTCAGTCCTGTGCAGTCAGTTAGTCACTAAAGCAGTCAGTCAGTCTCAGTCAGTCAGTCAGTCAGTCAGTCCAGTCCAGTCTCAGTCAGTCAGTCAGTCAGTCTCGGTCAGTCAGTCAGTCAGTCATTCAGTCAGTCAGTCAGTCAGGCAGTCAGTCAGTCGGTCAGTCTTATTCAGTCAGTCTGTCAGTCAGTCAGTCAGTCAGCCTTATTCAGTCAGTCTGTCAGTCATCCTTATTCAGTCAGTCTGTCAGTCAGTCAGTCGGTCAGTCCTGTCCAGTCAGTTAGTCAGTCAAGCAGTCAGTCAGGTAGTCAAGCAGTCAGTCAGTCAGTGTCAGTCAGTCATTTAGTCAGTCAGTCATTTAGTCATTCAGTCTGTCAGTGAAATAGCCAGTCAGAGAGTCAAGCAGTCAGTCAGTCAGTCAGTTAGTCAGTCAGTCAGTCAGTCAGTCAGTCAGTCCAGTCTCAGTCAGTCAGGCAGTTAGTCAGTCAGTCTCGGCCAGTCAGTGAGTCAGTCAGTCAGTATCAGTCAGTCAGTGAGTCAGTCTGTCAGTCAGGCAGTATCAGTCAGGCAGTAAGACTCCGCTCGACAGAACTCCGATAGCCTAATGGCTAGACCGCTGGTCTTCCAAGCGAGTGGCCTGGGTTCGAGTCCCAGCCGGAGCGAATATCTTCAATGTATATATTTCTTTTCTAATTTGAAAATTCTTTTTTTTTTCAATTTCTTTCCTTTGCAATTATTGATTATTTATGTAGGGAAGAAAATTCTGAGTCAGTTTAATTTTTCGACACGAAGATTTCAAAGTGTTTAAATAAACAATTACCAAGGTGCATTTTTTGTTTTTATTATATTTAAAACTCCCACCGACAGAGCTCCCATAGACTAATGGCTAGAGTGTTAGGCTTCCAAGCGAGTGGCCCTGGGTTCGAGTCCCAGCCTGAACGAAAATCTTCAATGTATACTTTTAGTTTCTAATTTGAAATTTCTTCTTCTTTTTTTTTTTAATTTTTCTCTTTTGCGAATATTGATTATTTATGTAGGGAGAAAAATTCTGAGTCAGTTTAATTATTCGACCTGTAAATTTCAAAGTGTTTGAATCAATAATTACCAAGGTGCATTTTTAGTTTTTATTATATTTAAGACTTCCATCGACAGAGCTCCGATAGCCTAATGGCTAGACCGTTGGGTTCCAAGCGCGTGGTACTGGGTTCGAGTCCCGGCCGGAACGAAAATCTTCCATGTATATATTTCTCTTCTAATTTGAAGATTCTTTTTTTTTTCAATTTCTTTCTTTTGCAAATATGGATTATTTATGTACGGAAGAAAATTCTGAGTCAGTTTAATCATTCGACCTTTAGATTTCAAAGATTTTAGATCAATAATTACTAAGGTGCATTTTTTGTTTTTATTATAATTAAGACACCGATCAACAGAGATCCGATAGTATATTGGCGAGAGCGTTGGGCTTCCATGAGTGTTGCCCTGGGTTCAAATCCCAGCCGGAAAGGAATTCTTAAATGCAAATATTTTTTTCTAATTTTATAATTCTTTTTTTTTTATTTTTCCCTTTTGCGAAGTCAGTCAGTCAGTCTGACAGTCAATCAGTCAAGCACTCAGTCATTCAGTCTCAGTCAGTCAGTCCAGTCAGTCAGTCACTCAGTCAGTCAGTTAGTCCTTCAGCCAGTCAGTCAAGCAGTCAGTCATTTAGTCTCAGTCAGTCAGTCATTCAGTCAGTCAGTCAGTCAGGCAGTCAGTCAGTCAGTCAGTCGGTCAGTCCTGTGCAGTCAGTTAGTCACTAAAGCAGTCAGTCAGTCTCAGTCAGTCAGTCAGTCAGTCAGTCCAGTCCAGTCTCAGTCAGTCAGTCAGTCAGTCTCGGTCAGTCAGTCAGTCAGTCATTCAGTCAGTCAGTCAGTCAGGCAGTCAGTCAGTCGGTCAGCCTTATTCAGTCAGTCTGTCAGTCAGTCAGTCAGTCAGCCTTATTCAGTCAGTCTGTCAGTCATCCTTATTCAGTCAGTCTGTCAGTCAGTCAGTCGGTCAGTCCTGTCCAGTCAGTTAGTCAGTCAAGCAGTCAGTCAGGTAGTCAAGCAGTCAGTCAGTCAGTGTCAGTCAGTCATTTAGTCATTCAGTCAGTCAGTGAAATAGCCAGTCAGAGAGTCAAGCAGTCAGTCAGTCAGTCTCAGTCAGTCAGTTAGTCAGTCAGTCAGTCAGTCAGTCAGTCCAGTCTCAGTCAGTCAGGCAGTCTCGGTCAGTCAGTGAGTCAGTCAGTCAGTATCAGTCAGTCAGTGAGTCAGTCTGTCAGTCAGGCAGTATCAGTCAGGCAGTAAGACTCCGCTCGACAGAACTCCGATAGCCTAATGGCTAGACCGCTGGTCTTCCAAGCGAGTGGCCTGGGTTCGAGTCCCAGCCGGAGCGAATATCTTCAATGTATATATTTCTTTTCTAATTTGAAAATTCTTTTTTTTTTCAATTTCTTTCCTTTGCAATTATTGATTATTTATGTAGGGAAGAAAATTCTGAGTCAGTTTAATTTTTCGACACGAAGATTTCAAAGTGTTTAAATAAACAATTACCAAGGTGCATTTTTTGTTTTTATTATATTTAAAACTCCCACCGACAGAGCTCCCATAGACTAATGGCTAGAGTGTTAGGCTTCCAAGCGAGTGGCCCCCCTGGGTTCGAGTCCCAGCCGGAGCGAATATCTTCAATGTATATATTTCTTTTCTAATTTGAAAATTCTTTTTTTTTTTCAATTTCTTTCCTTTGCAATTATTGATTATTTATGTAGGGAGAAAAATTCTGAGTCAGTTTAATTATTCGACCTGTAAATTTCAAAGTGTTTGAATCAATAATTACCAAGGTGCATTTTTTGTTTTTATTATATTTAAGACTTCCATCGACAGAGCTCCGATAGCCTAATGGCTAGACCGTTGGGTTCCAAGCGCGTGGTACTGGGTTCGAGTCCCGGCCGGAACGAAAATCTTCCATGTATATATTTCTCTTCTAATTTGAAGATTCTTTTTTTTTTCAATTTCTTTCTTTTGCAAATATGGATTATTTATGTACGGAAGAAAATTCTGAGTCAGTTTAATCATTCGACCTTTAGATTTCAAAGATTTTAGATCAATAATTACTAAGGTGCATTTTTTGTTTTTATTATAATTAAGACACCGATCAACAGAGATCCGATAGTATATTGGCGAGAGCGTTGGGCTTCCATGAGTGTCGCCCTGGGTTCAAATCCCGGCCGGAAAGGAAATCTTAAGTGCAAATATTTTTTTCTAATTTTATAATTCTTTTTTTTTATTTTTCCCTTTTGCGAAGTCAGTCAGTCAGTCTGACAGTCAATCAGTCAAGCACTCAGTCATTCAGTCTCAGTCAGTCAGTCCAGTCAGTCAGTCACTCAGTCAGTCAGTTAGTCCTTCAGCCGGTCAGTCAAGCAGTCAGTCATTTAGTCTCAGTCAGTCAGTCAGTCAGTCATTCAGTCAGTCAGTCAGTCAGGCAGTCAGTCAGTCAGTCAGTCGGTCAGTCCTGTGCAGTCAGTTAGTCACTAAAGCAGTCAGTCAGTCTCAGTCAGTCAGTCAGTCAGTCAGTCCAGTCCAGTCTCAGTCAGTCAGTCAGTCAGTCTCGGTCAGTCAGTCAGTCAGTCATTCAGTCAGTCAGTCAGTCAGGCAGTCAGTCAGTCGGTCAGCCTTATTCAGTCAGTCTGTCAGTCAGTCAGTCAGTCAGCCTTATTCAGTCAGTCTGTCAGTCATCCTTATTCAGTCAGTCTGTCAGTCAGTCAGTCGGTCAGTCCTGTCCAGTCAGTTAGTCAGTCAAGCAGTCAGTCAGGTAGTCAAGCAGTCAGTCAGTCAGTGTCAGTCAGTCATTTAGTCAGTCAGTCATTTAGTCATTCAGTCAGTCAGTGAAATAGCCAGTCAGAGAGTCAAGCAGTCAGTCAGTCAGTCAGTTAGTCAGTCAGTCAGTCAGTCAGTCAGTCAGTCCAGTCTCAGTCAGTCAGGCAGTTAGTCAGTCAGTCTCGGCCAGTCAGTGAGTCAGTCAGTCAGTATCAGTCAGTCAGTGAGTCAGTCTGTCAGTCAGGCAGTATCAGTCAGGCAGTAAGACTCCGCTCGACAGAACTCCGATAGCCTAATGGCTAGACCGCTGGTCTTCCAAGCGAGTGGCCTGGGTTCGAGTCCCAGCCGGAGCGAATATCTTCAATGTATATATTTCTTTTCTAATTTGAAAATTCTTTTTTTTTTTCAATTTCTTTCCTTTGCAATTATTGATTATTTATGTAGGGAAGAAAATTCTGAGTCAGTTTAATTTTTCGACACGAAGATTTCAAAGTGTTTAAATAAACAATTACCAAGGTGCATTTTTTGTTTTTATTATATTTAAAACTCCCACCGACAGAGCTCCCATAGACTAATGGCTAGAGTGTTAGGCTTCCAAGCGAGTGGCCCTGGGTTCGAGTCCCAGCCTGAACGAAAATCTTCAATGTATACTTTTAGTTTCTAATTTGAAATTTCTTCTTCTTTTTTTTTTTAATTTTTCTCTTTTGCGAATATTGATTATTTATGTAGGGAGAAAAATTCTGAGTCAGTTTAATTATTCGACCTGTAAATTTCAAAGTGTTTGAATCAATAATTACCAAGGTGCATTTTTAGTTTTTATTATATTTAAGACTTCCATCGACAGAGCTCCGATAGCCTAATGGCTAGACCGTTGGGTTCCAAGCGCGTGGTATTGGGTTCGAGTTCCGGCCGGAACGAAAATCTTCCATGTATACATTTCTCTTCTAATTTGAAGATTCTTTTTTTTTTCAATTTCTTTCTTTTGCAAATATGGATTATTTATGTACGGAAGAAAATTCTGAGTCAGTTTAATCATTCGACCTTTAGATTTCAAAGATTTTAGATCAATAATTACTAAGGTGTATTTTTTGTTTTTATTTTAATTAAGACACCGATCAACAGAGATCCGATAGTATATTGGCGAGAGCGTTGGGCTTCCATGAGTGTCGCCCTGGGTTCAAATCCCAGCCGGAAAGGAAATCTTAAGTGCAAATATTTTTTTCTAATTTTATAATTCTTTTTTTTTATTTTTCCCTTTTGCGAAGTCAGTCAGTCAGTCTGACAGTCAATCAGTCAAGCACTCAGTCATTCAGTCTCAGTCAGTCAGTCCAGTCAGTCAGTCACTCAGTCAGTCAGTTAGTCCTTCAGCCAGTCAGTCAAGCAGTCAGTCATTTAGTCTCAGTCAGTCAGTCATTCAGTCAGTCAGTCATTCAGTCAGTCAGTCAGTCAGGCAGTCAGTCAGTCAGTCAGTCGGTCAGTCCTGTGCAGTCAGTTAGTCACTAAAGCAGTCAGTCAGTCTCAGTCAGTCAGTCAGTCAGTCAGTCCAGTCCAGTCTCAGTCAGTCAGTCAGTCAGTCTCGGTCAGTCAGTCAGTCAGTCAGTCATTCAGTCAGTCAGTCAGTCAGGCAGTCAGTCAGTCGGTCAGCCTTTTTCAGTCAGTCTGGCAGTCAGTCAGTCAGTCAGCCTTATTCAGTCAGTCTGTCAGTCATCCTTATTCAGTCAGTCTGTCAGTCAGTCAGTCGGTCAGTCCTGTCCAGTCAGTTAGTCAGTCAAGCAGTCAGTCAGGTAGTCAAGCAGTCAGTCAGTCAGTGTCAGTCAGTCATTTAGTCATTCAGTCAGTCAGTGAAATAGCCAGTCAGAGAGTCAAGCAGTCAGTCAGTCAGTCTCAGTCAGTCAGTTAGTCAGTCATTCAGTCAGTCAGTCAGTCAGTCCAGTCTCAGTCAGTCAGGCAGTTAGTCAGTCAGTCTCGGTCAGTCAGTGAGTCAGTCAGTCAGTATCAGTCAGTCAGTGAGTCAGTCTGTCAGTCAGGCAGTATCAGTCAGGCAGTAAGACTCCGCTCGACAGAACTCCGATAGCCTAATGGCTAGACCGCTGGTCTTCCAAGCGAGTGGCCTGGGTTCGAGTCCCAGCCGGAGCGAATATCTTCAATGTATATATTTCTTTTCTAATTTGAAAATTCTTTTTTTTTTCAATTTCTTTCCTTTGCAATTATTGATTATTTATGTAGGGAAGAAAATTCTGAGTCAGTTTAATTTTTCGACACGAAGATTTCAAAGTGTTTAAATAAACAATTACCAAGGTGCATTTTTTGTTTTTATTATATTTAAAACTCCCACCGACAGAGCTCCCATAGACTAATGGCTAGAGTGTTAGGCTTCCGAGCGAGTGGCCCTGGGTTCGAGTCCCAGCCTGAACGAAAATCTTCAATGTATACTTTTAGTTTCTAATTTGAAATTTCTTCTTCTTTTTTTTTTAATTTTTCTCTTTTGCGAATATTGATTATTTATGTAGGGAGAAAAATTCTGAGTCAGTTTAATTATTCGACCTGTAAATTTCAAAGTGTTTGAATCAATAATTACCAAGGTGCATTTTTAGTTTTATTATATTTAAGACTTCCATCGACAGAGCTCCGATAGCCTAATGGCTAGACGGTTGGTTTCCAAGCGCGTGGTACTGGGTTCGAGTCCCGGCCGGAACGAAAATCTTCCATGTATATATTTCTCTTCTAATTTGAAGATTCTTTTTTTTTCAATTTCTTTCTTTTGCAAATATGGATTATTTATGTACGGAAGAAAATTCTGAGTCAGTTTAATCATTCGACCTTTAGATTTCAAAGATTTTAGATCAATAATTACTAAGGTGCATTTTTTGCTTTTATTATAATTAAGACACCGATCAACAGAGATCCGATAGTATATTGGCGAGAGCGTTGGGCTTCCATGAGTGTCGCCCTGGGTTCAAATCCCAGCCGGAAAGGAAATCTTAAATGCAAATATTTTTTTCTAATTTTATAATTATTTTTTTTTTATTTTTCCCTTTTGCGAAGTCAGTCAGTCAGTCTGACAGTCAATCAGTCAAGCACTCAGTCATTCAGTCTCAGTCAGTCAGTCCAGTCAGTCAGTCACTCAGTCAGTCAGTTAGTCCTTCAGCCAGTCAGTCAAGCAGTCAGTCATTTAGTCTCAGTCAGTCAGTCATTCAGTCAGTCAGTCAGTCAGGCAGTCAGTCAGTCAGTCAGTCGGTCAGTCCTGTGCAGTCAGTTAGTCACTAAAGCAGTCAGTCAGTCTCAGTCAGTCAGTCAGTCAGTCAGTCCAGTCCAGTCTCAGTCAGTCAGTCAGTCAGTCTCGGTCAGTCAGTCAGTCAGTCATTCAGTCAGTCAGTCAGTCAGGCAGTCAGTCAGTCGGTCAGCCTTATTCAGTCAGTCTGTCAGTCAGTCAGTCAGTCAGCCTTATTCAGTCAGTCTGTCAGTCATCCTTATTCAGTCAGTCTGTCAGTCAGTCAGTCGGTCAGTCCTGTCCAGTCAGTTAGTCAGTCAAGCAGTCAGTCAGGTAGTCAAGCAGTCAGTCAGTCAGTGTCAGTCAGTCATTTAGTCATTCAGTCAGTCAGTGAAATAGCCAGTCAGAGAGTCAAGCAGTCAGTCAGTCAGTCTCAGTCAGTCAGTTAGTCAGTCAGTCAGTCAGTCAGTCAGTCAGTCCAGTCTCAGTCAGTCAGGCAGTTAGTCAGTCAGTCTCGGTCAGTCAGTGAGTCAGTCCAGTCTCAGTCAGTCAGTCAGTGAGTCAGTCTGTCAGTCAGGCAGTATCAGTCAGGCAGTAAGACTCCGCGCGACAGAACTCCGATAGCCTAATGGCTAGACCGCTGGTCTTCCAAGCGAGTGGCCTGGGTTCGAGTCCCAGCCGGAGCGAATATTTTCAATGTATATATTTCTTTTCTAATTTGAAAATTCTTTTTTTTTTTCAATTTCTTTCCTTTGAAATTATTATTGATTATTTATGTAGGGAGAAAAATTCTGAGTCAGTTTAATTATTCGACCTGTAAATTTCAAAGTGTTTGAATCAATAATTACCAAGGTGCATTTTTAGTTTTTATTATATTTAAGACTTCCATCGACAGAGCTCCGATAGCCTAATGGCTAGACCGTTGGGTTCCAAGCGCGTGGTACTGGGTTCGAGTCCCGGCCGGAACGAAAATCTTCCATGTATATATTTCTCTTCTAATTTGAAGATTCTTTTTTTTTTTCAATTTCTTTCTTTTGCAAATATGGATTATTTATGTACGGAAGAAAATTCTGAGTCAGTTTAATCATTCGACCTTTAGATTTCAAAGATTTTAGATCAATAATTACTAAGGTGCATTTTTTGTTTTTATTATAATTAAGACACCGATCAACAGAGATCCGATAGTATATTGGCGAGAGCGTTGGGCTTCCATGAGTGTCGCCCTGGGTTCAAATCCCAGCCGGAAAGGAAATCTTAAATGCAAATATTTTTTTCTAATTTTATAATTCTTTTTTTTTATTTTTCCCTTTTGCGAAGTCAGTCAGTCAGTCTGACAGTCAATCAGTCAAGCACTCAGTCATTCAGTCTCAGTCAGTCAGTCCAGTCAGTCAGTCACTCAGTCAGTCAGTTAGTCCTTCAGCCAGTCAGTCAAGCAGTCAGTCATCTAGTCTCAGTCAGTCAGTCATTCAGTCAGTCAGTCAGTCAGGCAGTCAGTCAGTCAGTCAGTCGGTCAGTCCTGTGCAGTCAGTTAGTCACTAAAGCAGTCAGTCAGTCTCAGTCAGTCAGTCAGTCAGTCAGTCCAGTCCAGTCTCAGTCAGTCAGTCAGTCAGTCTCGGTCAGTCAGTCAGTCAGTCATTCAGTCAGTCAGTCAGTCAGGCAGTCAGTCAGTCGGTCAGCCTTATTCAGTCAGTCTGTCAGTCAGTCAGTCAGTCAGCCTTATTCAGTCAGTCTGTCAGTCATCCTTATTCAGTCAGTCTGTCAGTCAGTCAGTCGGTCAGTCCTGTCCAGTCAGTTAGTCAGTCAAGCAGTCAGTCAGGTAGTCAAGCAGTCAGTCAGTCAGTGTCAGTCAGTCATTTAGTCATTCAGTCAGTCAGTGAAATAGCCAGTCAGAGAGTCAAGCAGTCAGTCAGTCAGTCTCAGTCAGTCAGTTCGTCAGTCAGTCAGTCAGTCAGTCAGTCAGTCCAGTCTCAGTCAGTCAGGCAGTTAGTCAGTCAGTCTCGGTCAGTCAGTGAGTCAGTCCAGTCTCAATCAGTCAGTCAGTGAGTCAGTCTGTCAGTGAGGCAGTATCAGTCAGGCAGTAAGACTCCGCTCGACAGAACTCCGATAGCCTAATGGCTAGACCGCTGGTCTTCCAAGCGAGTGGCTTGGGTTCGAGTCCCAGCCGGAGCGAATATCTTCAATGTATATATTTCTTTTCTAATTTGAAAATTCTTTTTTTTTCAATTTCTTTCCTTTGCAATTATTGATTATTTATGTAGGGAAGAAAATTCTGAGTCAGTTTAATTTTTCGACACGAAGATTTCAAAGTGTTTAAATAAACAATTACCAAGGTGCATTTTTTGTTTTTATTATATTTAAAACTCCCACCGACAGAGCTCCCATAGACTAATGGCTAGAGTGTTAGGCTTCCAAGCGAGTGGCCCTGGGTTCGAGTCCCAGCCTGAACGAAAATCTTCAATGTATACTTTTAGTTTCTAATTTGAAATTTCTTCTTCTTTTTTTTTTTTAATTTTTCTCTTTTGCGAATATTGATTATTTATGTAGGGAGAAAAATTCTGAGTCAGTTTAATTATTCGACCTGTAAATTTCAAAGTGTTTGAATCAATAATTACCAAGGTGCATTTTTTGTTTTTATTATATTTAAGACTTCCATCGACAGAGCTCCGATAGCCTAATGGCTAGACCGTTGGGTTCCTAGCGCGTGGTACTGGGTTCGAGTTCGGCCGGAAAGGAAATCTTAAATGCAAAATTTTTTTTCTAATTTTATAATTCTTTTTTTTTTATTTTTCCCTTTTGCGAAGTCAGTCAGTCAGTCTGACAGTCAATCAGTCAAGCACTCAGTCATTCAGTCTCAGTCAGTCAGTCCAGTCAGTCAGTCACTCAGTCAGTCAGTTAGTCCTTCCGCCAGTCAGTCAAGCAGTCAGTCATTTAGTCTCAGTCAGTCAGTCATTCAGTCAGTCAGTCAGTCAGTCAGGCAGTCAGTCAGTCAGTCGGTCAGTCCTGTGCAGTCAGTTAGTCACTAAAGCAGTCAGTCAGTCTCAGTCAGTCAGTCAGTCAGTCAGTCCAGTCCAGTCTCAGTCAGTCAGTCAGTCAGTCTCGGTCAGTCAGTCAGTCAGTCATTCAGTCAGTCAGTCAGTCAGGCAGTCAGTCATTTAGTCTCAGTCAGTCAGTCATTCAGTCAGTCAGTCAGTCAGTCAGTCTGTCAGTCAGTCAGTCGGTCAGTCCTGTCCAGTCAGTTAGTCAGTCAAGCAGTCAGTCAGGTAGTCAAGCAGTCAGTCAGTCAGTGTCAGTCAGTCATTTAGTCATTCAGTCAGTCAGTGAAATAGCCAGTCAGAGAGTCAAGCAGTCAGTCAGTCAGTCTCAGTCAGTCAGTTAGTCAGTCAGTCAGTCAGTCAGTCAGTCTGTCCAGTCTCAGTCAGTCAGGCAGTTAGTCAGTCAGTCTCGGTCAGTCAGTGAGTCAGTCAGTCAGTATCAGTCAGTCAGTGAGTCAGTCTGTCAGTCAGGCAGTATCAGTCAGGCAGTAAGACTCCGCTCGACAGAACTCCGATAGCCTAATGGCTAGACCGCTGGTCTTCCAAGCGAGTGGCCTGGGTTCGAGTCCCAGCCGGAGCGAATATCTTCAATGTATATATTTCTTTTCTAATTTGAAAATTCTTTTTTTTTTCAATTTCTTTCCTTTGCAATTATTGATTATTTATGTAGGGAAGAAAATTCTGAGTCAGTTTAATTTTTCGACACGAAGATTTCAAAGTGTTTAAATAAACAATTACCAAGGTGCATTTTTTGTTTTTATTATATTTAAAACTCCCACCGACAGAGCTCCCATAGACTAATGGCTAGAGTGTTAGGCTTCCAAGCGAGTGGCCCTGTGTTCGAGTCCCAGCCTGAACGAAAATCTTCAATGTATACTTTTAGTTTCTAATTTGAAATTTCTTCTTCTTTTTTTTTAAATTTTTCTCTTTTGCGAATATTGATTATTTATGTAGGGAAAAAAATTCTGAGTCAGTTTAATTATTCGACCTGTAAATTTCAAAGTGTTTGAATCAATAATTACCAAGGTGCATTTTTTGTTTTTATTATATTTAAGACTTCCATCGACAGAGCTCCGATAGCCTAATGGCTAGACCGTTGGGTTCCAAGCGCGTGGTACTGGGTTCGAGTCCCGGCCGGAACGAAAATCTTCCATGTATATATTTCTCTTCTAATTTGAAGATTCTTTTTTTTTTCAATTTCTTTCTTTTGCAAATATGGATTATTTATGTACGGAAGAAAATTCTGAGTCAGTTTAATCATTCGACCTTTAGATTTCAAAGATTTTAGATCAATAATTACTAAGGTGCATTTTTTGTTTTTATTATAATTAAGACACCGATCAACAGAGATCCGATAGTATATTGGCGAGAGCGTTGGGCTTCCATGAGTGTCGCCCTGGGTTCAAATCCCAGCCGGAATGGAAATCTTAAATGCAAATATTTTTTTCTAATTTTATAATTCTTTTTTTTTTATATTTCCCTTTTGCGAAGTCAGTCAGTCAGTCTGACAGTCAATCAGTCAAGCACTCAGTCATTCAGTCTCAGTCAGTCAGTCCAGTCAGTCAGTCACTCAGTCAGTCAGTTAGTCCTTCAGCCTGTCATTCAAGCAGTCAGTCATTTAGTCTCAGCCAGTCAGTCATTCAGTCAGTCAGTCAGTCAGGCAGTCAGTCAGTCAGTCAGGCAGTCAGTCAGTCAGTCAGTCGGTCAGTCCTGTGCAGTCAGTTAGTCACTAAAGCAGTCAGTCAGTCTCAGTCAGTCAGTCAGTCAGTCAGTCTCGGTCAGTCAGTCAGTCAGTCATTCAGTCAGTCAGTCAGTCATTCAGTCAGTCAGTCAGGCAGTCAGTCAGTCGGTCAGCCTTATTCAGTCAGTCTGTCAGTCATTTAGTCAGTCAGCCTTATTCAGTCAGTCTGTCAGTCAGTCAGTCGGTCAGTCCTGTCCAGTCAGTTAGTCAGTCAAGCAGTCAGTCAGAGAGTCAAGCAGTCAGTCAGTCCAGTCTCAGTCAGTCAGGCAGTTAGTCAGTCAGTCTCGGTCAGTCAGTGAGTCAGTCAGTCAGTCAGTCGGTCAGTCCTGTGCAGTCAGTTAGTCACTAAAGCAGTCAGTCAGTCTCAGTCAGTCAGTCAGTCAGTCAGTCAGTCAGTCCAGTCCAGTCTCAGTCAGTCAGTCAGTCAGTCTCGGTCAGTCAGTCAGTCAGTCATTCAGTCAGTCAGTCAGTCAGGCAGTCAGTCAGTCGGTCAGCCTTATTCAGTCAGTCAGTCAGTCAGTCAGTCAGTCAGCCTTATTCAGTCAGTCTGTCAGTCAGTCAGTCGGTCAGTCCTGTCCAGTCAGTTAGTCAGTCAAGCAGTCAGTCAGGTAGTCAAGCAGTCAGTCAGTCAGTGTCAGTCAGTCATTTAGTCATTCAGTCAGTCAGTGAAATAGCCAGTCAGAGAGTCAAGCAGTCAGTCAGTCAGTCTCAGTCAGTCAGTTAGTCAGTCAGTCAGTCAGTCAGTGAGTCAGTCAGTCCAGTCTCAGTCAGTCAGGCAGTTAGTCAGTCAGTCTCGGTCAGTCAGTGAGTCAGTCCAGTCTCAGTCAGTCAGTCAGTGAGTCAGTCTGTCAGTCAGGCAGTATCAGTCAGGCAGTAAGACTCCGCGCGACAGAACTCCGATAGCCTAATGGCTAGACCGCTGGTCTTCCAAGCGAGTGGCCTGGGTTCGAGTCCCAGCCGGAGCGAATATTTTCAATGTATATATTTCTTTTCTAATTTGAAAATTCTTTTTTTTTTCAATTTCTTTCCTTTGAAATTATTATTGATTATTTATGTAGGGAGAAAAATTCTGAGTCAGTTTAATTATTCGACCTGTAAATTTCAAAGTGTTTGAATCAATAATTACCAAGGTGCATTTTTAGTTTTTCTTATATTTAAGACTTCCATCGACAGAGCTCCGATAGCCTAATGGCTAGACCGTTGGGTTCCAAGCGCGTGGTACTGGGTTCGAGTCCCGGCCGGAACGAAAATCTTCCATGTATATGTTTCTCTTCTAATTTGAAGATTCTTTTTTTTTTAATTTCTTTCTTTTGCAAATATGGATTATTTATGTACGGAAGAAAATTCTGAGTCAGTTTAATCATTCGACCTTTAGATTTCAAAGATTTTAGATCAATAATTACTAAGGTGCATTTTTTGTTTTTATTATAATTAAGACACCGATCAATAGAGATCCGATAGTATATTGGCGAGAGCGTTGGGCTTCCATGAGTGTCGCCCTGGGTTCAAATCCCAGCCGGAAAGGAAATCTTAAATGCAAATATTTTTTTCTAATTTTATAATTCTTTTTTTTTATTTTTCCCTTTTGCGAAGTCAGTCAGTCAGTCTGACAGTCAATCAGTCAAGCACTCAGTCATTCAGTCTCAGTCAGTCAGTCCAGTCAGTCAGTCACTCAGTCAGTCAGTTAGTCCTTCAGCCAGTCAGTCAAGCAGTCAGTCATCTAGTCTCAGTCAGTCAGTCATTCAGTCAGTCAGTCAGTCAGGCAGTCAGTCAGTCAGTCAGTCGGTCAGTCCTGTGCAGTCAGTTAGTCACTAAAGCAGTCAGTCAGTCTCAGTCAGTCAGTCAGTCAGTCAGTCCAGTCCAGTCTCAGTCAGTCAGTCAGTCAGTCTCGGTCAGTCAGTCAGTCAGTCATTCAGTCAGTCAGTCAGTCAGGCAGTCAGTCAGTCGGTCAGCCTTATTCAGTCAGTCTGTCAGTCAGTCAGTCAGTCAGCCTTATTCAGTCAGTCTGTCAGTCATCCTTATTCAGTCAGTCTGTCAGTCAGTCAGTCGGTCAGTCCTGTCCAGTCAGTTAGTCAGTCAAGCAGTCAGTCAGGTAGTCAAGCAGTCAGTCAGTCAGTGTCAGTCAGTCATTTAGTCATTCAGTGAAATAGCCAGTCAGAGAGTCAAGCAGTCAGTCAGTCAGTCTCAGTCAGTCAGTTCGTCAGTCAGTCAGTCAGTCAGTCAGTCAGTCCAGTCTCAGTCAGTCAGGCAGTTAGTCAGTCCAGTCTCAGTCAGTCAGTCAGTGAGTCAGTCTGTCAGTCAGGCAGTATCAGTCAGGCAGTAAGACTCCGCTCGACAGAACTCCGATAGCCTAATGGCTAGACCGCTGGTCTTCCAAGCGAGTGGCTTGGGTTCGAGTCCCAGCCGGAGCGAATATCTTCAATGAATATATTTCTTTTCTAATTTGAAAATTCTTTTTTTTTCAATTTCTTTCCTTTGCAATTATTGATTATTTATGTAGGGAAGAAAATTGTGAGTCAGTTTAATTTTTCGACACGAAGATTTCAAAGTGTTTAAATAAACAATTACCAAGGTGCATTTTTTGTTTTTATTATATTTAAAACTCCCACCGACAGAGCTCCCATAGACTAATGGCTAGAGTGTTAGGCTTCCAAGCGAGTGGCCCTGGGTTCGAGTCCCAGCCTGGACGAAAATCTTCAATGTATACTTTTAGTTTCTAATTTGAAATTTCTTCTTCTTTTTTTTTTTAATTTTTCTCTTTTGCGAATATTGATTATTTATGTAGGGAGAAAAATTCTGAGTCAGTTTAATTATTCGACCTGTAAATTTCAAAGTGTTTGAATCAATAATTACCAAGGTGCATTTTTTGTTTTTATTATATTTAAGACTTCCATCGACAGAGCTCCGATAGCCTAATGGCTAGACCGTTGGGTTCCTAGCGCGTGGTACTGGGTTCGAGTCCCGGCCGGAAAGGAAATCTTAAATGCAAAATTTTTTTTCTAATTTTATAATTCTTTTTTTTTTATTTTTCCCTTTTGCGAAGTCAGTCAGTCAGTCTGACAGTCAATCAGTCAAGCACTCAGTCATTCAGTCTCAGTCAGTCAGTCCAGTCAGTCAGTCACTCAGTCAGTCAGTTAGTCCTTCCGCCAGTCAGTCAAGCAGTCAGTCATTTAGTCTCAGTCAGTCAGTCATTCAGTCAGTCAGTCAGGCAGTCAGTCAGTCAGTCGGTCAGTCCTGTGCAGTCAGTTAGTCACTAAAGCAGTCAGTCAGTCTCAGTCAGTCAGTCAGTCAGTCTCGGTCAGTCAGTCAGTCAGTCATTCAGTCAGTCAGTCAGTCAGGCAGTCAGTCATTCAGTCAGTCAGTCAGTCAGGCAGTCAGTCATTCAGTCAGTCAGTCAGTCAGGCAGTCAGTCAGTCGGTCAGCCTTATTCAGTCAGTCTGTCAGTCATCCTTATTCAGTCAGTCTGTCAGTCAGTCAGTCGGTCAGTCCTGTCCAGTCAGTTAGTCAGTCAAGCAGTCAGTCAGGTAGTCAAGCAGTCAGTCAGTCAGTGTCAGTCAGTCATTTAGTCATTCAGTCAGTCAGTGAAATAGCCAGTCAGAGAGTCAAGCAGTCAGTCAGTCAGTCTCAGTCAGTCAGTTAGTCAGTCAGTCAGTCAGTCAGTCAGTCTGTCCAGTCTCAGTCAGTCAGGCAGTTAGTCAGTCAGTCTCGGTCAGTCAGTGAGTCAGTCAGTCAGTATCAGTCAGTCAGTGAGTCAGTCTGTCAGTCAGGCAGTATCAGTCAGGCAGTAAGACTCCGCTCGACAGAACTCCGATAGCCTAATGGCTAGACCGCTGGTCTTCCAAGCGAGTGGCCTGGGTTCGAGTCCCAGCCGGAGCGAATATCTTCAATGTATATATTTCTTTTCTAATTTGAAAATTCTTTTTTTTTTCAATTTCTTTCCTTTGCAATTATTGATTATTTATGTAGGGAAGAAAATTCTGAGTCAGTTTAATTTTTCGACACAAAGATTTCAAAGTGTTTAAATAAACAATTACCAAGGTGCATTTTTTGTTTTTATTATATTTAAAACTCCCACCGACAGAGCTCCCATAGACTAATGGCTAGAGTGTTAGGCTTCCAAGCGAGTGGCCCTGTGTTCGAGTCCCAGCCTGAACGAAAATCTTCAATGTATACTTTTAGTTTCTAATTTGAAATTTCTTCTTCTTTTTTTTTAAATTTTTCTCTTTTGCGAATATTGATTATTTATGTAGGGAAAAAAATTCGGAGTCAGTTTAATTATTCGACCTGTAAATTTCAAAGTGTTTGAATCAATAATTACCAAGGTGCATTTTTTGTTTTTATTATATTTAAGACTTCCATCGACAGAGCTCCGATAGCCTAATGGCTAGACCGTTGGGTTCCAAGCGCGTGGTACTGGGTTCGAGTCCCGACCGGAACGAAAATCTTCCATGTATATATTTCTCTTCTAATTTGAAGATTCTTTTTTTTTTCAATTTCTTTCTTTTGCAAATATGGATTATTTATGTACGGAAGAAAATTCTGAGTCAGTTTAATCATTCGACCTTTAGATTTCAAAGATTTTAGATCAATAATTACCAAGGTGCATTTTTTGTTTTTATTATAATTAAGACACCGATTAACAGAGATCCGATAGTATATTGGCGAGAGCGTTGGGCTTCCATGAGTGTCGCCCTGGGTTCAAATCCCAGCCGGAATGGAAATCTTAAATGCAAATATTTTTTTCTAATTTTATAATTCTTTTTTTTTTATTTTTCCCTTTTGCGAAGTCAGTCAGTCAGTCTGACAGTCAATCAGTCAAGCACTCAGTCATTCAGTCTCAGTCAGTCAGTCCAGTCAGTCAGTCACTCAGTCAGTCAGTTAGTCCTTCAGCCAGTCATTCAAGCAGTCAGTCATTTAGTCTCAGCCAGTCAGTCATTCAGTCAGTCAGTCAGTCAGGCAGTCAGTCAGTCAGTCAGTCGGTCAGTCCTGTGCAGTCAGTTAGTCACTAAAGCAGTCAGTCAGTCTCAGTCAGTCAGTCAGTCAGTCAGTCTCGGTCAGTCAGTCAGTCAGTCATTCAGTCAGTCAGTCAGGCAGTCAGTCAGTCGGTCAGCCTTATTCAGTCAGTCTGTCAGTCATTTAGTCAGTCAGCCTTATTCAGTCAGTCTGTCAGTCAGTCAGTCGGTCAGTCCTGTCCAGTCAGTTAGTCAGTCAAGCAGTCAGTCAGAGAGTCAAGCAGTCAGTCAGTCCAGTCTCAGTCAGTCAGGCAGTTAGTCAGTCAGTCTCGGTCAGTCAGTGAGTCAGTCAGTCAGTATCAGTCAGTCAGTGAGTCAGTCTGTCAGTCAGGCAGTATCAGTCAGGCAGTAAGACTCCGCTCGACAGAACTCCGATAGCCTAATGGCTAGAACGCTGGTCTTCCAAGCGAGTGGCCTGGGTTCGAGTCCCAGCCGGAGCGAATATCTTCAATGTGTATACTTCTTTTCTAATTTGAAAATTCATTTTTTTTTTCAATTTCTTTCCTTTGCAATTATTGATTATTTATGTAGGGAAGAAAATTCTGAGTCAGTTTAATTTTTCGACAGGAAGATTTCAAAGTGTTTAAATAAACAATTACCAAGGTGCATTTTTTGTTTTTATTATATTTAAAACTCCCACCTACAGAGCTCCCATAGACTAATGGCTAGAGTGTTAGGCTTCCAAGCGAGTGGCCCTGGGTTCGAGTCCCGGCCGGAAAGGAAATCTTAAATGCAAATATTTTTTTCTAATTTTATAATTCTTTTTTTTTTATTTTTCCCTTTTGCGAAGTCAGTCAGTCAGTCTGACAGTCAATCAGTCAAGCACTCAGTCATTCAGTCTCAGTCAGTCAGTCCAGTCAGTCAGTCACTCAGTCAGTCAGTTAGTCCTTCAGCCAGTCAGTCAAGCAGTCAGTCATTTAGTCTCAGTCAGTCAGTCATTCAGTCAGTCAGTCAGTCAGGCAGTCAGTCAGTCAGTCAGTCGGTCAGTCCTGTGCAGTCAGTTAGTCACTAAAGCAGTCAGTCAGTCTCAGTCAGTCAGTCCAGTCCAGTCTCAGTCAGTCAGTCTCGGTCAGTCAGTCAGTCAGTCATTCAGTCAGTCAGTAAGGCAGTCAGTCAGTCGGTCAGCCTTATTCAGTCAGTCTGTCAGTCAGTCAGTCAGTCAGTCAGCCTTATTCAGTCAGTCTGTCAGTCAGTCAGTCGGTCAGTCCTGTCCAGACAGTTAGTCAGTCAAGCAGTCAGTCAGGTAGTCAAGCAGTCAGTCAGTCAGTGTCAGTCAGTCATTTAGTCATTCAGTCAGTCAGTGAAATAGCCAGTCAGAGAGTCAAGCAGTCAGTCAGTCAGTCTCAGTCAGTCAGTTAGTCAGTCAGTCAGTCAGTCAGTCCAGTCTCAGTCAGTCAGGCAGTTAGTCAGTCAGTCTCGGTCGGTCAGTGAGTCAGTCAGTCAATATCAGTCAGTCAGTGAGTCAGTCTGTCAGTCAGGCAGTATCAGTCAGGCAGTAAGACTCCGCTCGACTGAACTCCGATAGCCTAATGGCTAGACCGCTGGTCTTCCAAGCGAGTGGCCTGGGTTCGAGTCCCAGCCGGAGCGAATAACTTCAATGTATATATTTCTTTTCTAATTTGAAAATTCTTTTTTTTTTCAATTTCTTTCCTTTGCAATTATTGATTATTTATGTAGGGAAGAAAATTCTGAGTCAGTTTAATTTTTCGACACGAAGATTTCAAAGTGTTTAAATAAACAATTACCAAGGTGCATTTTTTGTTTTTATTATATTTAAAACTCCCACCGACAGAGCTCCCATAGACTAATGGCTAGAGTGTTAGGCTTCCAATCGAATGGCCCTGGGTTCGAGTCCCAGCCTGAACGAAAATCTTCAATGTATACTTTTAGTTTCTAATTTGAAATTTCTTCTTCTTTTGTTTTTAATTTTTCTCTTTTGCGAATATTGATTATTTATGTAGGGAGAAAAATTCTGAGTCAGTTTAATTATTCGACCTGTAAATTTCAAAGTGTTTGAATCAATAATTACCAAGGTGCATTTTTTGTTTTTATTATATTTAAGACTTCCATCGACAGAGCTCCGATAGCCTAATGGCTAGACCGTTGGGTTCCTAGCGCGTGGTACTGGGTTCGAGTCCCGGCCGGAAAGGAAATCTTAAATGCAAATATTTTTTTCTAATTTTATAATTCTTTTTTTTAATTTTTCCCTTTTGCGAAGTCAGTCAGTCAGTCTGACAGTCAATCAGTCAAGCACTCAGTCATTCAGTCTCAGTCAGTCAGTTAGTCCTTCAGCCAGTCAGTCAAGCAGTCAGTCATTTAGTCTCAGTCAGTCAGTCATTCAGTCAGTCAGTCAGTCAGGCAGTCAGTCAGTCAGTCAGTCGGTCAGTCCTGTGCAGTCAGTTAGTCACTAAAGCAGTCAGTCAGTCTCAGTTAGTCAGTCAGTCAGTCAGTCCAGTCCAGTCTCAGTCAGTCAGTCAGTCAGTCTCGGTCAGTCAGTCATTCAGTCAGTCAGTCAGTCAGGCAGTCAGTCAGTCGGTCAGCCTTATTCAGTCAGTCTGTCAGTCAGTCAGTCAGTCAGCCTTATTCAGTCAGTCTGTCAGTCATCCTTATTCAGTCAGTCTGTCAGTCATCCTTATTCAGTCAGTCTGTCGGTCAGTCAGTCGGTCAGTCCTGTCCAGTCAGTTAGTCAGTCAAGCAGTCAGTCAGGTAGTCAAGCAGTCAGTCAGTCAGTGTCAGTCAGTCATTTAGTCATTCAGTCAGTCAGTGAAATTGCCAGTCAGAGAGTCAAGCAGTCAGTCAGTCAGTCTCAGTCAGTCAGTTAGTCAGTCAGTCAGTCAGTCAGTCTGTCCAGTCTCAGTCAGTCAGGCAGTTAGTCAGTCAGTCTCGGTCAGTCAGTGAGTCAGTCAGTCAGTATCAGTCAGTCAGTGAGTCAGTCTGTCAGTCAGGCAGTATCAGTCAGGCAGTAAGACTCCGCTCGACAGAACTCCGATAGCCTAATGGCTAGACCGCTGGTCTTCCAAAAGCAGTCAGTCAGTCCAGTCTCAGTCAGTCAGGCAGTTAGTCAGTCAGTCTCGGTCAGTCAGTGAGTCAGTCAGTCAGTATCAGTCAGTCAGTGAGTCAGTCTGTCAGTCAGGCAGTATCAGTCAGGCAGTAAGACTCCGCTCGACAGAACTCCGATAGCCTAATGGCTAGAACGCTGGTCTTCCAAGCGAGTGGCCTGGGTTCGAGTCCCAGCCGGAGCGAATATCTTCAATGTATATACTTCTTTTCTAATTTGAAAATTCATTTTTTTTTTCAATTTCTTTCCTTTGCAATTATTGATTATTTATGTAGGGAAGAAAATTCTGAGTCAGTTTAATTTTTCGACAGAAAGATTTCAAAGTGTTTAAATAAACAATTACCAAGGTGCATTTTTTGTTTTTATTATATTTAAAACTCCCACCTACAGAGCTCCCATAGACTAATGGCTAGAGTGTTAGGCTTCCAAGCGAGTGGCCCTGGGTTCGAGTCCCGGCCGGAAAGGAAATCTTAAATGCAAATATTTTTTTCTAATTTTATAATTCTTTTTTTTTTATTTTTCCCTTTTGCGAAGTCAGTCAGTCAGTCTGACAGTCAATCAGTCAAGCACTCAGTCATTCAGTCTCAGTCAGTCAGTCCAGTCAGTCAGTCACTCAGTCAGTCAGTTAGTTCTTCAGCCAGTCAGTCAAGCAGTCAGTCATTTAGTCTCAGTCAGTCAGTCATTCAGTCAGTCAGTCAGTCAGGCAGTCAGTCAGTCAGTCAGTCGGTCAGTCCTGTGCAGTCAGTTAGTCACTAAAGCAGTCAGTCAGTCTCAGTCAGTCAGTCCAGTCCAGTCTCAGTCAGTCAGTCTCGGTCAGTCAGTCAGTCAGTCATTCAGTCAGTCAGGCAGTCAGTCAGTCGGTCAGCCTTATTCAGTCAGTCTGTCAGTCAGTCAGTCAGTCAGCCTTATTCAGTCAGTCTGTCAGTCATCCTTATTCAGTCAGTCTGTCAGTCATCCTTATTCAGTCAGTCTGTCGGTCAGTCAGTCGGTCAGTCCTGTCCAGTCAGTTAGTCAGTCAAGCAGTCAGTCAGGTAGTCAAGCAGTCAGTCAGTCAGTGTCAGTCAGTCATTTAGTCATTCAGTCAGTCAGTGAAATAGCCAGTCAGAGAGTCAAGCAGTCAGTCAGTCAGTCTCAGTCAGTCAGTTAGTCAGTCAGTCAGTCAGTCAGTCAGTCCAGTCTCAGTCAGTCAGGCAGTTAGTCAGTCAGTCTCGGTCAGTCAGTGAGTCAGTCAGTCAGTATCAGTCAGTCAGTGAGTCAGTCTGTCAGTCAGGCAGTATCAGTCAGGCAGTAAGACTCCGCTCGACAGAACTCCGATAGCCTAATGGCTAGACCGCTGGTCTTCCAAGCGAGTGGCCTGGGTTCGAGTCCCAGCCGGAGCGAATATCTTCAATGTATATATTTCTTTTCTAATTTGAAAATTCTTTTTTTTTTCAATTTCTTTCCTTTGCAATTATTGATTATTTATGTAGGGAAGAAAATTCTGAGTCAGTTTAATTTTTCGACACGAAGATTTCAAAGTGTTTAAATAAACAATTACCAAGGTGCATTTTTTGTTTTTATTATATTTAAAACTCCCACCGACAGAGCTCCCATAGACTAATGGCTAGAGTGTTAGGCTTCCAAGCGAGTGGCCCTGGGTTCGAGTCCCAGCCTGAACGAAAATCTTCAATGTATACTTTTAGTTTCTAATTTGAAATTTCTTCTCCTTTTTTTTTTTAATTTTTCTCTTTTGCGAATATTGATTATTTATGTAGGGAGAAAAATTCTGAGTCAGTTTAATTATTCGACCTGTAAATTTCAAAGTGTTTGAATCAATAATTACCAAGGTGCATTTTTTGTTTTTATTATATTTAAGACTTCCATCGACAGAGCTCCGATAGCCTAATGGCTAGACCGTTGGGTTCCTAGCGCGTGGTACTGGGTTCGAGTCCCGGCCGGAAAGGAAATCTTAAATGCAAAATTTTTTTTCTAATTTTATAATTCTTTTTTTTTTATTTTTCCCTTTTGCGAAGTCAGTCAGTCAGTCTGACAGTCAATCAGTCAAGCACTCAGTCATTCAGTCTCAGTCAGTCAGTCCAGTCAGTCAGTCACTCAGTCAGTCAGTTAGTCCTTCCGCCAGTCAGTCAAGCAGTCAGTCATTTAGTCTCAGTCAGTCAGTCATTCAGTCAGTCAGTCAGTCAGTCAGTCAGTCATTCAGTCAGTCAGTCAGTCAGGCAGTCAGTCAGTCGGTCAGCCTTATTCAGTCAGTCTGTCAGTCAGTCAGTCAGTCAGCCTTATTCAGTCAGTCTGTCAGTCATCCTTATTCAGTCAGTCTGTCAGTCAGTCAGTCGGTCAGTCCTGTCCAGTCAGTTAGTCAGTCAAGCAGTCAGTCAGGTAGTCAAGCAGTCAGTCAGTCAGTGTCAGTCAGTCATTTAGTCATTCAGTCAGTCAGTGAAATAGCCAGTCAGAGAGTCAAGCAGTCAGTCAGTCAGTCTCAGTCAGTCAGTTAGTCAGTCAGTCAGTCAGTCAGTCAGTCTGTCCAGTCTCAGTCAGTCAGGCAGTTAGTCAGTCAGTCTCGGTCAGTCAGTGAGTCAGTCAGTCAGTATCAGTCAGTCAGTGAGTCAGTCTGTCAGTCAGGCAGTATCAGTCAGGCAGTAAGACTCCGCTCGACAGAGCTCCGATAGCCTAATGGCTAGACCGTTGGGTTCCAAGCGCGTGGTACTGGGTTCGAGTCCCGGCCGGAACGAAAATCTTCCATGTATATATTTCTCTTCTAATTTGAAGATTCTTTTTTTTTTCAATTTCTTTCTTTTGCAAATATGGATTATTTATGTACGGAAGAAAATTCTGAGTCAGTTTAATCATTCGACCTTTAGATTTCAAAGATTTTAGATCAATAATTACTAAGGTGCATTTTTTGTTTTTATTATAATTAAGACACCGATCAACAGAGATCCGATAGTATATTGGCGAGAGCGTTGGGCTTCCATGAGTGTCGCCCTGGGTTCAAATTCCAGCCGGAATGGAAATCTTAAATGCAAATATTTTTTTCTAATTTTATAATTCTTTTTTTTTTTATTTTTCCCTTTTGCGAAGTCAGTCAGTCAGTCTGACAGTCAATCAGTCAAGCACTCAGTCATTCAGTCTCAGTCAGTCAGTCCAGTCAGTCAGTCACTCAGTCAGTCAGTTAGTCATTCAGCCAGTCAGTCAAGCAGTCAGTCATTTAGTCTCAGCCAGTCAGTCATTCAGTCAGTCAGTCAGTCAGGCAGTCAGTCAGTCAGTCAGTCGGTCAGTCCTGTGCAGTCAGTTAGTCACTAAAGCAGTCAGTCAGTCTCAGTCAGTCAGTCAGTCAGTCAGTCCAGTCCAGTCTCAGTCAGTCAGTCAGTCAGTCTCGGTCAGTCAGTCAGTCAGTCATTCAGTCAGTCAGTCAGTCAGGCAGTCAGTCAGTCGGTCAGCCTTATTCAGTCAGTCTGTCAGTCAGTCAGTCAGTCAGCCTTATTCAGTCAGTCTGTCAGTCAGTCAGTCGGTCAGTCCTGTCCAGTCAGTTAGTCAGTCAAGCAGTCAGTCAGGTAGTCAAGCAGTCAGTCAGTCAGTGTCAGTCAGTCATTTAGTCATTCAGTCAGTCAGTGAAATAGCCAGTCAGAGAGTCAAGCAGTCAGTCAGTCAGTCTCAGTCAGTCAGTTCGTCAGTCAGTCAGTAAGTCAGTCAGTCAGTCCAGTCTCAGTCAGTCAGGCAGTTAGTCAGTCCAGTCTCAGTCAGTCAGTCAGTGAGTCAGTCTGTCAGTCAGGCAGTATCAGTCAGGCAGTAAGACTCCGCTCGATAGAACTCCGATAGCCTAATGGCTAGACCGCTGGTCTTCCAAGCGAGTGGCTTGGGTTCGAGTCCCAGCCGGAGCGAATATCTTCAATGTATATATTTCTTTTCTAATTTGAAAATTCTTTTTTTTTTCAATTTCTTTCCTTTACAATTATTGATTATTTATGTAGGGAAGAAAATTGTGAGTCAGTTTAATTTTTCGACACGAAGATTTCAAAGTGTTTAAATAAACAATTACCAAGGTGCATTTTTTGTTTTTATTATATTTAAAACTCCCACCGACAGAGCTCCCATAGACTAATGGCTAGAGTGTTAGGCTTCCAAGCGAGTGGCCCTGGGTTCGAGTCCCAGCCTGGACGAAAATCTTCAATGTATACTTTTAGTTTCTAATTTGAAATTTCTTCTTCTTTTTTTTTTTTAATTTTTCTCTTTTGCGAATATTGATTATTTATGTAGGGAGAAAAATTCTGAGTCAGTTTAATTATTCGACCCGTAAATTTCAAAGTGTTTGAATCAATAATTACCAAGGTGCATTTTTTGTTTTTATTATATTTAAGACTTCCATCGACAGAGCTCCGATAGCCTAATGGCTAGACCGTTGGGTTCCTAGCGCGTGGTACTGGGTTCGAGTCCCGGCCGGAAAGGAAATCTTAAATGCAAATATTTTTTTCTAATTTTATAATTCTTTTTTTTTTATTTTTCCCTTTTGCGAAGTCAGTCAGTCAGTCTGGCAGTCAATCAGTCAAGCACTCAGTCATTCAGTCTCAGTCAGTCAGTCCAGTCAGTCAGTCACTCAGTCAGTCAGTTAGTCCTTCAGCCAGTCAGTCAAGCAGTCAGTCATTTAGTCTCAGTCAGTCAGTCATTCAGTCAGTCAGTCAGTCAGGCAGTCAGTCAGTCAGTCAGTCGGTCAGTCCTGTGCAGTCAGTTAGTCATTAAAGCAGTCAGTCAGTCTCAGTCAGTCAGTCAGTCAGTCAGTCCAGTCCAGTCCAGTCTCAGTCAGTCAGTCAGTCAGTCTCGGTCAATCAGTCAGTCAGTCATTCAGTCAGTCAGTCAGTCAGGCAGTCAGTCAGTCGGTCAGCTTTATTCAGTCAGTCTGTCAGTCAGTCAGTCAGTCAGCCTTATTCAGTCAGTCTGTCAGTCATCCTTATTCAGTCAGTCTGTCAGTCAGTCGGTCAGTCCTGTCCAGTCAGTTAGTCAGTCAAGCAGTCAGTCAGGTAGTCAAGCAGTCAGTCAGTCAGTGTCAGTCAGTCATTTAGTCATTCAGTCAGTCAGTGAAATAGCCAGTCAGAGAGTCAAGCAGTCAGTCAGTCAGTCTCAGTCAGTCAGTTAGTCAGTCAGTCAGTCAGTCAGTCAGTCTGTCCAGTCTCAGTCAGTCAGGCAGTTAGTCAGTCAGTCTCGGTCAGTCAGTGAGTCAGTCAGTCAGTATCAGTCAGTCAGTGAGTCAGTCTGTCAGTCAGGCAGTATCAGTCAGGCAGTAAGACTCCGCTCGACAGAACTCCGATAGCCTAATGGCTAGACCGCTGGTCTTCCAAGCGAGTGGCCTGGGTTCGAGTCCCAGCCGGAGCGAATATCTTCAATGTATATATTTCTTTTCTAATTTGAAAATTCTTTTTTTTTTCAATTTCTTTCTTTTGCAATTATTGATTATTTATGTAGGGAAGAAAATTCTGAGTCAGTTTAATTTTTCGACACAAAGATTTCAAAGTGTTTAAATAAACAATTACCAAGGTGCATTTTTTGTTTTTATTATATTTAAAACTCCCACCGACAGAGCTCCCATAGACTAATGGCTAGAGTGTTAGGCTTCCAAGCGAGTGGCCCTGGGTTCGAGTCCCAGCCTGAACGAAAATCTTCAATGTATACTTTTAGTTTCTAATTTGAAATTTCTTCTTCTTTTTTTTTTAAATTTTTCTCTTTTGCGAATATTGATTATTTATGTAGGGAGAAAAATTCTGAGTCAGTTTAATTATTCGACCTGTAAATTTCAAAGTGTTTGAATCAATAATTACCAAGGTGTATTTTTTGTTTTTATTATATTTAAGACTTCCATCGACAGAGCTCCGATAGCCTAATGGCTAGACCGTTGGGTTCCTAGCGCGTGGTACTGGGTTCGAGTCCCGGCCGGAAAGGAAATCTTAAATGCAAAATTTTTTTTATAATTCTTTTTTTTTTATTTTTCCCTTTTGCGAAGTCAGTCAGTCAGTCTGACAGTCAATCAGTCAAGCACTCAGTCATTCAGTCTCAGTCAGTCAGTCCAGTCAGTCAGTCACTCAGTCAGTCAGTTAGTCCTTCCGCCAGTCAGTCAAGCAGTCAGTCATTTAGTCTCAGTCAGTCAGTCATTCAGTCAGTCAGTCAGTCAGTCAGGCAGTCAGTCAGTCGGTCGGTCAGTCCTGTGCAGTCAGTTAGTCACTAAAGCAGTCAGTCAGTCTCAGTCAGTCAGTCAGTCAGTCTCGGTCAGTCAGTCAGTCTCGGTCAGTCAGTCTCGGTCAGTCAGTCAGTCAGTCATTCAGTCAGTCAGTCAGTCAGGCATTCAGTCAGTCAGTCAGTCAGGCAGTCAGTCAGTCGGTCAGCCTTATTCAGTCAGTCTGTCAGTCATCCTTATTCAGTCAGTCTGTCAGTCAGTCAGTCGGTCAGTCCTGTCCAGTCAGTTAGTCAGTCAAGCAGTCAGTCAGGTAGTCAAGCAGTCAGTCAGTCAGTGTCAGTCAGTCATTTAGTCATTCAGTCAGTCAGTGAAATAGCCAGTCAGAGAGTCAAGCAGTCAGTCAGTCAGTCTCAGTCAGTCAGTTAGTCAGTCAGTCAGTCAGTCAGTCAGTCTGTCCAGTCTCAGTCAGTCAGGCAGTTAGTCAGTCAGTCTCGGTCAGTCAGTGAGTCAGTCAGTCAGTATCAGTCTGTCAGTCAGGCAGTATCAGTCAGGCAGTAAGACTCCGCTCGACAGAACTCCGATAGCCTAATGGCTAGACCGCTGGTCTTCCAAGCGAGTGGCCTGGGTTCGAGTCCCAGCCGGAGCGAATATCTTCAATGTATATATTTCTTTTCTAATTTGAAAATTCTTTTTTTTTTCAATTTCTTTCCTTTGCAATTATTGATTATTTATGTAGGGAAGAAAATTCTGAGTCAGTTTAATTTTTCGACACGAAGATTTAAAAGTGTTTAAATAAACAATTACCAAGGTGCATTTTTTGTTTTTATTATATTTAAAACTCCCACCGACAGAGCTCCCATAGACTAATGGCTAGAGTGTTAGGCTTCCAAGCGAGTGGCCCTGTGTTCGAGTCCCAGCCTGAACGAAAATCTTCAATGTATACTTTTAGTTTCTAATTTGAAATTTCTTCTTCTTTTTTTTTAAATTTTTCTCTTTTGCGAATATTGATTATTTATGTAGGGAAAAAAATTCGGAGTCAGTTTAATTATTCGACCTGTAAATTTCAAAGTGTTTGAATCAATAATTACCAAGGTGCATTTTTTGTTTTTATTATATTTAAGACTTCCATCGACAGAGCTCCGATAGCCTAATGGCTAGACCGTAGGGTTCCAAGCGCGTGGTACTGGGTTCGAGTCCCGGCCGGAACGAAAATCTTCCATGTATATATTTCTCTTCTAATTTGAAGATTCTTTTTTTTTTCAATTTCTTTCTTTTGCAAATATGGATTATTTATGTACGGAAGAAAATTCTGAGTCAGTTTAATCATTCGACCTTTAGATTTCAAAGATTTTAGATCAATAATTACTAAGGTGCATTTTTTGTTTTTATTATAATTAAGACACCGATTAACAGAGATCCGATAGTATATTGGCGAGAGCGTTGGGCTTCCATGAGTGTCGCCCTGGGTTCAAATCCCAGCCGGAATGGAAATCTTAAATGCAAATATTTTTTTCTAATTTTATAATTCTTTTTTTTTTATTTTTCCCTTTTGCGAAGTCAGTCAGTCAGTCTGACAGTCAATCAGTCAAGCACTCAGTCATTCAGTCTCAGTCAGTCAGTCCAGTCAGTCAGTCACTCAGTCAGTCAGTTAGTCCTTCAGCCAGTCATTCAAGCAGTCAGTCATTTAGTCTCAGCCAGTCAGTCATTCAGTCAGTCAGTCAGTCAGGCAGTCAGTCAGTCAGTCAGTCGGTCAGTCCTGTGCAGTCAGTTAGTCACTAAAGCAGTCAGTCAGTCTCAGTCAGTCAGTCAGTCAGTCAGTCTCGGTCAGTCAGTCAGTCAGTCATTCAGTCAGTCAGTCAGGCAGTCAGTCAGTCGGTCAGCCTTATTCAGTCAGTCTGTCAGTCATTTAGTCAGTCAGCCTTATTCAGTCAGTCTGTCAGTCAGTCAGTCGGTCAGTCCTGTCCAGTCAGTTAGTCAGTCAAGCAGTCAGTCAGAGAGTCAAGCAGTCAGTCAGTCCAGTCTCAGTCAGTCAGGCAGTTAGTCAGTCAGTCTCGGTCAGTCAGTGAGTCAGCCAGTCAGTATCAGTCAGTCAGTGAGTCAGTCTGTCAGTCAGGCAGTATCAGTCAGGCAGTAAGACTCCGCTCGACAGAACTCCGATAGCCTAATGGCTAGAACGCTGGTCTTCCAAGCGAGTGGCCTGGGTTCGAGTCCCAGCCGGAGCGAATATCTTCAATGTATATACTTCTTTTCTAATTTGAAAATTCATTTTTTTTTTCAATTTCTTTCCTTTGCAATTATTGATTATTTATGTAGGGAAGAAAATTCTGAGTCAGTTTAATTTTTCGACAGGAAGATTTCAAAGTGTTTAAATAAACAATTACCAAGGTGCATTTTTTGTTTTTATTATATTTAAAACTCCCACCTACAGAGCTCCCATAGACTAATGGCTAGAGTGTTAGGCTTCCAAGCGAGTGGCCCTGGGTTCGAGTCCCGGCCGGAAAGGAAATCTTAAATGCAAATATTTTTTTCTAATTTTATAATTCTTTTTTTTTTATTTTTCCCTTTTGCGAAGTCAGTCAGTCAGTCTGACAGTCAATCAGTCAAGCACTCAGTCATTCAGTCTCAGTCAGTCAGTCCAGTCAGTCAGTCACTCAGTCAGTCAGTTAGTCCTTCAGCCAGTCAGTCAAGCAGTCAGTCATTTAGTCTCAGTCAGTCAGTCATTCAGTCAGTCAGTCAGTCAGGCAGTCAGTCAGTCAGTCAGTCGGTCAGTCCTGTGCAGTCAGTTAGTCACTAAAGCAGTCAGTCAGTCTCAGTCAGTCAGTCCAGTCCAGTCTCAGTCAGTCAGTCTCGGTCAGTCAGTCAGTCAGTCATTCAGTCAGTCAGTAAGGCAGTCAGTCAGTCGGTCAGCCTTATTCAGTCAGTCTGTCAGTCAGTCAGTCAGTCAGTCAGCCTTATTCAGTCAGTCTGTCAGTCAGTCAGTCGGTCAGTCCTGTCCAGACAGTTAGTCAGTCAAGCAGTCAGTCAGGTAGTCAAGCAGTCAGTCAGTCAGTGTCAGTCAGTCATTTAGTCATTCAGTCAGTCAGTGAAATAGCCAGTCAGAGAGTCAAGCAGTCAGTCAGTCAGTCTCAGTCAGTCAGTTAGTCAGTCAGTCAGTCAGTCAGTCAGTCAGTCCAGTCTCAGTCAGTCAGGCAGTTAGTCAGTCAGTCTCGGTCAGTCAGTGAGTCAGTCAGTCAATATCAGTCAGTCAGTGAGTCAGTCTGTCAGTCAGGCAGTATCAGTCAGGCAGTAAGACTCCGCTCGACTGAACTCCGATAACCTAATGGCTAGACCGCTGGTCTTCCAAGCGAGTGGCCTGGGTTCGAGTCCCAGCCGGAGCGAATAACTTCAATGTATATATTTCTTTTCTAATTTGAAATTTCTTTTTTTTTTCAATTTCTTTCCTTTGCAATTATTGATTATTTATGTAGGGAAGAAAATTCTGAGTCAGTTTAATTTTTCGACACGAAGATTTCAAAGTGTTTAAATAAACAATTACCAAGGTGCATTTTTTGTTTTTATTATATTTAAAACTCCCACCGACAGAGCTCCCATAGACTAATGGCTAGAGTGTTAGGCTTCCAAGCGAATGGCCCTGGGTTCGAGTCCCAGCCTGAACGAAAATCTTCAATGTATACTTTTAGTTTCCAATTTGAAATTTCTTCTTCTTTTGTTTTTAATTTTTCTCTTTTGCGAATATTGATTATTTATGTAGGGAGAAAAATTCTGAGTCAGTTTAATTATTCGACCTGTAAATTTCAAAGTGTTTGAATCAATAATTACCAAGGTGCATTTTTTGTTTTTATTATATTTAAGACTTCCATCGACAGAGCTCCGATAGCCTAATGGCTAGACCGTTGGGTTCCTAGCGCGTGGTACTGGGTTCGAGTCCCGGCCGGAAAGGAAATCTTAAATGCAAATATTTTTTTCTAATTTTATAATTCTTTTTTTTAATTTTTCCCTTTTGCGAAGTCAGTCAGTCAGTCTGACAGTCAATCAGTCAAGCACTCAGTCATTCAGACTCAGTCAGTCAGTCCAGTCAGTCAGTCACTCAGTCAGTCAGTTAGTCCTTCAGCCAGTCAGTCAAGCAGTCAGTCATTTAGTCTCAGTCAGTCAGTCATTCAGTCAGTCAGTCAGTCAGGCAGTCAGTCAGTCAGTCAGTCGGTCAGTCCTGTGCAGTCAGTTAGTCACTAAAGCAGTCAGTGAGTCTCAGTTAGTCAGTCAGTCAGTCAGTCCAGTCCAGTCTCAGTCAGTCAGTCAGTCAGTCTCGGTCAGTCAGTCATTCAGTCAGTCAGTCAGTCAGGCAGTCAGTCAGTCGGTCAGCCTTATTCAGTCAGTCTGTCAGTCAGTCAGTCAGTCAGCCTTATTCAGTCAGTCTGTCAGTCATCCTTATTCAGTCAGTCTGTCAGTCATCCTTATTCAGTCAGTCTGTCGGTCAGTCAGTCGGTCAGTCCTGTCCAGTCAGTTAGTCAGTCAAGCAGTCAGTCAGGTAGTCAAGCAGTCAGTCAGTCAGTGTCAGTCAGTCATTTAGTCATTCAGTCAGTCAGTGAAATAGCCAGTCAGAGAGTCAAGCAGTCAGTCAGTCAGTCTCAGTCAGTCAGTTAGTCAGTCAGTCAGTCAGTCAGTCTGTCCAGTCTCAGTCAGTCAGGCAGTTAGTCAGTCAGTCTCGGTCAGTCAGTGAGTCAGTCAGTCAGTATCAGTCAGTCAGTGAGTCAGTCTGTCAGTCAGGCAGTATCAGTCAGGCAGTAAGACTCCGCTCGACAGAACTCCGATAGCCTAATGGCTAGACCGCTGGTCTTCCAAGCGAGTGGCCTGGGTTCAAGTCCCAGCCGGAGTGAATATCTTCAATGTATATATTTCTTTTCTAATTTGAAAATTCTTTTTTTTTTCAATTTCTTTCCTTTGCAATTATTGATTATTTATGTAGGGAAGAAAATTCTGAGCCAGTTTAATTTTTTGACACAAAGATTTCAAAATGTTTAAATAAACAATTACCAAGGTGCATTTTTTGTTTTTATTATATTTAAAACTCCCACCGACAGAGCTCCCATAGACTAATGGCTAGAGTGTTAGGCTTCCAAGCGAGTGGCCCTGGGTTCGAGTCCCAGCCTGAACGAAAATCTTCAATGTATACTTTTAGTTTCTAATTTGAAATTTCTTCTTCTTTTTTTTTAAATTTTTCTCTTTTGCGAATATTGATTATTTATGTAGGGAGAAAAATTCTGAGTCAGTTTAATTATTCGACCTGTAAATTTCAAAGTGTTTGAATCAATAATTACCAAGGTGCATTTTTTGTTTTTATTATATTTAAGACTTCCATCGACAGAGCTCCGATAGCCTAATGGCTAGACCGTTGGGTTCCAAGCGCGTGGTACTGGGTTCGAGTCCCGGCCGGAACGAAAATCTTCCATGTATATATTTCTCTTCTAATTTGAAGATTCTTTTTTTTTTCAATTTCTTTCTTTTGCAAATATGGATTATTTATGTACGGAAGAAAATTCTGAGTCAGTTTAATCATTCGACCTTTAGATTTCAAAGATTTTAGATCAATAATTACTAAGGTGCATTTTTTGTTTTTATTAAATTAAGACACCGATCAACAGAGATCCGATAGTATATTGGCGAGAGCGTTGGGCTTCCATGAGTGTCGCCCTGGGTTCAAATCCCAGCCGGAATGGAAATCTTAAATGCAAATATTTTTTTCTAATTTTATAATTCTTTTTTTTTTTATTTTTTCCTTTTGCGAAGTCAGTCAGTCAGTCTGACAGTCAATCAGTCAAGCACTCAGTCATTCAGTCTCAGTCAGTCAGTCCAGTCAGTCAGTCACTCAGTCAGTCAGTTAGTCATTCAGCCAGTCAGTCAAGCAGTCAGTCATTTAGTCTCAGCCAGTCAGTCATTCAGTCAGTCAGTCAGTCAGGCAGTCAGTCAGTCAGTCAGTCGGTCAGTCCTGTGCAGTCAGTTAGTCACTAAAGCAGTCAGTCAGTCTCAGTCAGTCAGTCAGTCAGTCAGTCCAGTCCAGTCTCAGTCAGTCAGTCAGTCAGTCTCGGTCAGTCAGTCAGTCATTCAGTCAGTCAGTCATTCAGTCAGTCAGTCAGTCAGGCAGTCAGTCAGTCGGTCAGCCTTATTCAGTCAGTCTGTCAGTCAGTCAGTCAGTCAGCCTTATTCAGTCAGTCTGTCAGTCATCCTTATTCAGTCAGTCTGTCAGTCAGTCAGTCGGTCAGTCCTGTCCAGTCAGTTAGTCAGTCAAGCAGTCAGTCAGGTAGTCAAGCAGTCAGTCAGTCAGTGTCAGTCAGTCATTTAGTCATTCAGTCAGTCAGTGAAATAGCCAGTCAGAGAGTCAAGCAGTCAGTCAGTCAGTCTCAGTCAGTCAGTTCGTCAGTCAGTCAGTCAGTCAGTCAGTCAGTCCAGTCTCAGTCAGTCAGGCAGTTAGTCAGTCCAGTCTCAGTCAGTCAGTCAGTGAGTCAGTCTGTCAGTCAGGCAGTATCAGTCAGGCAGTAAGACTCCGCTCGACAGAACTCCGATAGCCTAATGGCTAGACCGCTGGTCTTCCAAGCGAGTGGCTTGGGTTCGAGTCCCAGCCGGAGAGAATATCTTCAATGTATATATTTCTTTTCTAATTTGAAAATTCTTTTTTTTTTCAATTTCTTTCCTTTGCAATTATTGATTATTTATGTAGGGAAGAAAATTGTGAGTCAGTTTAATTTTTCGACACGAAGATTTCAAAGTGTTTAAATAAACAATTACCAAGGTGTATTTTTTGTTTTTATTATATTTAAAACTCCCACCGACAGAGCTCCCATAGACTAATGGCTAGAGTGTTAGGCTTCCAAGCGAGTGGCCCTGGGTTCGAGTCCCAGCCTGGACGAAAATCTTCAATGTATACTTTTAGTTTCTAATTTGAAATTTCTTCTTCTTTTTTTTTTTAATTTTTCTCTTTTGCGAATATTGATTATTTATGTAGGGAGAAAAATTCTGAGTCAGTTTAATTATTCGACCTGTAAATTTCAAAGTGTTTGAATCAATAATTACCAAGGTGCATTTTTTGTTTTTATTATATTTAAGACTTCCATCGACAGAGCTCCGATAGCCTAATGGCTAGACCGTTGGGTTCCTAGCGCGTGGTACTGGGTTCGAGTCCCGGCCGGAAAGGAAATCTTAAATGCAAATATTTTTTTCTAATTTTATAATTCTTTTTTTTTTTATTTTTCCCTTTTGCGAAGTCAGTCAGTCAGTCTGGCAGTCAATCAGTCAAGCACTCAGTCATTCAGTCTCAGTCAGTCAGTCCAGTCAGTCAGTCACTCAGTCAGTCAGTTAGTCCTTCAGCCAGTCAGTCAAGCAGTCAGTCATTTAGTCTCAGTCAGTCAGTCATTCAGTCAGTCAGTCAGTCAGGCAGTCAGTCAGTCAGTCAGTCGGTCAGTCCTGTGCAGTCAGTTAGTCATTAAAGCAGTCAGTCAGTCTCAGTCAGTCAGTCAGTCAGTCAGTCCAGTCCAGTCCAGTCTCAGTCAGTCAGTCAGTCAGTCTCGGTCAGTCAGTCAGTCAGTCATTCAGTCAGTCAGTCAGTCAGGCAGTCAGTCAGTCGGTCAGCCTTATTCAGTCAGTCTGTCAGTCAGTCAGTCAGTCAGCCTTATTCAGTCAGTCTGTCAGTCATCCTTATTCAGTCAGTCTGTCAGTCAGTCAGTCGGTCAGTCCTGTCCAGTCAGTTAGTCAGTCAAGCAGTCAGTCAGGTAGTCAAGCAGTCAGTCAGTCAGTGTCAGTCAGTCATTTAGTCATTCAGTCAGTCAGTGAAATAGCCAGTCAGAGAGTCAAGCAGTCAGTCAGTCAGTCTCAGTCAGTCAGTTAGTCAGTCAGTCAGTCAGTCAGTCAGTCAGTCCAGTCTCAGTCAGTCAGGCAGTCAGTCAGTCCAGTCTCAGTCAGTCAGGCAGTTAGTCAGTCAGTCTCGGTCAGTCAGTGAGTCAGTCAGTCAGTATCAGTCAGTCAGTGAGTCAGTCTGTCAGTCAGGCAGTATCAGTCAGGCAGTAAGACTCCGCTCGACAGAACTCCGATAGCCTAATGGCTAGACCGCTGGTCTTCCAAGCGAGTGGCTTGGGTTCGAGTCCCAGCCGGAGAGAATATCTTCAATGTATATATTTCTTTTCTAATTTGAAAATTCTTTTTTTTTTCAATTTCTTTCCTTTGCAATTATTGATTATTTATGTAGGGAAGAAAATTGTGAGTCAGTTTAATTTTTCGACACGAAGATTTCAAAGTGTTTAAATAAACAATTACCAAGGTGTATTTTTTGTTTTTATTATATTTAAAACTCCCACCGACAGAGCTCCCATAGACTAATGGCTAGAGTGTTAGGCTTCCAAGCGAGTGGCCCTGGGTTCGAGTCCCAGCCTGGACGAAAATCTTCAATGTATACTTTTAGTTTCTAATTTGAAATTTCTTCTTCTTTTTTTTTTAATTTTTCTCTTTTGCGAATATTGATTATTTATGTAGGGAGAAAAATTCTGAGTCAGTTTAATTATTCGACCTGTAAATTTCAAAGTGTTTGAATCAATAATTACCAAGGTGCATTTTTTGTTTTTATTATATTTAAGACTTCCATCGACAGAGCTCCGATAGCCTAATGGCTAGACCGTTGGGTTCCTAGCGCGTGGTACTGGGTTCGAGTCCCGGCCGGAAAGGAAATCTTAAATGCAAATATTTTTTTCTAATTTTATAATTCTTTTTTTTTTTATTTTTCCCTTTTGCGAAGTCAGTCAGTCAGTCTGGCAGTCAATCAGTCAAGCACTCAGTCATTCAGTCTCAGTCAGTCAGTCCAGTCAGTCAGTCACTCAGTCAGTCAGTTAGTCCTTCAGCCAGTCAGTCAAGCAGTCAGTCATTTAGTCTCAGTCAGTCAGTCATTCAGTCAGTCAGTCAGTCAGGCAGTCAGTCAGTCAGTCAGTCGGTCAGTCCTGTGCAGTCAGTTAGTCATTAAAGCAGTCAGTCAGTCTCAGTCAGTCAGTCAGTCAGTCAGTCCAGTCCAGTCCAGTCTCAGTCAGTCAGTCAGTCAGTCTCGGTCAGTCAGTCAGTCAGTCATTCAGTCAGTCAGTCAGTCAGGCAGTCAGTCAGTCGGTCAGCCTTATTCAGTCAGTCTGTCAGTCAGTCAGTCAGTCAGCCTTATTCAGTCAGTCTGTCAGTCATCCTTATTCAGTCAGTCTGTCAGTCAGTCAGTCGGTCAGTCCTGTCCAGTCAGTTAGTCAGTCAAGCAGTCAGTCAGGTAGTCAAGCAGTCAGTCAGTCAGTGTCAGTCAGTCATTTAGTCATTCAGTCAGTCAGTGAAATAGCCAGTCAGAGAGTCAAGCAGTCAGTCAGTCAGTCTCAGTCAGTCAGTTAGTCAGTCAGTCAGTCAGTCAGTCAGTCAGTCCAGTCTCAGTCAGTCAGGCAGTCAGTCAGTCCAGTCTCAGTCAGTCAGGCAGTTAGTCAGTCAGTCTCGGTCAGTCAGTGAGTCAGTCAGTCAGTATCAGTCAGTCAGTGAGTCAGTCTGTCAGTCAGGCAGTATCAGTCAGGCAGTAAGACTCCGCTCGACAGAACTCCGATAGCCTAATGGCTAGACCGCTGGTCTTCCAAGCGAGTGGCCTGGGTTCGAGTCCCAGCCGGAGCGAATATCTTCAATGTATATATTTCTTTTCTAATTTGAAAATTCTTTTTTTTTTTCAATTTCTTTCCTTTGCAATTATTGATTATTTATGTAGGGAAGAAAATTCTGAGTCAGTTTAATTTTTCGACACGAAGATTTCAAAGTGTTTAAATAAACAATTACCAAGGTGCATTTTTTGTTTTTATTATATTTAAAACTCCCACCGACAGAGCTCCCATAGACTAATGGCTAGAGTGTTAGGCTTCCAAGCGAGTGGCCCTGGGTTCGAGTCCCAGCCTGAACGAAAATCTTCAATGTATACTTTTAGTTTCTAATTTGAAATTTCTTCTTCTTTTTTTTTTAATTTTTCTCTTTTGCGAATATTGATTATTTATGTAGGGAGAAAAATTCTGAGTCAGTTTAATTATTCGACCTGTAAATTTCAAAGTGTTTGAATCAATAATTACCAAGGTGCATTTTTTGCTTTTATTATATTTAAGACTTCCATCGACAGAGCTCCGATAGCCTAATGGCTAGACCGTTGGGTTCCTAGCGCGTGGTACTGGGTTCGAGTCCCGGCCGGAAAGGAAATCTTAAATGCAAAATTTTTTTTATAATTCTTTTTTTTTATTTTTCCCTTTTGCGAAGTCAGTCAGTCAGTCTGACAGTCAATCAGTCAAGCACTCAGTCATTCAGTCTCAGTCAGTCAGTCCAGTCAGTCAGTCACTCAGTCAGTCAGTTAGTCCTTCCGCCAGTCAGTCAAGCAGTCAGTCATTTAGTCTCAGTCAGTCAGTCATTCAGTCAGTCAGTCAGTCAGTCAGGCAGTCAGTCAGTCAGTCGGTCAGTCCTGTGCAGTCAGTTAGTCACTAAAGCAGTCAGTCAGTCTCAGTCAGTCAGTCAGTCAGTCTCGGTCAGTCAGTCAGTCAGTCAGTCAGTCTCGGTCAGTCAGTCAGTCAGTCATTCAGTCAGTCAGTCAGTCAGGCAGTCAGTCATTCAGTCAGTCAGTCAGTCAGGCAGTCAGTCAGTCGGTCAGCCTTATTCAGTCAGTCTGTCAGTCATCCTTATTCAGTCAGTCTGTCAGTCAGTCAGTCGGTCAGTCCTGTCCAGTCAGTTAGTCAGTCAAGCAGTCAGTCAGGTAGTCAAGCAGTCAGTCAGTCAGTGTCAGTCAGTCATTTAGTCATTCAGTCAGTCAGTGAAATAGCCAGTCAGAGAGTCAAGCAGTCAGTCAGTCAGTCTCAGTCAGTCAGTTAGTCAGTCAGTCAGTCAGTCAGTCAGTCTGTCCAGTCTCAGTCAGTCAGGCAGTTAGTCAGTCAGTCTCGGTCAGTCAGTGAGTCAGTCAGTCAGTATCAGTCAGTCAGTGAGTCAGTCTGTCAGTCAGGCAGTATCAGTCAGGCAGTAAGACTCCGCTCGACAGAACTCCGATAGCCTAATGGCTAGACCGCTGGTCTTCCAAGCGAGTGGCCTGGGTTCGAGTCCCAGCCGGAGCGAATATCTTCAATGTATATATTTCTTTTCTAATTTGAAAATTCTTTTTTTTTTCAATTTCTTTCCTTTGCAATTATTGATTATTTATGTAGGGAAGAAAATTCTGAGTCAGTTCAATTTTTCGACACGAAGATTTCAAAGTGTTTAAATAAACAATTACCAAGGTGCATTTTTTGTTTTTATTATATTTAAAACTCCCACCGACAGAGCTCCCATAGACTAATGGCTAGAGTGTTAGGCTTCCAAGCGAGTGGCCCTGTGTTCGAGTCCCAGCCTGAACGAAAATCTTCAATGTATACTTTTAGTTTCTAATTTGAAATTTCTTCTTCTTTTTTTTTAAATTTTTCTCTTTTGCGAATATTGATTATTTATGTAGGGAAAAAAATTCGGAGTCAGTTTAATTATTCGACCTGTAAATTTCAAAGTGTTTGAATCAATAATTACCAAGGTGCATTTTTTGTTTTTATTATATTTAAGACTTCCATCGACAGAGCTCCGATAGCCTAATGGCTAGACCGTTGGGTTCCAAGCGCGTGGTACTGGGTTCGAGTCCCGGCCGGAACGAAAACCTTCCATGTATATATTTCTCTTCTAATTTGAAGATTCTTTTTTTTTTCAATTTCTTTCTTTTGCAAATATGGATTATTTATGTACGGAAGAAAATTCTGAGTCAGTTTAATCATTCGACCTTTAGATTTCAAAGATTTTAGATCAATAATTACTAAGGTGCATTTTTTGTTTTTATTATAATTAAGACACCGATTAACAGAGATCCGATAGTATATTGGCGAGAGCGTTGGGCTTCCATGAGTGTCGCCCTGGGTTCAAATCCCAGCCGGAATGGAAATCTTAAATGCAAATATTTTTTTCTAATTTTATAATTCTTTTTTTTTTATTTTTCCCTTTTGCGAAGTCAGTCAGTCAGTCTGACAGTCAATCAGTCAAGCACTCAGTCATTCAGTCTCAGTCAGTCAGTCCAGTCAGTCAGTCACTCAGTCAGTCAGTTAGTCCTTCAGCCAGTCATTCAAGCAGTCAGTCATTTAGTCTCAGCCAGTCAGTCATTCAGTCAGTCAGTCAGTCAGGCAGTCAGTCAGTCAGTCAGTCGGTCAGTCCTGTGCAGTCAGTTAGTCACTAAAGCAGTCAGTCAGTCTCAGTCAGTCAGTCAGTCAGTCAGTCTCGGTCAGTCAGTCAGTCAGTCATTCAGTCAGTCAGTCAGGCAGTCAGTCAGTCGGTCAGCCTTATTCAGTCAGTCTGTCAGTCATTTAGACAGTCAGCCTTATTCAGTCAGTCTGTCAGTCAGTCAGTCGGTCAGTCCTGTCCAGTCAGTTAGTCAGTCAAGCAGTCAGTCAGAGAGTCAAGCAGTCAGTCAGTCCAGTCTCAGTCAGTCAGGCAGTTAGTCAGTCAGTCTCGGTCAGTCAGTGAGTCAGTCAGTCAGTATCAGTCAGTCAGTGAGTCAGTCTGTCAGTCAGGCAGTATCAGTCAGGCAGTAAGACTCCGCTCGACAGAACTCCGATAGCCTAATGGCTAGAACGCTGGTCTTCCAAGCGAGTGGCCTGGGTTCGAGTCCCAGCCGGAGCGAATATCTTCAATGTATATACTTCTTTTCTAATTTGAAAATTCATTTTTTTTCAATTTCTTTCCTTTGCAATTATTGATTATTTATGTAGGGAAGAAAATTCTGAGTCAGTTTAATTTTTCGACAGGAAGATTTCAAAGTGTTTAAATAAACAATTACCAAGGTGCATTTTTTGTTTTTATTATATTTAAAACTCCCACCTACAGAGCTCCCATAGACTAATGGCTAGAGTGTTAGGCTTCCAAGCGAGTGGCCCTGGGTTCGAGTCCCGGCCGGAAAGGAAATCTTAAATGCAAATATTTTTTTCTAATTTTATAATTCTTTTTTTTTTATTTTTCCCTTTTGCGAAGTCAGTCAGTCAGTCTGACAGTCAATCAGTCAAGCACTCAGTCATTCAGTCTCAGTCAGTCAGTCCAGTCAGTCAGTCACTCAGTCAGTCAGTTAGTCCTTCAGCCAGTCAGTCAAGCAGTCAGTCATTTAGTCTCAGTCAGTCAGTCATTCAGTCAGTCAGTCAGTCAGGCAGTCAGTCAGTCAGTCAGTCGGTCAGTCCTGTGCAGTCAGTTAGTCACTAAAGCAGTCAGTCAGTCTCAGTCAGTCAGTCCAGTCCAGTCTCAGTCAGTCAGTCTCGGTCAGTCAGTCAGTCAGTCATTCAGTCAGTCAGTAAGGCAGTCAGTCAGTCGGTCAGCCTTATTCAGTCAGTCTGTCAGTCAGTCAGTCAGTCAGTCAGCCTTATTCAGTCAGTCTGTCAGTCAGTCAGTCGGTCAGTCCTGTCCAGACAGTTAGTCAGTCAAGCAGTCAGTCAGGTAGTCAAGCAGTCAGTCAGTCAGTGTCAGTCAGTCATTTAGTCATTCAGTCAGTCAGTGAAATAGCCAGTCAGAGAGTCAAGCAGTCAGTCAGTCAGTCTCAGTCAGTCAGTTAGTCAGTCAGTCAGTCAGTCAGTCAGTCAGTCCAGTCTCAGTCAGTCAGGCAGTTAGTCAGTCAGTCTCGGTCAGTCAGTGAGTCAGTCAGTCAATATCAGTCAGTCAGTGAGTCAGTCTGTCAGTCAGGCAGTATCAGTCAGGCAGTATCAGTCAGGCAGTAAGACTCCGCTCGACTGAACTCCGATAGCCTAATGGCTAGACCGCTGGTCTTCCAAGCGAGTGGCCTGGGTTCGAGTCCCAGCCGGAGCGAATAACTTCAATGTATATATTTCTTTTCTAATTCGAAAATTCTTTTTTTTTTCAATTTCTTTCCTTTGCAATTATTGATTATTTATGTAGGGAAGAAAATTCTGAGTCAGTTTAATTTTTCGACACGAAGATTTCAAAGTGTTTAAATAAACAATTACCAAGGTGCATTTTTTGTTTTTATTATATTTAAAACTCCCACCGACAGAGCTCCCATAGACTAATGGCTAGAGTGTTAGGCTTCCAAGCGAATGGCCCTGGGTTCGAGTCCCAGCCTGAACGAAAATCTTCAATGTATACTTTTAGTTTCTAATTTGAAATTTCTTCTTCTTTTGTTTTTAATTTTTCTCTTTTGCGAATATTGATTATTTATGTAGGGAGAAAAATTCTGAGTCAGTTTAATTATTCGACCTGTAAATTTCAAAGTGTTTGAATCAATAATTACCAAGGTGCATTTTTTGTTTTTATTATATTTAAGACTTCCATCGACAGAGCTCCGATAGCCTAATGGCTAGACCGTTGGGTTCCTAGCGCGTGGTACTGGGTTCGAGTCCCGGCCGGAAAGGAAATCTTAAATGCAAATATTTTTTTCTAATTTTATAATTCTTTTTTTTAATTTTTCCCTTTTGCGAAATCAGTCAGTCAGTCTGACAGTCAATCAGTCAAGCACTCAGTCATTCAGTCTCAGTCAGTCAGTCCAGTCAGTCAGTCACTCAGTCAGTCAGTTAGTCCTTCAGCCAGTCAGTCAAGCAGTCAGTCATTTAGTCTCAGTCAGTCAGTCATTCAGTCAGTCAGTCAGTCAGGCAGTCAGTCAGTCAGTCAGTCGGTCAGTCCTGTGCAGTCAGTTAGTCACTAAAGCAGTCAGTCAGTCTCAGTTAGTCAGTCAGTCAGTCAGTCCAGTCCAGTCTCAGTCAGTCAGTCAGTCAGTCTCGGTCAGTCAGTCATTCAGTCAGTCAGTCAGTCAGGCAGTCAGTCAGTCGGTCAGCCTTATTCAGTCAGTCCTGTCCAGTCAGTTAGTCAGCCTTATTCAGTCAGTCTGTCAGTCATCCTTATTCAGTCAGTCTGTCAGTCATCCTTATTCAGTCAGTCTGTCGGTCAGTCAGTCGGTCAGTCCTGTCCAGTCAGTTAGTCAGTCAAGCAGTCAGTCAGGTAGTCAAGCAGTCAGTCAGTCAGTGTCAGTCAGTCATTTAGTCATTCAGTCAGTCAGTGAAATAGCCAGTCAGAGAGTCAAGCAGTCAGTCAGTCAGTCTCAGTCAGTCAGTTAGTCAGTCAGTCAGTCAGTCAGTCAGTCTGTCCAGTCTCAGTCAGTCAGGCAGTTAGTCAGTCAGTCTCGGTCAGTCAGTGAGTCAGTCAGTCAGTATCAGTCAGTCAGTGAGTCAGTCTGTCAGTCAGGCAGTATCAGTCAGGCAGTAAGACTCCGCTCGACAGAACTCCGATAGCCTAATGGCTAGACCGCTGGTCTTCCAAGCGAGTGGCCTGGGTTCAAGTCCCAGCCGGAGTGAATATCTTCAATGTATATATTTCTTTTCTAATTTGAAAATTCTTTTTTTTTTCAATTTCTTTCCTTTGCAGTTATTGATTATTTATGTAGGGAAGAAAATTCTGAGTCAGTTTAATTTTTCGACACGAAGATTTCAAAGTGTTTAAATAAACAATTACCAAGGTGCATTTTTTGTTTTTATTATATTTAAAACTCCCACAGACAGAGCTCCCATAGACTAATGGCTAGAGTGTTAGGCTTCCAAGCGAGTGGCCCTGGGTTCGAGTCCCAGCCTGAACGAAAATCTTCAATGTATACTTTTAGTTTCTAATTTGAAATTTCTTCTTCTTTTTTTTTAAATTTTTCTCTTTTGCGAATATTGATTATTTATGTAGGGAGAAAAATTCTGAGTCAGTTTAATTATTCGACCTGTAAATTTCAAAGTGTTTGAATCAATAATTACCAAGGTGCATTTTTTGTTTTTATTATATTTAAGACTTCCATCGACAGAGCTCCGATAGCCTAATGGCTAGACCGTTGGGTTCCAAGCGCGTGGTACTGGGTTCAAGTCCCGGCCGGAACGAAAATCTTCCATGTATATATTTCTCTTCTAATTTGAAGATTCTTTTTTTTTTCAATTTCTTTCTTTTGCAAATATGGATTATTTATGTACGGAAGAAAATTCTGAGTCAGTTTAATCATTCGACCTTTAGATTTCAAAGATTTTAGATCAATAATTACTAAGGTGCATTTTTTGTTTTTATTATAATTAAGACACCGATCAACAGAGATCCGATAGTATATTGGCGAGAGCGTTGGGCTTCCATGAGTGTCGCCCTGGGTTCAAATCCCAGCCGGAATGGAAATCTTAAATGCAAATATTTTTTTCTAATTTTATAATTCTTTTTTTTTTATTTTTCCCTTTTGCGAAGTCAGTCAGTCAGTCTGACAGTCAATCAGTCAGTCACTCAGTCAGTCAGTTAGTCATTCAGCCAGTCAGTTAAGCAGTCAGTCATTTAGTCTCAGCCAGTCAGTCATTCAGTCAGTCAGTCAGTCAGGCAGTCAGTCAGTCAGTCAGTCGGTCAGTCCTGTGCAGTCAGTTAGTCACTAAAGCAGTCAGTCAGTCTCAGTCAGTCAGTCAGTCAGTCAGTCTCGGTCAGTCAGTCAGTCAGTCATTCAGTCAGTCAGTCAGGCAGTCAGTCAGTCGGTCAGCCTTATTCAGTCAGTCTGTCAGTCAGCCAGTCAGTCAGCCTTATTGAGTCAGTCTGTCAGTCAGTCAGTCGGTCAGTCCTGTCCAGTCAGTTAGTCAGTCAAGCAGTCAGTCAGAGAGTCAAGCAGTCAGTCAGTCCAGTCTCAGTCAGTCAGGCAGTTAGTCAGTCAGTCTCGGTCAGTCAGTGAGTCAGTCAGTCAGTATCAGTCAGTCAGTGAGTCAGTCTGTCAGTCAGGCAGTATCAGTCAGGCAGTAAGACTCCGCTCGACAGAACTCCGATAGCCTAATGGCTAGACCGCTGGTCTTCCAAGCGAGTGGCCTGGGTTCGAGTCCCAGCCGGAGCGAATATCTTCAATGTAGATACTTCTTTTCTAATTTGAAAATTCTTTTTTTTTTCAATTTCTTTCCTTTGCAATTATTGATTATTTATGTAGGGAAGAAAATTCTGAGTCAGTTTAATTTTTCGACACGAAGATTTCAAAGTGTTTAAATAAACAATTACCAAGGTGCATTTTTTGTTTTTATTATATTTAAAACTCCCACCGACAGAGCTCCCATAGACTAATGGCTAGAGTGTTAGGCTTCCAAGCGCGTGGCCCTGGGTTCGAGTCCCGGCCGGAAAGGAAATCTTAAATGCAAATATTTTTTTCTAATTTTATAATTCTTTTTTTTTATTTTTTCCCTTTTGCGAAGTCAGTCAGTCAGTCTGACAGTCAATCAGTCAAGCACTCAGTCATTCAGTCTCAGTCAGTCAGTCCAGTCAGTCAGTCACTCAGTCAGTCAGTTAGTCCTTCAGCCAGTCAGTCAAGCAGTCAGTCATTTAGTCTCAGTCAGTCAGTCATTCAGTCAGTCAGTCAGTCAGGCAGTCAGTCAGTCAGTCAGTCGGTCAGTCCTGTGCAATCAGTTAGTCACTAAAGCAGTCAGTCAGTCTCAGTCAGTCAGTCCAGTCCAGTCTCAGTCAGTCAGTCAGTCAGTCTCGGTCAGTCAGTCAGTCAGTCATTCAGTCAGTCAGTCAGGCAGTCAGTCAGTCGGTCAGCCTTATTCAGTCAGTCAGTCAGTCAGTCAGTCAGTCAGCCTTATTCAGTCAGTCTGTCAGTCAGTCAGTCGGTCAGTCCTGTCCAGTCAGTTAGTCAGTCAAGCAGTCAGTCAGGTAGTCAAGCAGTCAGTCAGTCAGTGTCAGTCAGTCATTTATTCATTCAGTCAGTCATTGAAATAGCCAGTCAGAGAGTCAAGCAGTCAGTCAGTCAGTCTCAGTCAGTCAGTTAGTCAGTCAGTCAGTCAGTCAGTCAGTCAGTCCAGTCTCAGTCAGTCAGGCAGTTAGTCAGTCAGTCTCGGTCAGTCATTGAGTCAGTCAGTCAATATCAGTCAGTCAGTGAGTCAGTCTGTCAGTCAGGCAGTATCAGTCAGGCAGTAAGACTCCGCTCGACAGAACTCCGATAGCCTAATGGCTAGACCGCTGGTCTTCCAAGCGAGTGGCCTGGGTTCGAGTCCCAGCCGGAGCGAATAACTTCAATGTATATATTTCTTTTCTATTTTGAAAATTCTTTTTTTTTTCAATTTCTTTCCTTTGCAATTATTGATTATTTATGTAGGGAAGAAAATTCTGAGTCAGTTTAATTTTTCGACACGAAGATTTCAAAGTGTTTAAATAAACAATTACCAAGGTGCATTTTTTGTTTTTATTATATTTAAAACTCCCACCGACAGAGCTCCCATAGACTAATGGCTAGAGTGTTAGGCTTCCAAGCGAGTGGCCCTGGGTTCGAGTCCCAGCCTGAACGAAAATCTTCAATGTATACTTTTAGTTTCTAATTTGAAATTTCTTCTTCTTTTTTTTTTAATTTTTCTCTTTTGCGAATATTGATTATTTATGTAGGGAGAAAAATTCTGAGTCAGTTTAATTATTCGACCTGTAAATTTCAAAGTGTTTGAATCAATAATTACCAAGGTGCATTTTTTGTTTTTATTATATTTAAGACTTCCATCGACAGAGCTCCGATAGCCTAATGGCTAGACCGTTGGGCTCCTAGCACGTGGTACTGGGTTCGAGTCCCGGCCGGAAAGGAAATCTTAAATGCAAATATTTTTTTCTAATTTTATAATTCTTTTTTTTTTAATTTTTCCCTTTTGCGAAGTCAGTCAGTCCAGTCAGTGAGTCACTCAGGCAGTCAGTTAGTCCTTCAGCCAGTCAGTCAAGCAGTCAGTCATTTAGTCTCAGTCAGTCAGTCATTCAGTCAGTCAGTCAGTCAGGCAGTCAGTCAGTCAGTCGGTCGGTCAGTCCTGTGCAGTCAGTTAGTCACTAAAGCAGTCAGTCAGTCTCAGTTATTTAGTCAGTCAGTCAGTCCAGTCCAGTCTCAGTCAGTCTGTCAGTCAGTCAGTCAGTCAGCCTTATTCAGTCAGTCTGTCAGTCATCCTTATTCAGTCAGTCTGTCAGTCATCCTTATTCAGTCAGTCTGTCGGTCAGTCAGTCGGTCAGTCCTGTCCAGTCAGTTAGTCAGTCAAGCAGTCAGTCAGGTAGTCAAGCAGTCAGTCAGTCAGTGTCAGTCAGTCATTTAGTCATTCAGTCAGTCAGTGAAATAGCCAGTCAGAGAGTCAAGCAGTCAGTCAGTCAGTCTCAGTCAGTCAGTTAGTCAGTCAGTCAGTCAGTCAGTCAGTCCAGTCTCAGTCAGTCAGGCAGTTAGTCAGTCAGTCTCGGTCAGTCAGTGAGTCAGTCAGTCAGTATCAGTCAGTCAGTGAGTCAGTCTGTCAGTCAGGCAGTATCAGTCAGGCAGTAAGACTCCGCTCGACAGAACTCCGATAGCCTAATGGCTAGACCGCTGGTCTTCCAAGCGAGTGGCCTGGCTTCGAGTCCCAGCCGGAGCGAATATCTTCAATGTATATATTTCTTTTCTAATTTGAAAATTCTTTTTTTTTTCAATTTCTTTCCTTTGCAATTATTGATTATTTATGTAGGGAAGAAAATTCTGAGTCAGTTTAATTTTTCGACACGAAGATTTCAAAGTGTTTAAATAAACAATTACCAAGGTGCATTTTTTGTTTTTATTATATTTAAAACTCCCACCGACAGAGCTCCCATAGACTAATGGCTAGAGTGTTAGGCTTCCAAGCGAGTGGCCCTGGGTTCGAGTCCCGGCCGGAAAGGAAATCTTAAATGCAAATATTTTTTTCTAATTTTATAATTTTTTTTTTTTTTTATTTTTCCCTTTTGCGAAGTCAGTCAGTCAGTCTGACAGTCAATCAGTCAAGCACTCAGTCATTCAGTCTCAGTCAGTCAGTCCAGTCAGTCAGTCACTCAGTCAGTCAGTTAGTCCTTCAGCCAGTCAGTCAAGCAGTCAGTCATTTAGTCTCAGTCAGTCAGTCAGTCAGTCAGTCAGTCAGTCAGGCAGTCAGTCAGTCAGTCAGTCGGTCAGTCCTGTGCAGTCAGTTAGTCACTAAAGCAGTCAGTCAGTCTCAGTCAGTCAGTCAGTCAGTCAGTCCAGTCCAGTCTCAGTCAGTCAGTCAGTCAGTCTCGGTCAGTCAGTCAGTCAGTCATTCAGTCAGTCAGTCAGTCCGGCAGTCAGTCAGTCGGTCAGCCTTATTCAGTCAGTCTGTCAGTCAGTCAGTCAGTCAGCCTTATTCAGTCAGTCTGTCAGTCATCCTTATTCAGTCAGTCTGTCAGTCAGTCAGTCGGTCAGTCCTGTCCAGTCAGTTAGTCAGTCAAGCAGTCAGTCAGGTAGTCAAGCAGTCAGTCAGTCAGTGTCAGTCAGTCATTTAGTCATTCAGTCAGTCAGTGAAATAGCCAGTCAGAGAGTCAAGCAGTCAGTCAGTCAGTCTCAGTCAGTCAGTTAGTCAGTCAGTCAGTCAGTCAGTCAGTCAGTCCAGTCTCAGTCAGTCAGTCAGTCCAGTCTCAGTCAGTCTCGGTCAGTCAGTGAGTCAGTCAGTCAGTATCAGTCAGTCAATGAGTCAGTCTGTCAGTCAGGCAGTATCAGTCAGGCAGTAAGACTCCGCTCGACAGAACTCCGATAGCCTAATGGCTAGAACGCTGGTCTTCCAAGCGAGTGGCCTGGGTTCGAGTCCGAGCCGGAGCGAATATCTTCAATGTATATATTTCTTTTCTAATTTGAAAATTCTTTTTTTTTTCAATTTCTTTCCTTTGCAATTATTGATTATTTATGTAGGGAAGAAAATTCTGAGTCAGTTTAATTTTTCGACACGAAGATTTCAAAGTGTTTAAATAAACAATTACCAAGGTGCATTTTTTGTTTTTATTATATTTAAAACTCCCACCGACAGAGCTCCCATAGACTAATGGCTAGAGTGTTAGGCTTCCAAGCGAGTGGCCCTGGGTTCGAGTCCCAGCCTGAACGAAAATCTTCAATGTATACTTTTAGTTTCTAATTTGAAATTTCTTCTTCTTTTTTTTTTAATTTTTCTCTTTTGCGAATATTGATTATTTATGTAGGGAGAAAAATTCTGAGTCAGTTTAATTATTCGACCTGTAAATTTCAAAGTGTTTGAATCAATAATTACCAAGGTGCATTTTTTGTTTTTATTATATTTAAGACTTCCATCGACAGAGCTTCGATAGCCTAATGGCTAGACCGTTGGGTTCCAAGCGCGTGGTACTGGGTTCGAGTCCCGGCCGGAACGAAAATCTTCCATGTATATATTTCTCTTCTAATTTGAAGATTCTTTTTTTTTTCAATTTCTTTCTTTTGCAAATATGGATTATTTATGTACGGAAGAAAATTCTGAGTCAGTTTAATCATTCGACCTTTAGATTTCAAAGATTTTAGATCAATAATTACTAAGGTGCATTTTTTGTTTTTATTATAATTAAGACACCGATCAACAGAGATCCGAAAGTATATTGGCGAGAGCGTTGGGCTTCCATGAGTGTCGCCCTGGGTTCAAATCCCAGCCGGAAAGGAAATCTTAAATGCAAATATTTTTTTCTAATTTTATAATTCTTTTTTTTTATTTTTCTCTTTTGCGAAGTCAGTCAGTCAGTCTGACAGTCAATCAGTCAAGCACTCAGTCATTCAGTCTCAGTCAGTCAGTCCAGTCAGTCAGTCACTCAGTCAGTCAGTTAGTCCTTCAGCCAGTCAGTCAAGCAGTCAGTCATTTAGTCTCAGTCAGTCAGTCATTCAGTCAGTCAGTCAGTCAGGCAGTCAGTCAGTCAGTCAGTCGGTCAGTCCTGTGCAGTCAGTTAGTCACTAAAGCAGTCAGTCAGTCTCAGTCAGTCAGTCAGTCAGTCAGTCCAGTCCAGTCTCAGTCAGTCAGTCAGTCAGTCTCGGTCAGTCAGTCAGTCAGTTATTCAGTCAGTCAGTCAGTCAGGCAGTCAGTCAGTCGGTCAGCCTTATTCAGTCAGTCTGTCAGTCATCCTTATTCAGTCAGTCTGTCAGTCAGTCAGTCGGTCAGTCCTGTCCAGTCAGTTAGTCAGTCAAGCAGTCAGTCAGGTAGTCAAGCAGTCAGTCAGTCAGTGTCAGTCAGTCATTTAGTCATTCAGTCAGTCAGTGAAATAGCCAGTCAGAGAGTCAAGCAGTCAGTCAGTCAGTCTCAGTCAGTCAGTTAGTCAGTCAGTCAGTCAGTCAGTCAGTCCAGTCTCAGTCAGTCAGGCAGTTAGTCAGTCAGTCTCGGTCAGTCAGTGAGTCAGTCAGTCAGTATCAGTCAGTCAGTGAGTCAGCAGTCAGGCAGTAAGACTCCGCTCGACAGAACTCCGATAGCCTAATGGCTAGACCGCTGGTCTTCCAAGCGAGTGGCCTGGGTTCGAGTCCCAGCCGGAGCGAATATCTTCAATGTATATATTTCTTTTCTAATTTGAAAATTCTTTTTTTTTTCAATTTCTTTCCTTTGCAATTATTGATTATTTATGTAGGGAAGAAAATTCTGAGTCAGTTTAATTTTTCGACACGAAGATTTCAAAGTGTTTAAATAAACAATTACCAAGGTGCATTTTTTGTTTTTATTATATTTAAAACTCCCACCGACAGAGCTCCCATAGACTAATGGCTAGAGTGTTAGGCTTCCAAGCGAGTGGCCCTGGGTTCGAGTCCCGGCCGGAAAGGAACTCTTAAATGCAAATATTTTTTTCTAATTTTATAATTCTTTTTTTTTTATTTTTCCCTTTTGCGAAGTCAGTCAGTCAGTCTGACAGTCAATCAGTCAAGCACTCAGTCATTCAGTCTCAGTCAGTCAGTCCAGTCAGTCAGTCACTCAGTCAGTCAGTTAGTCCTTCAGCCAGTCAGTCAAGCAGTCAGTCATTTAGTCTCAGTCAGTCAGTCATTCAGTCAGTCAGTCAGTCAGGCAGTCAGTCAGTCAGTCAGTCGGTCAGTCCTGTGCAGTCAGTTAGTCACTAAAGCAGTCAGTCAGTCTCAGTCAGTCAGTCAGTCCAGTCCAGTCTCAGTCAGTCAGTCAGTCAGTCTCGGTCAGTCAGTCAGTCAGTCATTCATTCAGTCAGTCAGTCAGGCAGTCAGTCAATCGGTCAGCCTTATTCAGTCAGTCTGTCAGTCATCCTTATTCAGTCAGTCTGTCAGTCAGTCAGTCGGTCAGTCCTGTCCAGTCAGTTAGTCAGTCAAGCAGTCAGTCAGGTAGTCAAGCAGTCAGTCAGTCAGTCAGTCAGTCAGTCAGTCAGGCAGTCAGTCAGTCAGTCAGTCGGTCAGTCCTGTGCAGTCAGTTAGTCACTAAAGCAGTCAGTCAGTCTCAGTCAGTCAGTCAGTCAGTCAGTCCAGTCCAGTCTCAGTCAGTCAGTCAGTCAGTCTCGGTCAGTCAGTCAGTCAGTCATTCAGTCAGTCAGTCAGTCCGGCAGTCAGTCAGTCGGTCAGCCTTATTCAGTCAGTCTGTCAGTCAGTCAGTCAGTCAGCCTTATTCAGTCAGTCTGTCAGTCATCCTTATTCACTCAGTCTGTCAGTCAGTCAGTCGGTCAGTCCTGTCCAGTCAGTTAGTCAGTCAAGCAGTCAGTCAGGTAGTCAAGCAGTCAGTCAGTCAGTGTCAGTCAGTCATTTAGTCATTCAGTCAGTCAGTGAAATAGCCAGTCAGAGAGTCAAGCAGTCAGTCAGTCAGTCTCAGTCAGTCAGTTAGTCAGTCAGTCAGTCAGTCAGTCAGTCAGTCCAGTCTCAGTCAGTCAGTCAGTCCAGTCTCAGTCAGTCTCGGTCAGTCAGTGAGTCAGTCAGTCAGTATCAGTCAGTCAATGAGTCAGTCTGTCAGTCAGGCAGTATCAGTCAGGCAGTAAGACTCCGCTCGACAGAACTCCGATAGCCTAATGGCTAGACCGCTGGTCTTCCAAGCGAGTGGCCTGGGTTCGAGTCCGAGCCGGAGCGAATATCTTCAATGTATATATTTCTTTTCTAATTTGAAAATTCTTTTTTTTTTCAATTTCTTTCCTTTGCAATTATTGATTATTTATGTAGGGAAGAAAATTCTGAGTCAGTTTAATTTTTCGACACGAAGATTTCAAAGTGTTTAAATAAACAATTACCAAGGTGCATTTTTTGTTTTTATTATATTTAAAACTCCCACCGACAGAGCTCCCATAGACTAATGGCTAGAGTGTTAGGCTTCCAAGCGAGTGGCCCTGGGTTCGAGTCCCAGCCTGAACGAAAATCTTCAATGTATACTTTTAGTTTCTAATTTGAAATTTCTTCTTCTTTTTTTTTTAATTTTTCTCTTTTGCGAATATTGATTATTTATGTAGGGAGAAAAATTCTGAGTCAGTTTAATTATTCGACCTGTAAATTTCAAAGTGTTTGAATCAATAATTACCAAGGTGCATTTTTTGTTTTTATTATATTTAAGACTTCCATCGACAGAGCTTCGATAGCCTAATGGCTAGACCGTTGGGTTCCAAGCGCGTGGTACTGGGTTCGAGTCCCGGCCGGAACGAAAATCTTCCATGTATATATTTCTCTTCTAATTTGAAGATTCTTTTTTTTTTCAATTTCTTTCTTTTGCAAATATGGATTATTTATGTACGGAAGAAAATTCTGAGTCAGTTTAATCATTCGACCTTTAGATTTCAAAGATTTTAGATCAATAATTACTAAGGTGCATTTTTTGTTTTTATTATAATTAAGACACCGATCAACAGAGATCCGAAAGTATATTGGCGAGAGCGTTGGGCTTCCATGAGTGTCGCCCTGGGTTCAAATCCCAGCCGGAAAGGAAATCTTAAATGCAAATATTTTTTTCTAATTTTATAATTCTTTTTTTTTATTTTTCTCTTTTGCGAAGTCAGTCAGTCAGTCTGACAGTCAATCAGTCAAGCACTCAGTCATTCAGTCTCAGTCAGTCAGTCCAGTCAGTCAGTCACTCAGTCAGTCAGTTAGTCCTTCAGCCAGTCAGTCAAGCAGTCAGTCATTTAGTCTCAGTCAGTCAGTCATTCAGTCAGTCAGTCAGTCAGGCAGTCAGTCAGTCAGTCAGTCGGTCAGTCCTGTGCAGTCAGTTAGTCACTAAAGCAGTCAGTCAGTCTCAGTCAGTCAGTCAGTCAGTCAGTCCAGTCCAGTCTCAGTCAGTCAGTCAGTCAGTCTCGGTCAGTCAGTCAGTCAGTTATTCAGTCAGTCAGTCAGTCAGGCAGTCAGTCAGTCGGTCAGCCTTATTCAGTCAGTCTGTCAGTCAGTCAGTCAGTCAGCCTTATTCAGTCAGTCTGTCAGTCATCCTTATTCAGTCAGTCTGTCAGTCAGTCAGTCGGTCAGTCCTGTCCAGTCAGTTAGTCAGTCAAGCAGTCAGTCAGGTAGTCAAGCAGTCAGTCAGTCAGTGTCAGTCAGTCATTTAGTCATTCAGTCAGTCAGTGAAATAGCCAGTCAGAGAGTCAAGCAGTCAGTCAGTTAGTCAGTCAGTCAGTCAGTCAGTCAGTCCAGTCTCAGTCAGTCAGGCAGTTAGTCAGTCAGTCTCGGTCAGTCAGTGAGTCAGTCAGTCAGTATCAGTCAGTCAGTGAGTCAGCAGTCAGGCAGTAAGACTCCGCTCGACAGAACTCCGATAGCCTAATGGCTAGACCGCTGGTCTTCCAAGCGAGTGGCCTGGGTTCGAGTCCCAGCCGGAGCGAATATCTTCAATGTATATATTTCTTTTCTAATTTGAAATTTCTTTTTTTTTCAATTTCTTTCCTTTGCAATTATTGATTATTTATGTAGGGAAGAAAATTCTGAGTCAGTTTAATTTTTCGACACGAAGATTTCAAAGTGTTTAAATAAACAATTACCAAGGTGCATTTTTTGTTTTTATTATATTTAAAACTCCCACCGACAGAGCTCCCATAGACTAATGGCTAGAGTGTTAGGCTTCCAAGCGAGTGGCCCTGGGTTCGAGTCCCGGCCGGAAAGGAACTCTTAAATGCAAATATTTTTTTCTAATTTTATAATTCTTTTTTTTTTATTTTTCCCTTTTGCGAAGTCAGTCAGTCAGTCTGACAGTCAATCAGTCAAGCACTCAGTCATTCAGTCTCAGTCAGTCAGTCCAGTCAGTCAGTCACTCAGTCAGTCAGTTAGTCCTTCAGCCAGTCAGTCAAGCAGTCAGTCATTTAGTCTCAGTCAGTCAGTCATTCAGTCAGTCAGTCAGTCAGGCAGTCAGTCAGTCAGTCAGTCGGTCAGTCCTGTGCAGTCAGTTAGTCACTAAAGCAGTCAGTCAGTCTCAGTCAGTCAGTCAGTCAGTCAGTCCAGTCCAGTCTCAGTCAGTCAGTCAGTCAGTCTCGGTCAGTCAGTCAATCAGTCATTCAGTCAGTCAGTCAGTCAGGCAGTCAGTCAGTCGGTCAGCCTTATTCAGTCAGTCTGTCAGTCAGTCAGTCAGTCAGCCTTATTCAGTCAGTCTGTCAGTCATCCTTATTCAGTCAGTCTGTCAGTCAGTCAGTCGGTCAGTCCTGTCCAGTCAGTTAGTCAGTCAAGCAGTCAGTCAGGTAGTCAAGCAGTCAGTCAGTCAGTGTCAGTCAGTCATTTAGTCATTCAGTCAGTCAGTGAAATAGCCAGTCAGAGAGTCAAGCAGTCAGTCAGTCAGTCTCAGTCAGTCAGTTAGTCAGTCAGTCAGTCAGTCAGTCCAGTCTCAGTCAGTCAGGCAGTTAGTCAGTCAGTCTCGGTCAGTCAGTGAGTCAGTCAGTCAGTATCAGTCAGTCAGTGAGTCAGTCTGTCAGTCAGGCAGTATCAGTCAGGCAGTAAGACTCCGCTCGACAGAACTCCGATAGCCTAATGGCTAGACCGCTGGTCTTCCAAGCGAGTGGCCTGGGTTCGAGTCCCAGCCGGAGCGAATATCTTCAATGTATATATTTCTTTTCTAATTTGAAAATTCTTTTTTTTTTTCAATTTCTTTCCTTTGCAATTATTGATTATTTATGTAGGGAAGAAAATTCTGAGTCAGTTTAATTTTTCGACACGAAGATTTCAAAGTGTTTAAATAAACAATTACCAAGGTGCATTTTTTGTTTTTATTATATTTAAAACTCCCACCGACAGAGCTCCCATAGACTAATGGCTAGAGTGTTAGGCTTCCAAGCGAGTGGCCCTGGGTTCGAGTCCCAGCCTGAACGAAAATCTTCAATGTATACTTTTAGTTTCTAATTTGAAATTTCTTCTTCTTTTTTTTTTAATTTTTCTCTTTTGCGAATATTGATTATTTATGTAGGGAGAAAAATTCTGAGTCAGTTTAATTATTCGACCTGTAAATTTCAAAGTGTTTGAATCAATAATTACCAAGGTGCATTTTTTGTTTTTATTATATTTAAGACTTCCATCGACAGAGCTTCGATAGCCTAATGGCTAGACCGTTGGGTTCCAAGCGCGTGGTACTGGGTTCGAGTCCCGGCCGGAACGAAAATCTTCCATGTATATATTTCTCTTCTAATTTGAAGATTCTTTTTTTTTTCAATTTCTTTCTTTTGCAAATATGGATTATTTATGTACGGAAGAAAATTCTGAGTCAGTTTAATCATTCGACCTTTAGATTTCAAAGATTTTAGATCAATAATTACTAAGGTGCATTTTTTGTTTTTATTATAATTAAGACACCGATCAACAGAGATCCGAAAGTATATTGGCGAGAGCGTTGGGCTTCCATGAGTGTCGCCCTGGGTTCAAATCCCAGCCGTAACGGAAATCTTAAATGCAAATATTTTTTTCTAATTTTATAATTCTTTTTTTTTATTTTTCTCTTTTGCGAAGTCAGTCAGTCAGTCTGACAGTCAATCAGTCAAGCACTCAGTCATTCAGTCTCAGTCAGTCAGTCCAGTCAGTCAGTCACTCAGTCAGTCAGTTAGTCCTTCAGCCAGTCAGTCAAGCAGTCAGTCATTTAGTCTCAGTCAGTCAGTCATTCAGTCAGTCAGTCAGTCAGGCAGTCAGTCAGTCAGTCAGTCGGTCAGTCCTGTGCAGTCAGTTAGTCACTAAAGCAGTCAGTCAGTCTCAGTCAGTCAGTCAGTCAGTCAGTCCAGTCCAGTCTCAGTCAGTCAGTCAGTCAGTCTCGGTCAGTCAGTCAGTCAGTTATTCAGTCAGTCAGTCAGTCAGGCAGTCAGTCAGTCGGTCAGCCTTATTCAGTCAGTCTGTCAGTCAGTCAGTTAGTCAGCCTTATTCAGTCAGTCTGTCAGTCATCCTTATTCAGTCAGTCTGTCAGTCAGTCAGTCGGTCAGTCCTGTCCAGTCAGTTAGTCAGTCAAGCAGTCAGTCAGGTAGTCAAGCAGTCAGTCAGTCAGTGTCAGTCAGTCATTTAGTCATTCAGTCAGTCAGTGAAATAGCCAGTCAGAGAGTCAAGCAGTCAGTCAGTCAGTCTCAGTCAGTCAGTTAGTCAGTCAGTCAGTCAGTCAGTCAGTCCAGTCTCAGTCAGTCAGGCAGTTAGTCAGTCAGTCTCGGTCAGTCAGTGAGTCAGTCAGTCAGTATCAGTCATTCAGTGAGTCAGCAGTCAGGCAGTAAGACTCCGCTCGACAGAACTCCGATAGCCTAATGGCTAGACCGCTGGTCTTCCAAGCGAGTGGCCTGGGTTCGAGTCCCAGCCGGAGCGAATATCTTCAATGTATATATTTCTTTTCCAATTTGAAAATTCTTTTTTTTTTCAATTTCTTTCCTTTGCAATTATTGATTATTTATGTAGGGAAGAAAATTCTGAGTCAGTTTAATTTTTCGACACGAAGATTTCAAAGTGTTTAAATAAACAATTACCAAGGTGCATTTTTTGTTTTTATTATATTTAAAACTCCCACCGACAGAGCTCCCATAGACTAATGGCTAGAGTGTTAGGCTTCCAAGCGAGTGGCCCTGGGTTCGAGTCCCGGCCGGAAAGGAACTCTTAAATGCAAATATTTTTTTTTTAATTTTTCCCTTTTGCGAAGTCAGTCAGTCAGTCTGACAGTCAATCAGTCAAGCACTCAGTCATTCAGTCTCAGTCAGTCAGTCCAGTCAGTCAGTCACTCAGTCAGTCAGTTAGTCCTTCAGCCAGTCAGTCAAGCAGTCAGTCATTTAGTCTCAGTCAGTCAGTCATTCAGTCAGTCAGTCAGTCAGGCAGTCAGTCAGTCAGTCAGTCGGTCAGTCCTGTGCAGTCAGTTAGTCACTAAAGCAGTCAGTCAGTCTCAGTCAGTCAGTCAGTCCAGTCCAGTCTCAGTCAGTCAGTCAGTCAGTCTCGGTCAGTCAGTCAGTCAGTCATTCATTCAGTCAGTCAGTCAGGCAGTCAGTCAATCGGTCAGCCTTATTCAGTCAGTCTGTCAGTCATCCTTATTCAGTCAGTCTGTCAGTCAGTCAGTCGGTCAGTCCTGTCCAGTCAGTTAGTCAGTCAAGCAGTCAGTCAGGTAGTCAAGCAGTCAGTCAGTCAGTGTCAGTCAGTCATTTAGTCATTCAGTCAGTCAGTGAAATAGCCAGTCAGAGAGTCAAGCAGTCAGTCAGTCAGTTAGTCAGTCAGTCAGTCAGTCAGTCAGTCAGTCCAGTCTCAGTCAGTCAGGCAGTTAGTCAGTCAGTCTCGGTCAGTCAGTGAGTCAGTCTGTCAGTCAGGCAGTATCAGTCAGGCAGTAAGACTCCGCTCGACAGAACTCCGATAGCCTAATGGCTAGACCGCTGGTCTTCCAAGCGAGTGGCCTGGGTTCGAGTCCCAGCCGGAGCGAATATCTTCAATGTATATATTTCTTTTCTAATTTGAAAATTCTTTTTTTTTTCAATTTCTTTCCTTTGCAATTATTGATTATTTATGTAGGGAAGAAAATTCTGAGTCAGTTTAATTTTTCGACACGAAGATTTCAAAGTGTTTAAATAAACAATTACCAAGGTGCATTTTTTGTTTTTATTATATTTAAAACTCCCACCGACAGAGCTCCAATAGACTAATGGCTAGAGTGTTAGGCTTCCAAGCGAGTGGCCCTGGGTTCGAGTCCCAGCCTGAACGAAAATCTTCAATGTATACTTTTAGTTTCTAATTTGAAATTTCTTCTTCTTTTTTTTTTAATTTTTCTCTTTTGCGAATATTGATTATTTATGTAGGGAGAAAAATTCTGAGTCAGTTTAATTATTCGACCTGTAAATTTCAAAGTGTTTGAATCAATAATTACCAAGGTGCATTTTTTGTTTTTTTTATATTTAAGACTTCCATCGACAGAGCTCCGATAGCCTAATGGCTAGACCGTTGGGTTCCTAGCGCGTGGTACTGGGTTCGAGTCCCGGCCGGAAAGGAAATCTTAAATGCAAATATTTTTTTCTAATTTTATAATTCTTTTTTTTTTATTTTTCCCTTTTGCGAAGTCAGTCAGTCAGTCTGACAGTCAATCAGTCAAGCACTCAGTCATTCAGTCTCAGTCAGTCAGTCCAGTCAGTCAGTCACTCAGTCAGTCAGTTAGTCCTTCAGCCAGTCAGTCAAGCAGTCAGTCATTTAGTCTCAGTCAGTCAGTCATTCAGTCAGTCAGTCAGTCAGGCAGTCAGTCAGTCAGTCAGTCGGTCAGTCCTGTGCAGTCAGTTAGTCACTAAAGCAGTCAGTCAGTCTCAGTCAGTCAGTCAGTCAGTCAGTCCAGTCCAGTCTCAGTCAGTCAGTCAGTCAGTCTCGGTCAGTCAGTCAATCAGTCATTCAGTCAGTCAGTCAGTCAGGCAGTCAGTCAGTCGGTCAGCCTTATTCAGTCAGTCTGTCAGTCAGTCAGTCAGTCAGCCTTATTCAGTCAGTCTGTCAGTCATCCTTATTCAGTCAGTCTGTCAGTCAGTCAGTCGGTCAGTCCTGTCCAGTCAGTTAGTCAGTCAAGCAGTCAGTCAGGTAGTCAAGCAGTCAGTCAGTCAGTGTCATTCAGTCATTTAGTCATTCAGTCAGTCAGTGAAATAGCCAGTCAGAGAGTCAAGCAGTCAGTCAGTCAGTCTCAGTCAGTCAGTTAGTCAGTCAGTCAGTGAGTCAGTCAGTCAGTCCAGTCTCAGTCAGTCAGGCAGTTAGTCAGTCAGTCTCGGTCAGTCAGTGAGTCAGTCAGTCAGTATCAGTCAGTCAGTGAGTCAGTCTGTCAGTCAGGCAGTATCAGTCAGGCAGTAAGACTCCGCTCGACAGAACTCCGATAGCCTAATGGCTAGACCGCTGGTCTTCCAAGCGAGTGGCCTGGGTTCGAGTCCCAGCCGGAGCGAATATCTTCAATGTATATATTTCTTTTCTAATTTGAAAATTCTTTTTTTTTTTCAATTTCTTTCCTTTGCAATTATTGATTATTTATGTAGGGAAGAAAATTCTGAGTCAGTTTAATTTTTCGACACGAAGATTTCAAAGTGTTTAAATAAACAATTACCAAGGTGCATTTTTTGTTTTTATTATATTTAAAACTCCCACCGACAGAGCTCCCATAGACTAATGGCTAGAGAGTTAGGCTTCCAAGCGAGTGGCCCTGGGTTCGAGTCCCAGCCTGAACGAAAATCTTCAATGTATACTTTTAGTTTCTAATTTGAAATTTCTTCTTCTTTTTTTTTTAATTTTTCTCTTTTGCGAATATTGATTATTTATGTAGGGAGAAAAATTCTGAGTCAGTTTAATTATTCGACCTGTAAATTTCAAAGTGTTTGAATCAATAATTACCAAGGTGCATTTTTTGTTTTTATTATATTTAAGACTTCCATCGACAGAGCTCCGACAGCCTAATGGCTAGACCGTTGGGTTCCAAGCGCGTGGTACTGGGTTCTAGTCCCGGCCGGAACGAAAATCTTCCATGTATGTATTTCTCTTCTAATTTGAAGATTCTTTTTTTTTTCAATTTCTTTCTTTTGCAAATATGGATTATTTATGTACGGAAGAAAATTCTGAGTCAGTTTAATCATTCGACCTTTAGATTTCAAAGATTTTAGATCAATAATTACTAAGGTGCATTTTTTGTTTTTATTATAATTAAGACACCGATCAACAGAGATCCGATCGTATATTGGCGAGAGCGTTGGGCTTCCATGAGTGTCGCCCTGGGTTCAAATCCCAGCCGGAAAGGAAATCTTAAATGCAAATATTTTTTTCTAATTTTATAATTCTTTTTTTTTTATTTTTCCCTTTTGCGAAGTCAGTCAGTCAGTCTGACAGTCAATCAGTCAAGCACTCAGTCATTCAGTCTCAGTCAGTCAGTCCAGTCACTCAGTCACTCAGTCAGTCAGTTAGTCCTTCAGCCAGTCAGTCAAGCAGTCAGTCATTTAGTCTCAGTCAGTCAGTCATTCAGTCAGTCAGTCAGTCAGGCAGTCAGTCAGTCAGTCAGTCGGTCAGTCCTGTGCAGTCAGTTAGTCACTAAAGCAGTCAGTCAGTCTCAGTCAGTCAGTCAGTCAGTCAGTCCAGTCCAGTCTCAGTCAGTCAGTCAGTCTCGGTCAGTCAGTCAGTCAGTCATTCAGTCAGTCAGGCAGTCAGTCAGTCGGTCAGCCTTATTCAGTCAGTCTGTCAGTCATCCTTATTCAGTCAGTCTGTCAGTCATCCTTATTCAGTCAGTCTGTCAGTCAGTCAGTCGGTCAGTCCTGTCCAGTCAGTTAGTCAGTCAAGCAGTCAGTCAGGTAGTCAAGCAGTCAGTCAGTCAGTGTCAGTCAGTCATTTAGTCATTCAGTCAGTCAGTGAAATAGCCAGTCAGAGAGTCAAGCAGTCAGTCAGTCAGTCTCAGTCAGTCAGTTAGTCAGCAAGTCAGTCAGTCAGTCAGTCAGTCCAGTCTCAGTCAGTCAGGCAGTTAGTCAGTCAGTCTCGGTCAGTCAGTGAGTCAGTCAGTCAGTATCAGTCAGTCAGTGAGTCAGTCTGTCAGTCAGGCAGTATCAGTCAGGCAGTAAGACTCCGCTCGACAGAACTCCGATAGCCTAATGGCTAGACCGCTGGTCTTCCAAGCGAGTGGCCTTTGTTCGAGTCCCAGCCGGAGCGAATATCTTCAATGTATATATTTCTTTTCTAATTTGAAAATTCTTTTTTTTTTTCAATTTCTTTCCTTTGCAATTATTGATTATTTATGTAGGGAAGAAAATTCTGAGTCAGTTTAATTTTTCGACACGAAGATTTCAAAGTGTTTAAATAAACAATTACCAAGGTGCATTTTTTGTTTTTATTATATTTAAAACTCCCACCGACAGAGCTCCCATAGACTAATGGCTAGAGTGTTAGGCTTAAAAGCGCGTGGCCCTGGGTTCGTGTCCCAGCCTGAACGAAAATCTTCAATGTATACTTTTAGTTTCTAATTTGAAATTTCTTCTTCTTTTTTTTTTAATTTTTCTCTTTTGCGAATATTGATTATTTATGTAGGGAGAAAAATTCTGAGTCAGTTTAATTATTCGACCTGTAAATTTCAAAGTGTTTGAATCAATAATTACCAAGGTGCATTTTTTGTTTTTATTATATTTAAGACTTCCATCGACAGAGCTCCGATAGCCTAATGGCTAGACCGTTGGGTTCCAAGCGCGTGGTACTGGGTTCGAGTCCCGGCCGGAACGAAAATCTTCCCTGTATGTATTTCTCTTCTAATTTGAAGATTCTTTTTTTTTTTTTCAATTTCTTTCTTTTGCAAATATGGATTATTTATGTACGGAAGAAAATTCTGAGTCAGTTTAATCATTCGACCTTTAGATTTCAAAGATTTTAGATCAATAATTACTAAGGTGCATTTTTTGTTTTTATTATAATTAAGACACCGATCAACAGAGATCCGATAGTATATTGGCGAGAGCGTTGGGCTTCCATGAGTGTCGCCCTGGGTTCAAATCCCAGCCGGAAAGGAAATCTAAAATGCAAATATTTTTTTCCAATTTTATAATTCTTTTTTTTTATTTTTCCCTTTTGCGAAGTCAGTCAGTCAGTCTGACAGTCAATCAGTCAAGCACTCAGTCATTCAGTCTCAGTCAGTCAGTCCAGTCAGTCAGTCACTCAGTCAGTCAGTTAGTCCTTCAGCCAGTCAGTCAAGCAGTCAGTCATTTAGTCTCAGTCAGTCAGTCATTCAGTCAGTCAGTCAGTCGGTCAGTCCTGTGCAGTCAGTTAGTCACTAAAGCAGTCAGTCAGTCTCAGTCAGTCAGTCAGTCAGTCAGTCCAGTCCAGTCTCAGTCAGTCAGTCAGTCAGTCTCGGTCAGTCAGTCAGTCAGTCATTCAGTCAGTCAGTCAATCAGGCAGTCAGTCAGTCGGTCAGCCTTATTCAGTCAGTCTGTCAGTCAGTCAGTCAGTCAGCCTTATTCAGTCAGTCTGTCAGTCATCCTTATTCAGTCAGTCTGTCAGTCAGTCAGTCGGTCAGTCCTGTCCAGTCAGTTAGTCAGTCAAGCAGTCAGTCAGGTAGTCAAGCAGTCAGTCAGTCAGTGTCAGTCAGTCATTTAGTCATTCAGTCAGTCAGTGAAATAGCCAGTCAGAGAGTCAAGCAGTCAGTCAGTCAGTCTCAGTCAGTCAGTTAGTCAGCAAGTCAGTCAGTCAGTCAGTCAGTCCAGTCTCAGTCAGTCAGGCAGTTAGTCAGTCAGTCTCGGTCAGTCAGTGAGTCAGTCAGTCAGTATCAGTCAGTCAGTGAGTCAGTCTGTCAGTCAGGCAGTATCAGTCAGGCAGTAAGACTCCGCTCGACAGAACTCCGATAGCCTAATGGCTAGACCGCTGGTCTTCCAAACGAGTGGCCTGGGTTCGAGTCCCAGCCTGAGCGAATATCTTCAATGTATATATTTCTTTTCTAATTTGAAAATTCTTTTTTTTTTCAATTTCTTTCCTTTGCAATTATTGATTATTTATGTAGGGAACAAAATTCTGAGTCAGTTTAATTTTTCGACACGAAGATTTCAAAGTGTTTAAATAAACAATTACCAAGGTGCATTTTTTGTTTTTATTATATTTAAAACTCCAACCGACAGAGCTCCCATAGACTAATGGCTAGAGTGTTAGGCTTCCAAGCGAGTGCCCCTGGGTTCCAGTCCCAGCCTGTACGAAAATCTTCAATGTATACTTTTAGTTTCTAATTTGAAATTTCTTCTTCTTTTTTTTTTAATTCTTCTTATTTGCGAATATTGATTATTTATGTAGGGAGAAAAATTCTGAGTCAGTTTAATTATTCGACCTGTAAATTTCAAAGTGTTTGAATCAATAATTACCAAGGTGCATTTTTTGTTTTTATTATATTTAAGACTTCCATCGACAGAGCTCCGATAGCCTAATGGCTAGACCGTTGGGTTCCAAGCGCGTGGTACTGGGTTCGAGTCCCGGCCGGAACGAAAATCTTCCGTGTATATATTTCTCTTCTAATTTGAAGATTCTTTTTTTTTTCAATTTCTTTCTTTTGCAAATATGGATTATTTATGTACGGAAGAAAATTCTGAGTCAGTTTAATCATTCGACCTTTAGATTTCAAAGATTTTAGATCAATAATTACTAAGGTGCATTTTTTGTTTTTATTATAATTAAGACACCGATCAACAGAGATCCGATCGTATATTGGCGAGAGCGTTGGGCTTCCATGAGTGTCGCCCTGGGTTCAAATCCCAGCCGGAAAGGAAATCTTAAATGCAAATATTTTTTTCTAATTTTATAATTCTTTTTTTTTTATTTTTCCCTTTTGCGAAGTCAGTCAGTCAGTCTGACAGTCAATCAGTCAAGCACTCAGTCATTCAGTCTCAGTCAGTCAGTCCAGTCACTCAGTCACTCAGTCAGTCAGTTAGTCCTTCAGCCAGTCAGTCAAGCAGTCAGTCATTTAGTCTCAGTCAGTCAGTCATTCAGTCAGTCAGTCAGTCAGGCAGTCAGTCAGTCAGTCAGTCGGTCAGTCCTGTGCAGTCAGTTAGTCACTAAAGCAGTCAGTCAGTCTCAGTCAGTCAGTCAGTCAGTCAGTCCAGTCCAGTCTCAGTCAGTCAGTCAGTCTCGGTCAGTCAGTCAGTCAGTCATTCAGTCAGTCAGTCAGTCAGGCAGTCAGTCAGTCGGTCAGCCTTATTCAGTCAGTCTGTCAGTCATCCTTATTCAGTCAGTCTGTCAGTCAGTCAGTCGGTCAGTCCTGTCCAGTCAGTTAGTCAGTCAAGCAGTCAGTCAGGTAGTCAAGCAGTCAGTCAGTCAGTGTCAGTCAGTCATTTAGTCATTCAGTCAGTCAGTGAAATAGCCAGTCAGAGAGTCAAGCAGTCAGTCAGTCAGTCTCAGTCAGTCAGTTAGTCAGCAAGTCAGTCAGTCAGTCAGTCAGTCCAGTCTCAGTCAGTCAGGCAGTTAGTCAGTCAGTCTCGGTCAGTCAGTGAGTCAGTCAGTCAGTATCAGTCAGTCAGTGAGTCAGTCTGTCAGTCAGGCAGTATCAGTCAGGCAGTAAGACTCCGCTCGACAGAACTCCGATAGCCTAATGGCTAGACCGCTGGTCTTCCAAGCGAGTGGCCTTTGTTCGAGTCCCAGCCGGAGCGAATATCTTCAATGTATATATTTCTTTTCTAATTTGAAAATTCTTTTTTTTTTTCAATTTCTTTCCTTTGCAATTATTGATTATTTATGTAGGGAAGAAAATTCTGAGTCAGTTTAATTTTTCGACACGAAGATTTCAAAGTGTTTAAATAAACAATTACCAAGGTGCATTTTTTGTTTTTATTATATTTAAAACTCCCACCGACAGAGCTCCCATAGACTAATGGCTAGAGTGTTAGGCTTCCAAGCGCGTGGCCCTGGGTTCGTGTCCCAGCCTGAACGAAAATCTTCAATGTATACTTTTAGTTTCTAATTTGAAATTTCTTCTTCTTTTTTTTTTAATTTTTCTCTTTTGCGAATATTGATTATTTATGTAGGGAGAAAAATTCTGAGTCAGTTTAATTATTCGACCTGTAAATTTCAAAGTGTTTGAATCAATAATTACCAAGGTGCATTTTTTGTTTTTATTATATTTAAGACTTCCATCGACAGAGCTCCGATAGCCTAATGGCTAGACCGTTGGGTTCCAAGCGCGTGGTACTGGGTTCGAGTCCCGGCCGGAACGAAAATCTTCCCTGTATGTATTTCTCTTCTAATTTGAAGATTCTTTTTTTTTTTTTCAATTTCTTTCTTTTGCAAATATGGATTATTTATGTACGGAAGAAAATTCTGAGTCAGTTTAATCATTCGACCTTTAGATTTCAAAGATTTTAGATCAATAATTACTAAGGTGCATTTTTTGTTTTTATTATAATTAAGACACCGATCAACAGAGATCCGATAGTATATTGGCGAGAGCGTTGGGCTTCCATGAGTGTCGCCCTGGGTTCAAATCCCAGCCGGAAAGGAAATCTAAAATGCAAATATTTTTTTCCAATTTTATAATTCTTTTTTTTTATTTTTCCCTTTTGCGAAGTCAGTCAGTCAGTCTGACAGTCAATCAGTCAAGCACTCAGTCATTCAGTCTCAGTCAGTCAGTCCAGTCAGTCAGTCACTCAGTCAGTCAGTTAGTCCTTCAGCCAGTCAGTCAAGCAGTCAGTCATTTAGTCTCAGTCAGTCAGTCATTCAGTCAGTCAGTCAGTCGGTCAGTCCTGTGCAGTCAGTTAGTCACTAAAGCAGTCAGTCAGTCTCAGTCAGTCAGTCAGTCAGTCAGTCCAGTCCAGTCTCAGTCAGTCAGTCAGTCAGTCTCGGTCAGTCAGTCAGTCAGTCATTCAGTCAGTCAGTCAATCAGGCAGTCAGTCAGTCGGTCAGCCTTATTCAGTCAGTCTGTCAGTCAGTCAGTCAGTCAGCCTTATTCAGTCAGTCTGTCAGTCATCCTTATTCAGTCAGTCTGTCAGTCAGTCAGTCGGTCAGTCCTGTCCAGTCAGTCAGTCAGTCAAGCAGTCAGTCAGGTAGTCAAGCAGTCAGTCAGTCAGTGTCAGTCAGTCATTTAGTCATTCAGTCAGTCAGTGAAATAGCCAGTCAGAGAGTCAAGCAGTCAGTCAGTCAGTCTCAGTCAGTCAGTTAGTCAGTCAGTCAGTCAGTCAGTCAGTCAGTCCAGTCTCAGTCAGTCAGGCAGTTAGTCAGTCAGTCTCGGTCAGTCAGTGAGTCAGTCAGTCAGTATCAGTCAGTCAGTGAGTCAGTCTTGTTAGTCAGGCAGTATCAGTCAGGCAGTAAGACTCCGCTCGACAGAACTCCGATAGCCTAATGGCTAGACCGCTGGTCTTCCAAACGAGTGGCCTGGGTTCGAGTCCCAGCCTGAGCGAATATCTTCAATGTATATATTTCTTTTCTAATTTGAAAATTCTTTTTTTTTTCAATTTCTTTCCTTTGCAATTATTGATTATTTATGTAGGGAACAAAATTCTGAGTCAGTTTAATTTTTCGACACGAAGATTTCAAAGTGTTTAAATAAACAATTACCAAGGTGCATTTTTTGTTTTTATTATATTTAAAACTCCAACCGACAGAGCTCCCATAGACTAATGGCTAGAGTGTTAGGCTTCCAAGCGAGTGCCCCTGGGTTCCAGTCCCAGCCTGAACGAAAATCTTCAATGTATACTTTTAGTTTCTAATTTGAAATTTCTTCTTCTTTTTTTTTTAATTTTTCTTATTTGCGAATATTGATTATTTATGTAGGGAGAAAAATTCTGAGTCAGTTTAATTATTCGACCTGTAAATTTCAAAGTGTTTGAATCAATAATTACCAAGGTGCATTTTTTGTTTTTATTATATTTAAGACTTCCATCGACAGAGCTCCGATAGCCTAATGGCTAGACCGTTGGGTTCCAAGCGCGTGGTACTGGGTTCGAGTCCCGGCCGGAACGAAAATCTTCCATGTATATATTTCTCTTCTAATTTGAAGATTCTTTTTTTTTTTCAATTTCTTTCTTTTGCAAATATGGATTATTTATGTACGGAAGAAAATTCTGAGTCAGTTTAATCATTCGACCTTTAGATTTCAAAGATTTTAGATCAATAATTACTAAGGTGCATTTTTTGTTTTTATTATAATTAAGACACCGATCAACAGAGATCCGATAGTATATTGGCGAGAGCGTTGGGCTTCCATGAGTGTCGCCCTGGGTTCAAATCCCAGCCGGAAAGGAAATCTTAAATGCAAATATTTTTTTCTAATTTTATAATTCTTTTTTTTTATTTTTCCCTTTTGCGAAGTCAGTCAGTCAGTCTGACAGTCAATCAGTCAAGCACTCAGTCATTCAGTCTCAGTCAGTCAGTCCAGTCAGTCAGTCACTCAGTCAGTCAGTTAGTCCTTCAGCCAGTCAGTCAAGCAGTCAGTCATTTAGTCTCAGTCAGTCAGTCATTCAGTCAGTCAGTCAGTCAGGCAGTCAGTCAGTCAGTCAGTCGGTCAGTCCTGTGCAGTCAGTTAGTCACTAAAGCAGTCAGTCAGTCTCAGTCAGTCAGTCAGTCAGTCAGTCCAGTCCAGTCTCAGTCAGTCAGTCAGTCAGTCTCGGTCAGTCAGTCAATCAGTCATTCAGTCAGTCAGTCAGTCAGGCAGTCAGTCAGTCGGTCAGCCTTATTCAGTCAGTCTGTCAGTCAGTCAGTCAGTCAGCCTTATTCAGTCAGTCTGTCAGTCATCCTTATTCAGTCAGTCTGTCAGTCAGTCAGTCGGTCAGTCCTGTCCAGTCAGTTAGTCAGTCAAGCAGTCAGTCAGGTAGTCAAGCAGTCAGTCAGTGTCATTCAGTCATTTAGTCATTCAGTCAGTCAGTGAAATAGCCAGTCAGAGAGTCAAGCAGTCAGTCAGTCAGTCTCAGTCAGTCAGTTAGTCAGTCAGTCAGTGAGTCAGTCAGTCAGTCCAGTCTCAGTCAGTCAGGCAGTTAGTCAGTCAGTCTCGGTCAGTCAGTGAGTCAGTCAGTCAGTATCAGTCAGTCAGTGAGTCAGTCTGTCAGTCAGGCAGTATCAGTCAGGCAGTAAGACTCCGCTCGACAGAACTCCGATAGCCTAATGGCTAGACCGCTGGTCTTCCAAGCGAGTGGCCTGGGTTCGAGTCCCAGCCGGAGCGAATATCTTCAATGTATATATTTCTTTTCTAATTTGAAAATTCTTTTTTTTTTCAATTTCTTTCCTTTGCAATTATTGATTATTTATGTAGGGAAGAAAATTCTGAGTCAGTTTAATTTTTCGACACGAAGATTTCAAAGTGTTTAAATAAACAATTACCAAGGTGCATTTTTTGTTTTTATTATATTTAAAACTCCCACCGACAGAGCTCCCATAGACTAATGGCTAGAGAGTTAGGCTTCCAAGCGAGTGGCCCTGGGTTCGAGTCCCAGCCTGAACGAAAATCTTCAATGTATACTTTTAGTTTCTAATTTGAAATTTCTTCTTCTTTTTTTTTTAATTTTTCTCTTTTGCAAATATGGATTATTTATGTACGGAAGAAAATTCTGAGTCAGTTTAATCATTCGACCTTTAGATTTCAAAGATTTTAGATCAATAATTACTAAGGTGCATTTTTTGTTTTTATTATAATTAAGACACCGATCAACAGAGATCCGATAGTATATTGGCGAGAGCGTTGGGCTTCCATGAGTGTCGCCCTGGGTTCAAATCCCAGCCGGAAAGGAAATCTAAAATGCAAATATTTTTTTCCAATTTTATAATTCTTTTTTTTTATTTTTCCCTTTTGCGAAGTCAGTCAGTCAGTCTGACAGTCAATCAGTCAAGCACTCAGTCATTCAGTCTCAGTCAGTCAGTCCAGTCAGTCAGTCACTCAGTCAGTCAGTTAGTCCTTCAGCCAGTCAGTCAAGCAGTCAGTCATTTAGTCTCAGTCAGTCAGTCATTCAGTCAGTCAGTCAGTCAGGCAGTCAGTCAGTCAGTCAGTCGGTCAGTCCTGTGCAGTCAGTTAGTCACTAAAGCAGTCAGTCAGTCTCAGTCAGTCAGTCAGTCAGTCAGTCCAGTCCAGTCTCAGTCAGTCAGTCAGTCAGTCTCGGTCAGTCAGTCAGTCAGTCATTCAGTCAGTCAGTCAGTCAGGCAGTCAGTCAGTCGGTCAGCCTTATTATGTCAGTCTGTCAGTCAGTCAGTCAGTCAGCCTTATTCAGTCAGTCTGTCAGTCATCCTTATTCAGTCAGTCTGTCAGTCAGTCAGTCGGTCAGTCCTGTCCAGTCAGTTAGTCAGTCAAGCAGTCAGTCAGGTAGTCAAGCAGTCAGTCAGTCAGTGTCAGTCAGTCATTTAGTCATTCAGTCAGTCAGTGAAATAGCCAGTCAGAGAGTCAAGCAGTCAGTCAGTCAGTCTCAGTCAGTCAGTTAGTCAGTCAGTCAGTCAGTCAGTCAGTCAGTCCAGTCTCAGTCAGTCAGGCAGTTAGTCAGTCAGTCTCGGTCAGTCAGTGAGTCAGTCAGTCAGTATCAGTCAGTCAGTGAGTCAGTCTGTCAGTCAGGCAGTATCAGTCAGGCAGTAAGACTCCGCTCGACAGAACTCCGATAGCCTAATGGCTAGACCGCTGGTCTTCCAAGCGAGTGGCCTGGGTTCGAGTCCCAGCCTGAGCGACTATCTTCAATGTATATATTTCTTTTCTAATTTGAAAATTCTTTTTTTTTTCAATTTCTTTCCTTTGCAATTATTGATTATTTATGTAGGGAAGAAAATTCTGAGTCAGTTTAATTTTTCGACACGAAGATTTCAAAGTGTTTAAATAAACAATTACCAAGGTGCATTTTTTGTTTTTATTATATTTAAAACTCCCACCGACAGAGCTCCCATAGACTAATGGCTAGAGTGTTAGGCTTCCAAGCGAGTGGCCCTGGGTTCGAGTCCCAGCCTGAACGAAAATCTTCAATGTATACTTTTAGTTTCTAATTTGAAATTTCTTCTTCTTTTTTTTTTAATTTTTCTTATTTGCGAATATTGATTATTTATGTAGGGAGAAAAATTCTGAGTCAGTTTAATTAATCGACCTGTAAATTTCAAAGTGTTTGAATCAATAATTACCAAGGTGCATTTTTTGTTTTTATTATATTTAAGACTTCCATCGACAGAGCTCCGATAGCCTAATGGCTAGACCGTTGGGTTCCAAGCGCGTGGTACTGGGTTCGAGTCCCGGCCGGAACGAAAATCTTCCATGTATATATTTCTCTTCTAATTTGAAGATTCTTTTTTTTTCAATTTCTTTCTTTTGCAAATATGGATTATTTATGTACGGAAGAAAATTCTGAGTCAGTTTAATCATTCGACCTTTAGATTTCAAAGATTTTAGATCAATAATTACTAAGGTGCATTTTTTGTTTTTATTATAATTAAGACACCGATCAACAGAGATCCGATAGTATATTAGCGAGAGCGTTGGGCTTCCATGAGTGTCGCCCTGCGTTCAAATCACAGCCGGAAAGGAAATCTTAAATGCAAATATTTTTTTCTAATTTTATAATTCTTTTTTTTTATTTTTCCCTTTTGCGAAGTCAGTCAGTCAGTCTGACAGTCAATCAGTCAAGCACTCAGTCATTCAGTCTCAGTCAGTCAGTCCAGTCAGTCAGTCACTCAGTCAGTCAGTTAGTCCTTCAGCCAGTCAGTCAAGCAGTCAGTCATTTAGTCTCAGTCAGTCAGTCATTCAGTCAGTCAGTCAGTCAGGCAGTCAGTCAGTCAGTCAGTCGGTCAGTCCTGTGCAGTCAGTTAGTCACTAAAGCAGTCAGTCAGTCTCAGTCAGTCAGTCAGTCAGTCAGTCCTGTCCAGTCTCAGTCAGTCAGTCAGTCAGTCCAGTCCAGTCTCAGTCAGTCAGTCAGTCAGTCTCGGTCAGTCAGTCAGTCAGTCATTCAGTCAGTCAGTCAGTCAGGCAGTCAGTCAGTCGGTCAGCCTTATTCAGTCAGTCTGTCAGTCAGTCAGTCAGTCAGCCTTATTCAGTCAGTCTGTCAGTCATCCTTATTCAGTCAGTCTGTCAGTCAGTCAGTCGGTCAGTCCTGTCCAGTCAGTTAGTCAGTCAAGCAGTCAGTCAGGTAGTCAAGCAGTCAGTCAGTCAGTGTCAGTCAGTCATTTAGTCATTCAGTCAGTCAGTGAAATAGCCAGTCAGAGAGTCAAGCAGTCAGTCAGTCAGTCTCAGTCAGTCAGTTAGTCAGTCAGTCAGTCAGTCAGTCAGTCCAGTCTCAGTCAGTCAGGCAGTTAGTCAGTCAGTCTCGGTCAGTCAGTGAGTCAGTCAGTCAGTATCAGTCAGTCAGTGAGTCAGTCTGTCAGTCAGGCAGTATCAGTCACGCAGTAAGACTCCGCTCGACAGAACTCCGATAGCCTAATGGCTAGACCGCTGGTCTTCCAAGCGAGTGGCCTGGGTTCGAGTCCCAGCCGGAGCGAATATCTTCAATGTATATATTTCTTTTCTAATTTGAAAATTCTTTTTTTTTTCAATTTCTTTCCTTTGCAATTATTGATTATTTATGTAGGGAAGAAAATTCTGAGTCAGTTTAATTTTTCGACACGAAGATTTCAAAGTGTTTAAATAAACAATTACCAAGGTGCATTTTTTGTTTTTATTATATTTAAAACTCCCACCGACAGAGCTCCCATAGACTAATGGCTAGAGTGTTAGGCTTCCAAGCGAGTGGCCCTGGGTTCGAGTCCCAGCCTGAACGAAAATCTTCAATGTATACTTTTAGTTTCTAATTTGAAATTTCTTCTTCTTTTTTTTTTAATTTTTCTCTTTTGCGAATATTGATTATTTATGTAGGGAGAAAAATTCTGAGTCAGTTTAATTATTCGACCTGTAAATTTCAAAGTGTTTGAATCAATAATTACCAAGGTGCATTTTTTGTTTTTCTTATATTTAAGACTTCCATCGACAGAGCTCCGATAGCCTAATGGCTAGACCGTTGGGTTCCTAGCGCGAGGTACTGGGTTCGAGTCCCGGCCGGAAAGGAAATCTTAAATGCAAATATTTTTTTCTAATTTTATAATTTTTTTTTTTTATTTTTCCCTTTTGCGAAGTCAGTCAGTCAGTCTGACAGTCAATCAGTCAAGCACTCAGTCATTCAGTCTCAGTCAGTCAGTCCAGTCAGTCAGTCACTCAGTCAGTCAGTTAGTCCTTCAGCCAGTCAGTCAAGCAGTCAGTCATTTAGTCTCAGTCAGTCAGTCATTCAGTCAGTCAGTCAGTCAGGCAGTCAGTCAGTCAGTCAGTCGGTCAGTCCTGTGCAGTCAGTTAGTCACTAAAGCAGTCAGTCAGTCTCAGTCAGTCAGTCAGTCAGTCAGTCCAGTCCAGTCTCAGTCAGTCAGTCAGTCAGTCTCGGTCAGTCAGTCAGTCAGTCATTCAGTCAGTCAGTCAGTCAGGCAGTCAGACAGTCGGTCAGCCTTATTCAGTCAGTCTGTCAGTCAGTCAGTCAGTCAGCCTTATTCAGTCAGTCTGTCAGTCATCCTTATTCAGTCAGTCTGTCAGTCAGTCAGTCGGTCAGTCCTGTCCAGTCAGTTAGTCAGTCAAGCAGTCAGTCAGGTAGTCAAGCAGTCAGTCAGTCAGTGTCAGTCAGTCAGTCAGTCAGTCAGTCAGTCCAGTCTCAGTCAGTCAGGCAGTTAGTCAGTCAGTCCAGTCTCAGTCGGTCTGGCAGTTAGTCAGTCAGTCACTCAGTCAGTCAGTTAGTCCTTCAGCCAGTCAGTCAAGCAGTCAGTTATTTAGTCTCAGTCAGTCAGTCATTCAGTCAGTCAGTCAGTCAGCCAGTCAGTCAGTCAGTCAGTCGGTCAGTCCTGTGCAGTCAGTTAGTCACTAAAGCAGTCAGTCAGTCTCAGTCAGTCAGTCAGTCAGTCAGTCCAGTCCAGTCTCAGTCAGTCAGTCAGTCAGTCTCGGTCAGTCAGTCAGTCAGTCATTCAGTCAGTCCGTCAGTCAGGCAGTCAGTCAGTCGGTCAGCCTTATTCAGTCAGTCTGTCAGTCAGTCAGTCAGTCAGCCTTATTCAGTCAGTCTGTCAGTCATCCTTATTCAGTCAGTCTGTCAGTCAGTCAGTCGGTCAGTCCTGTCCAGTCAGTTAGTCAGTCAAGCAGTCAGTCAGGTAGTCAAGCAGTCAGTCAGTCAGTGTCAGTCAGTCATTTAGTCATTCAGTCAGTCAGTGAAATAGCCAGTCAGAGAGTCAAGCAGTCAGTCAGTCAGTCTCAGTCAGTCAGTTAGTCAGTCAGTCAGTCAGTCAGTCAGTCAGTCCAGTCTCAGTCAGTCAGACAGTTAGTCAGTCAGTCTCGGTCAGTCAGTGAGTCAGTCAGTCAGTATCAGTCAGTCAGTGAGTCACTCTGTCAGTCAGGCAGTATCAGTCAGGCAGTAAGACTCCGCTCGACAGAACTCCGATAGCCTAATGGCTAGACCGCTGGTCTTCCAAGCGAGTGGCCTGGGTTCGAGTCCCAGCCGGAGCGAATATCTTCAATGTATATATTTCTTTTCTAATTTGAAAATTCTTTTTTTTTCAATTTCTTTCCTTTGCAATTATTGATTATTTATGTAGGGAAGAAAATTCTGAGTCAGTTTAATTTTTCGACACGAAGATTTCAAAGTGTTTAAATAAACAATTACCAAGTTGCATTTCTTGTTTTTATTATATTTAAAACTCCCACCGACAGAGCTCCCATAGACTAATGGCTAGAGTGTTAGGCTTCCAAGCGAGTGGCCCTGGGTTCGAGTCCCAGCCTGAACGAAAATCTTCAATGTATACTTTTAGTTTCTAATTTGAAATTTCTTCTTCTTTTTTTTTTAATTTTTCTCTTTTGCGAATATTGATTATTTATGTAGGGAGAAAAATTCTGAGTCAGTTTAATTATTCGACCTGTAAATTTCAAAGTGTTTGAATCAATAATTACCAAGGTGCATTTTTTGTTTTTCTTATATTTAAGACTTCCAACGACAGAGCTCCGATAGCCTAATGGCTAGACCGTTGGGTTCCTAGCGCGAGGTACTGGGTTCGAGTCCCGGCCGGAAAGGAAATCTTAAATGCAAATATTTTTTTCTAATTTTATAATTCTTTTTTTTTTATTTTTCCCTTTTGCGAAGTCAGTCAGTCAGTCTGACAGTCAATCAGTCAAGCACTCAGTCATTCAGTCTCAGTCAGTCAGTCCAGTCAGTCAGTCACTCAGTCAGTCAGTTAGTCCTTCAGCCAGTCAGTCAAGCAGTCAGTCATTTAGTCTCAGTCAGTCAGTCATTCAGTCAGTCAGTCAGTCAGGCAGTCAGTCAGTCAGTCAGTCGGTCAGTCCTGTGCAGTCAGTTAGTCACTAAAGCAGTCAGTCAGTCTCAGTCAGTCAGTCAGTCAGTCAGTCCAGTCCAGTCTCAGTCAGTCTGTCAGTCAGTCTCGGTCAGTCAGTCAGTCAGTCATTCAGTCAGTCAGTCAGTCAGGCAGTCAGTCAGTCGGTCAGCCTTATTCAGTCAGTCTGTCAGTCAGTCAGTCAGTCAGCCTTATTCAGTCAGTCTGTCAGTCATCCTTATTCAGTCAGTCTGTCAGTCAGTCAGTCGGTCAGTCCTGTCCAGTCAGTTAGTCAGTCAAGCAGTCAGTCAGGTAGTCAAGCAGTCAGTCAGTCAGTGTCAGTCAGTCAGTCAGTCAGTCAGTCAGTCCAGTCTCAGTCAGTCAGGCAGTTAGTCAGTCAGTCCAGTCTCAGTCAGTCAGGCAGTTAGTCAGTCAGTCACTCAGTCAGTCAGTTAGTCCTTCAGCCAGTCAGTCAAGCAGTCAGTTATTTAGTCTCAGTCAGTCAGTCATTCAGTCAGTCAGTCAGTCAGGCAGTCAGTCAGTCAGTCAGTCGGTCAGTCCTGTGCAGTCAGTTAGTCACTAAAGCAGTCAGTCAGTCAGTCAGTCCAGTCCAGTCTCAGTCAGTCAGTCAGTCAGTCTCGGTCAGTCAGTCAGTCAGTCATTCAGTCAGTCCGTCAGTCAGGCAGTCAGTCAGTCGGTCAGCCTTATTCAGTCAGTCTGTCAGTCAGTCAGTCAGTCAGCCTTATTCAGTCAGTCTGTCAGTCATCCTTATTCAGTCAGTCTGTCAGTCAGTCAGTCGGTCAGTCCTGTCCAGTCAGTTAGTCAGTCAAGCAGTCAGTCAGGTAGTCAAGCAGTCAGTCAGTCAAGCAGTCAGTCAGGTAGTCAAGCAGTCAGTCAGTCAGTGTCAGTCAGTCATTTAGTCATTCAGTCAGTCAGTGAAATAGCCAGTCAGAGAGTCAAGCAGTCAGTCTGTCAGTCTCAGTCAGTCAGTTAGTCAGTCAGTCAGTCAGTCAGTCAGTCCAGTCTCAGTCAGTCAGGCAGTTAGTCAGTCAGTCTCGGTCAGTCAGTGAGTCAGTCAGTCAGTATCAGTCAGTCAGTGAGTCAGTCTGTCAGTCAGGCAGTAAGACTCCGCTCGACAGAACTCCGATAGCCTAATGGCTAGACCGCTGGTCTTCCAAGCGAGTGGCCTGGGTTCGAGTCCCAGCCGGAGCGAATATCTTCAATGTATATATTTCTTTTCTAATTTGAAAATTCTTTTTTTTTTCAATTTCTTTCCTTTGCAATTATTGATTATTTATGTAGGGAAGAAAATTCTGAGTCAGTTTAATTTTTCGACACGAAGATTTCAAAGTGTTTAAATAAACAATTACCAAGGTGCATTTTTTGTTTTTATTATATTTAAAACTCCCATAGACAGAGCTCCCATAGACTAATGGCTAGAGTGTTAGGCTTCCAAGCAAGTGGCCCTGGGTTCGAGTCCCAGCCGGAACGAAAATCTTCAATGTATACTTTTAGTTTCTAATTTGAAATTTCTTCTTCTTTTTTTTTTTAATTTTTCTCTTTTGCGAATATTGATTATTTATGTAGGGAGAAAAATTCTGAGTCAGTTTAATTATTCGACCTGTAAATTTCAAAGTGTTTGAATCAATAATTACCAAGGTGCATTTTTTGTTTATATTATATTTAAGACTTCCATCGACAGAGCTCCGATAGCCTAATGGCTAGACCGTTGGATTCCTAGCGCGTGGTACTGGGTTCGAGTCCCGGCCGGAAAGGAAATCTTAAATGCAAATATTTTTTTCTAATTTTATAATTCTTTTTTTTTATTTTTCCCTTTTGCGAAGTCAGTCAGTCAGTCTGACAGTCAATCAGTCAAGCACTCAGTCATTCAGTCTCAGTCAGTCAGTCCAGTCAGTCAGTCACTCAGTCAGTCAGTTAGTCCTTCAGCCAGTCAGTCAAGCAGTCAGTCATTTAGTCTCAGTCAGTCAGTCAGTCAGTCAGTCAGTCAGTCAGTTAGGCAGTCAGTCAGTCAGTCAGTCGGTCAGTCCTGTGCAGTCAGTTAGTCACTAAAGCAGTCAGTCAGTCTCAGTCAGTCAGTCAGTCAGTCAGTCCAGTCCAGTCTCAGTCAGTCAGTCAGTCAGTCTCGGTCAGTCAGTCAGTCAGTCATTCAGTCAGTCAGTCAGTCAGGCAGTCAGTCAGTCGGTCAGCCTTATTCAGTCAGTCTGTCAGTCAGTCAGTCAGTCAGCCTTATTCAGTCAGTCTGTCAGTCATCCTTATTCAGTCAGTCTGTCAGTCAGTCAGTCGGTCAGTCCTGTCCAGTCAGTTAGTCAGTCAAGCAGTCAGTCAGGTAGTCAAGCAGTCAGTCAGTCAGTGTCAGTCAGTCATTTAGTCATTCAGTCAGTCAGTGAAATAACCAGTCAGAGAGTCAAGCAGTCAGTCAGTCAGTCTCAGTCAGTCAGTTAGTCAGTCAGTCAGTCAGTCAGTCAGTCCAGTCTCAGTCAGTCAGGCAGTTAGTCAGTCAGTCTCGGTCAGTCAGTGAGTCAGTCAGTCAGTATCAGTCAGTCAGTGAGTCAGTCTGTCAGTCAGGCAGTATCAGTCAGGCAGTAAGACTCCGCTCGACAGAACTCCGATAGCCTAATGGCTAGACCGCTGGTCTTCCAAGCGAGTGGCCTGGGTTCGAGTCCCAGCCGGAGCGAATATCTTCAATGTATATATTTCTTTTCTAATTTGAAAATTCTTTTTTTTCAATTTCTTTCCTTTGCAATTATTGATTATTTATGTAGGGAAGAAAATTCTGAGTCAGTTTAATTTTTCGACACGAAGATTTCAAAGTGTTTAAATAAACAATTACCAAGGTGCATTTTTTGTTTTTATTATATTTAAAACTCCCACCGACAGAGCTCCCATAGACTAATGGCTAGAGTGTTAGGCTTCCAAGCGAGTGGCCCTGGGTTCGAGTCCCAGCCTGAACGAAAATCTTCAATGTATACTTTTAGTTTCTAATTTGAAATTTCTTCTTCTTTTTTTTTTAATTTTTCTCTTTTGCGAATATTGATTATTTATGTAGGGAGAAAAATTCTGAGTCAGTTTAATTATTCGACCTGTAAATTTCAAAGTGTTTGAATCAATAATTACCAAGGTGCATTTTTTGTTTTTCTTATATTTAAGACTTCCATCGACAGAGCTCCGATAGCCTAATGGCTAGACCGTTGGGTTCCTAGCGCGAGGTACTGGGTTCGAGTCCCGGCCGGAAAGGAAATCTTAAATGCAAATATTTTTTTCTAATTTTATAATTCTTTTTTTTTTATTTTTCCCTTTTGCGAAGTCAGTCAGTCAGTCTGACAGTCAATCAGTCAAGCACTCAGTCATTCAGTCTCAGTCAGTCAGTCCAGTCAGTCAGTCACTCAGTCAGTCAGTTAGTCCTTCAGCCAGTCAGTCAAGCAGTCAGTCATTTAGTCTCAGTCAGTCAGTCATTCAGTCAGTCAGTCAGTCAGGCAGTCAGTCAGTCAGTCAGTCGGTCAGTCCTGTGCAGTCAGTTAGTCACTAAAGCAGTCAGTCAGTCTCAGTCAGTCAGTCAGTCAGTCAGTCCAGTCCAGTCTCAGTCAGTCAGTCAGTCAGTCTCGGTCAGTCAGTCAGTCAGTCATTCAGTCAGTCAGTCAGTCAGGCAGTCAGTCAGTCGGTCAGCCTTATTCAGTCAGTCTGTCAGTCAGTCAGTCAGTCAGCCTTATTCAGTCAGTCTGTCAGTCATCCTTATTCAGTCAGTCTGTCAGTCAGTCAGTCGGTCAGTCCTGTCCAGTCAGTTAGTCAGTCAAGCAGTCAGTCAGGTAGTCAAGCAGTCAGTCAGTCAGTGTCAGTCAGTCAGTCAGTCAGTCAGTCAGTCCAGTCTCAGTCAGTCAGGCAGTTAGTCAGTCAGTCCAGTCTCAGTCGGTCTGGCAGTTAGTCAGTCAGTCACTCAGTCAGTCAGTTAGTCCTTCAGCCAGTCAGTCAAGCAGTCAGTTATTTAGTCTCAGTCAGTCAGTCATTCAGTCAGTCAGTCAGTCAGCCAGTCAGTCAGTCAGTCAGTCGGTCAGTCCTGTGCAGTCAGTTAGTCACTAAAGCAGTCAGTCAGTCTCAGTCAGTCAGTCAGTCAGTCAGTCCAGTCCAGTCTCAGTCAGTCAGTCAGTCAGTCTCGGTCAGTCAGTCAGTCAGTCATTCAGTCAGTCCGTCAGTCAGGCAGTCAGTCAGTCGGTCAGCCTTATTCAGTCAGTCTGTCAGTCAGTCAGTCAGTCAGCCTTATTCAGTCAGTCTGTCAGTCATCCTTATTCAGTCAGTCTGTCAGTCAGTCAGTCGGTCAGTCCTGTCCAGTCAGTTAGTCAGTCAAGCAGTCAGTCAGGTAGTCAAGCAGTCAGTCAGTCAGTGTCAGTCAGTCATTTAGTCATTCAGTCAGTCAGTGAAATAGCCAGTCAGAGAGTCAAGCAGTCAGTCAGTCAGTCTCAGTCAGTCAGTTAGTCAGTCAGTCAGTCAGTCAGTCAGTCAGTCCAGTCTCAGTCAGTCAGGCAGTTAGTCAGTCAGTCTCGGTCAGTCAGTGAGTCAGTCAGTCAGTATCAGTCAGTCAGTGAGTCACTCTGTCAGTCAGGCAGTATCAGTCAGGCAGTAAGACTCCGCTCGACAGAACTCCGATAGCCTAATGGCTAGACCGCTGGTCTTCCAAGCGAGTGGCCTGGGTTCGAGTCCCAGCCGGAGCGAATATCTTCAATGTATATATTTCTTTTCTAATTTGAAAATTCTTTTTTTTTCAATTTCTTTCCTTTGCAATTATTGATTATTTATGTAGGGAAGAAAATTCTGAGTCAGTTTAATTTTTCGACACGAAGATTTCAAAGTGTTTAAATAAACAATTACCAAGTTGCATTTTTTGTTTTTATTATATTTAAAACTCCCACCGACAGAGCTCCCATAGACTAATGGCTAGAGTGTTAGGCTTCCAAGCGAGTGGCCCTGGGTTCGAGTCCCAGCCTGAACGAAAATCTTCAATGTATACTTTTAGTTTCTAATTTGAAATTTCTTCTTCTTTTTTTTTTAATTTTTCTCTTTTGCGAATATTGATTATTTATGTAGGGAGAAAAATTCTGAGTCAGTTTAATTATTCGACCTGTAAATTTCAAAGTGTTTGAATCAATAATTACCAAGGTGCATTTTTTGTTTTTCTTATATTTAAGACTTCCAACGACAGAGCTCCGATAGCCTAATGGCTAGACCGTTGGGTTCCTAGCGCGAGGTACTGGGTTCGAGTCCCGGCCGGAAAGGAAATCTTAAATGCAAATATTTTTTTCTAATTTTATAATTCTTTTTTTTTTATTTTTCCCTTTTGCGAAGTCAGTCAGTCAGTCTGACAGTCAATCAGTCAAGCACTCAGTCATTCAGTCTCAGTCAGTCAGTCCAGTCAGTCAGTCACTCAGTCAGTCAGTTAGTCCTTCAGCCAGTCAGTCAAGCAGTCAGTCATTTAGTCTCAGTCAGTCAGTCATTCAGTCAGTCAGTCAGTCAGGCAGTCAGTCAGTCAGTCAGTCGGTCAGTCCTGTGCAGTCAGTTAGTCACTAAAGCAGTCAGTCAGTCTCAGTCAGTCAGTCAGTCAGTCAGTCCAGTCCAGTCTCAGTCAGTCTGTCAGTCAGTCTCGGTCAGTCAGTCAGTCAGTCATTCAGTCAGTCAGTCAGTCAGGCAGTCAGTCAGTCGGTCAGCCTTATTCAGTCAGTCTGTCAGTCAGTCAGTCAGTCAGCCTTATTCAGTCAGTCTGTCAGTCATCCTTATTCAGTCAGTCTGTCAGTCAGTCAGTCGGTCAGTCCTGTCCAGTCAGTTAGTCAGTCAAGCAGTCAGTCAGGTAGTCAAGCAGTCAGTCAGTCAGTGTCAGTCAGTCAGTCAGTCAGTCAGTCAGTCCAGTCTCAGTCAGTCAGGCAGTTAGTCAGTCAGTCCAGTCTCAGTCAGTCAGGCAGTTAGTCAGTCAGTCACTCAGTCAGTCAGTTAGTCCTTCAGCCAGTCAGTCAAGCAGTCAGTTATTTAGTCTCAGTCAGTCAGTCATTCAGTCAGTCAGTCAGTCAGGCAGTCAGTCAGTCAGTCAGTCGGTCAGTCCTGTGCAGTCAGTTAGTCACTAAAGCAGTCAGTCAGTCAGTCAGTCCAGTCCAGTCTCAGTCAGTCAGTCAGTCAGTCTCGGTCAGTCAGTCAGTCAGTCATTCAGTCAGTCCGTCAGTCAGGCAGTCAGTCAGTCGGTCAGCCTTATTCAGTCAGTCTGTCAGTCAGTCAGTCAGTCAGCCTTATTCAGTCAGTCTGTCAGTCATCCTTATTCAGTCAGTCTGTCAGTCAGTCAGTCGGTCAGTCCTGTCCAGTCAGTTAGTCAGTCAAGCAGTCAGTCAGGTAGTCAAGCAGTCAGTCAGTCAAGCAGTCAGTCAGGTAGTCAAGCAGTCAGTCAGTCAGTGTCAGTCAGTCATTTAGTCATTCAGTCAGTCAGTGAAATAGCCAGTCAGAGAGTCAAGCAGTCAGTCTGTCAGTCTCAGTCAGTCAGTTAGTCAGTCAGTCAGTCAGTCAGTCAGTCAGTCCAGTCTCAGTCAGTCAGGCAGTTAGTCAGTCAGTCTCGGTCAGTCAGTGAGTCAGTCAGTCAGTATCAGTCAGTCAGTGAGTCAGTCTGTCAGTCAGGCAGTAAGACTCCGCTCGACAGAACTCCGATAGCCTAATGGCTAGACCGCTGGTCTTCCAAGCGAGTGGCCTGGGTTCGAGTCCCAGCCGGAGCGAATATCTTCAATGTATATATTTCTTTTCTAATTTGAAAATTCTTTTTTTTTCAATTTCTTTCCTTTGCAATTATTGATTATTTATGTAGGGAAGAAAATTCTGAGTCAGTTTAATTTTTCGACACGAAGATTTCAAAGTGTTTAAATAAACAATTACCAAGGTGCATTTTTTGTTTTTATTATATTTAAAACTCCCATAGACAGAGCTCCCATAGACTAATGGCTAGAGTGTTAGGCTTCCAAGCAAGTGGCCCTGGGTTCGAGTCCCAGCCGGAACGAAAATCTTCAATGTATACTTTTAGTTTCTAATTTGAAATTTCTTCTTCTTTTTTTTTTTAATTTTTCTCTTTTGCGAATATTGATTATTTATGTAGGGAGAAAAATTCTGAGTCAGTTTAATTATTCGACCTGTAAATTTCAAAGTGTTTGAATCAATAATTACCAAGGTGCATTTTTTGTTTATATTATATTTAAGACTTCCATCGACAGAGCTCCGATAGCCTAATGGCTAGACCGTTGGATTCCTAGCGCGTGGTACTGGGTTCGAGTCCCGGCCGGAAAGGAAATCTTAAATGCAAATATTTTTTTCTAATTTTATAATTCTTTTTTTTTATTTTTCCCTTTTGCGAAGTCAGTCAGTCAGTCTGACAGTCAATCAGTCAAGCACTCAGTCATTCAGTCTCAGTCAGTCAGTCCAGTCAGTCAGTCACTCAGTCAGTCAGTTAGTCCTTCAGCCAGTCAGTCAAGCAGTCAGTCATTTAGTCTCAGTCAGTCAGTCAGTCAGTCAGTCAGTCAGTTAGGCAGTCAGTCAGTCAGTCAGTCGGTCAGTCCTGTGCAGTCAGTTAGTCACTAAAGCAGTCAGTCAGTCTCAGTCAGTCAGTCAGTCAGTCAGTCCAGTCCAGTCTCAGTCAGTCAGTCAGTCAGTCTCGGTCAGTCAGTCAGTCAGTCATTCAGTCAGTCAGTCAGTCAGGCAGTCAGTCAGTCGGTCAGCCTTATTCAGTCAGTCTGTCAGTCAGTCAGTCAGTCAGCCTTATTCAGTCAGTCTGTCAGTCATCCTTATTCAGTCAGTCTGTCAGTCAGTCAGTCGGTCAGTCCTGTCCAGTCAGTTAGTCAGTCAAGCAGTCAGTCAGGTAGTCAAGCAGTCAGTCAGTCAGTGTCAGTCAGTCATTTAGTCATTCAGTCAGTCAGTGAAATAACCAGTCAGAGAGTCAAGCAGTCAGTCAGTCAGTCTCAGTCAGTCAGTTAGTCAGTCAGTCAGTCAGTCAGTCAGTCCAGTCTCAGTCAGTCAGGCAGTTAGTCAGTCAGTCTCGGTCAGTCAGTGAGTCAGTCAGTCAGTATCAGTCAGTCAGTGAGTCAGTCTGTCAGTCAGGCAGTATCAGTCAGGCAGTAAGACTCCGCTCGACAGAACTCCGATAGCCTAATGGCTAGACCGCTGGTCTTCCAAGCGAGTGGCCTGGGTTCGAGTCCCAGCCGGAGCGAATATCTTCAATGTATATATTTCTTTTCTAATTTGAAAATTCTTTTTTTTCAATTTCTTTCCTTTGCAATTATTGATTATTTATGTAGGGAAGAAAATTCTGAGTCAGTTTAATTTTTCGACACGAAGATTTCAAAGTGTTTAAATAAACAATTACCAAGGTGCATTTTTTGTTTTTATTATATTTAAAACTCCCACCGACAGAGCTCCCATAGACTAATGGCTAGAGTGTTAGGCTTCCAAGCGAGTGGCCCTGGGTTCGAGTCCCAGCCTGAACGAAAATCTTCAATGTATACTTTTAGTTTCTAATTTGAAATTTCTTCTTCTTTTTTTTTTAATTTTTCTCTTTTGCGAATATTGATTATTTATGTAGGGAGAAAAATTCTGAGTCAGTTTAATTATTCGACCTGTAAATTTCAAAGTGTTTGAATCAATAATTACCAAGGTGCATTTTTTGTTTTTATTATATTTAAGACTTCCATCGACAGAGCTCCGATAGCCTAATGGCTAGACCGTCGGGTTCCAAGCGCGCGGTACTGGGTTCGAGTCCCGGCCGGAACGAAAATCTTCCATGTATATATTTCCCTTCTAATTTGAAGATTCTTTTTTTTTTCAATTTCTTTCTTTTGCAAATATGGATTATTTATGTACGGAAGAAAATTCTGAGTCAGTTTAATCATTCGACCTTTAGATTTCAAAGATTTTAGATCAATAATTACTAAGGTGCATTTTTTGTTTTTATTATAATTAAGACACCGATCAACAGAGATCCGATAGTATATTGGCGAGAGCGTTGGGCTTCCATGAGTGTCGCCCTTGGTTCAAATCCCAGCCGGAAAGGAAATCTTAAATGCAAATATTTTTTTCTAATTTTATAATTCTTTTTTTTTTATTTTTCCCTTTTGCGAAGTCAGTCAGTCAGTCTGACAGTCAATCAGTCAAGCACTCAGTCATTCAGTCTCAGTCAGTCAGTCCAGTCAGTCAGTCACTCAGTCAGTCAGTTAGTCCTTCAGCCAGTCAGTCAAGCAGTCAGTCATTTAGTCTCAGTCAGTCAGTCATTCAGTCAGTCAGTCAGTCAGGCAGTCAGTCAGTCAGTCAGTCGGTCAGTCCTGTGCAGTCAGTTAGTCACTAAAGCAGTCAGTCAGTCTCAGTCAGTCAGTCAGTCAGTCAGTCCAGTCCAGTCTCAGTCAGTCTGTCAGTCAGTCTCGGTCAGTCAGTCAGTCAGTCATTCAGTCAGTCAGTCAGTCAGGCAGTCAGTCAGTCGGTCAGCCTTATTCAGTCAGTCTGTCAGTCAGTCAGTCAGTCAGCCTTATTCAGTCAGTCTGTCAGTCATCCTTATTCAGTCAGTCTGTCAGTCAGTCAGTCGGTCAGTCCTGTCCAGTCAGTTAGTCAGTCAAGCAGTCAGTCAGGTAGTCAAGCAGTCAGTCAGTCAGTGTCAGTCAGTCAGTCAGTCAGTCAGTCAGTCCAGTCTCAGTCAGTCAGGCAGTTAGTCAGTCAGTCCAGTCTCAGTCAGTCAGGCAGTTAGTCAGTCAGTCACTCAGTCAGTCAGTTAGTCCTTCAGCCAGTCAGTCAAGCAGTCAGTTATTTAGTCTCAGTCAGTCAGTCATTCAGTCAGTCAGTCAGTCAGGCAGTCAGTCAGTCAGTCAGTCGGTCAGTCCTGTGCAGTCAGTTAGTCACTAAAGCAGTCAGTCAGTCAGTCAGTCCAGTCCAGTCTCAGTCAGTCAGTCAGTCAGTCTCGGTCAGTCAGTCAGTCAGTCATTCAGTCAGTCCGTCAGTCAGGCAGTCAGTCAGTCGGTCAGCCTTATTCAGTCAGTCTGTCAGTCAGTCAGTCAGTCAGCCTTATTCAGTCAGTCTGTCAGTCATCCTTATTCAGTCAGTCTGTCAGTCAGTCAGTCGGTCAGTCCTGTCCAGTCAGTTAGTCAGTCAAGCAGTCAGTCAGGTAGTCAAGCAGTCAGTCAGTCAAGCAGTCAGTCAGGTAGTCAAGCAGTCAGTCAGTCAGTGTCAGTCAGTCATTTAGTCATTCAGTCAGTCAGTGAAATAGCCAGTCAGAGAGTCAAGCAGTCAGTCTGTCAGTCTCAGTCAGTCAGTTAGTCAGTCAGTCAGTCAGTCAGTCAGTCAGTCCAGTCTCAGTCAGTCAGGCAGTTAGTCAGTCAGTCTCGGTCAGTCAGTGAGTCAGTCAGTCAGTATCAGTCAGTCAGTGAGTCAGTCTGTCAGTCAGGCAGTAAGACTCCGCTCGACAGAACTCCGATAGCCTAATGGCTAGACCGCTGGTCTTCCAAGCGAGTGGCCTGGGTTCGAGTCCCAGCCGGAGCGAATATCTTCAATGTATATATTTCTTTTCTAATTTGAAAATTCTTTTTTTTTCAATTTCTTTCCTTTGCAATTATTGATTATTTATGTAGGGAAGAAAATTCTGAGTCAGTTTAATTTTTCGACACGAAGATTTCAAAGTGTTTAAATAAACAATTACCAAGGTGCATTTTTTGTTTTTATTATATTTAAAACTCCCATAGACAGAGCTCCCATAGACTAATGGCTAGAGTGTTAGGCTTCCAAGCAAGTGGCCCTGGGTTCGAGTCCCAGCCGGAACGAAAATCTTCAATGTATACTTTTAGTTTCTAATTTGAAATTTCTTCTTCTTTTTTTTTTTAATTTTTCTCTTTTGCGAATATTGATTATTTATGTAGGGAGAAAAATTCTGAGTCAGTTTAATTATTCGACCTGTAAATTTCAAAGTGTTTGAATCAATAATTACCAAGGTGCATTTTTTGTTTATATTATATTTAAGACTTCCATCGACAGAGCTCCGATAGCCTAATGGCTAGACCGTTGGATTCCTAGCGCGTGGTACTGGGTTCGAGTCCCGGCCGGAAAGGAAATCTTAAATGCAAATATTTTTTTCTAATTTTATAATTCTTTTTTTTTATTTTTCCCTTTTGCGAAGTCAGTCAGTCAGTCTGACAGTCAATCAGTCAAGCACTCAGTCATTCAGTCTCAGTCAGTCAGTCCAGTCAGTCAGTCACTCAGTCAGTCAGTTAGTCCTTCAGCCAGTCAGTCAAGCAGTCAGTCATTTAGTCTCAGTCAGTCAGTCAGTCAGTCAGTCAGTCAGTTAGGCAGTCAGTCAGTCAGTCAGTCGGTCAGTCCTGTGCAGTCAGTTAGTCACTAAAGCAGTCAGTCAGTCTCGGTCAGTCAGTCAGTCAGTCATTCAGTCAGTCAGTCAGTCAGGCAGTCAGTCAGTCGGTCAGCCTTATTCAGTCAGTCTGTCAGTCAGTCAGTCAGTCAGCCTTATTCAGTCAGTCTGTCAGTCATCCTTATTCAGTCAGTCTGTCAGTCAGTCAGTCGGTCAGTCCTGTCCAGTCAGTTAGTCAGTCAAGCAGTCAGTCAGGTAGTCAAGCAGTCAGTCAGTCAGTGTCAGTCAGTCATTTAGTCATTCAGTCAGTCAGTGAAATAGCCAGTCAGAGAGTCAAGCAGTCAGTCAGTCAGTCTCAGTCAGTCAGTTAGTCAGTCAGTCAGTCAGTCAGTCAGTCAGTCCAGTCTCAGTCAGTCAGGCAGTTAGTCAGTCAGTCTCGGTCAGTCAGTGAGTCAGTCAGTCAGTATCAGTCAGTCAGTGAGTCAGTCTGTCAGTCAGGCAGTATCAGTCAGGCAGTAAGACTCCGCTCAACAGAACTCCGATAGCCTAATGGCTAGACCGCTGGTCTTCCAAGCGAGTGGCCTGGGTTCGAGTCCCAGCCGGAGCGAATATCTTCAATGTATATATTTCTTTTCTAATTTGAAAATTCTTTTTTTTTTTCAATTTCTTTCCTTTGCAATTATTGATTATTTATGTAGGGAAGAAAATTCTGAGTCAGTTTAATTTTTCGACACGAAGATTTCAAAGTGTTTAAATAAACAATTACCAAGGTGCATTTTTTGTTTTTATTATATTTAAAACTCCCACCGACAGAGCTCCCATAGACTAATGGCTAGAGTGTTAGGCTTCCAAGCGAGTGGCCCTGGGTTTGAGTCCCAGCCTGAACGAAAATCTTCAATGTATACTTTAGTTTCTAATTTGAAATTTCTTCTTCTTTTTTTTTTAATTTTTCTCTTTTGCGAATATTGATTATTTATGTAGGGAGAAAAATTCTGAGTCAGTTTAATTATTCGACCTGTAAATTTCAAAGTGTTTGAATCAATAATTACCAAGGTGCATTTTTTGTTTTTATTATATTTAAGACTTCCATCGACAGAGCTCCGATAGCCTAATGGCTAGACCGTTGGGTTCCAAGCGCGTGGTACTGGGTTCGAGTCCCGGCCGGAACGAAAATCTTCCATGTATATATTTCTTCTCTAATTTGAAGATTCTTTTTTTTTCAATTTCTTTCTTTTGCAAATATGGATTATTTATGTACGGAAGAAAATTCTGAGTCAGTTTAATCATTCGACCTTTAGATTTCAAAGATTTTAGATCAATAATTACTAAGGTGCATTTTTTGTTTTTATTATAATTAAGACACCGATCAACAGAGATCCGATAGTATATTGGCGAGAGCGTTGGGCTTCCATGAGTGTCGCCCTGGGTTCAAATCCCAGCCGGAAAGGAAATCTTAAATGCAAATATTTTTTTCTAATTTTATAATTCTTTTTTTTTATTTTTCCCTTTTGCGAAGTCAGTCAGTCAGTCTGACAGTCAATCAGTCAAGCACTCAGTCATTCAGTCTCAGTCAGTCAGTCCAGTCAGTCAGTCACTCAGTCAGTCAGTTAGTCCTTCAGCCAGTCAGTCAAGCAGTCAGTCATTTAGTCTCAGTCAGTCAGTCAGTCAGTCAGTCAGTCAGTTAGGCAGTCAGTCAGTCATTCAGTCAGTCAGTCAGGCAGGCAGTCAGTCAGTTAGTCGGTCAGTCCTGTGCAGTCAGTTAGTCACTAAAGCAGTCAGTCAGTCTCAGTCAGTCAGTCAGTCAGTCAGTCCAGTCCAGTCTCAGTCAGTCAGTCGGTCAGTCCTGTCCAGTCAGTTAGTCAGTCAAGCAGTCAGTCAGGTAGTCAAGCAGTCAGTCAGTCAGTGTCAGTCAGTCATTTAGTCATTCAGTCAGTCAGTGAAATAGCCAGTCAGAGAGTCAAGCAGTCAGTCAGTCAGTCTCAGTCAGTCAGTTAGTCAGTCAGTCAGTCAGTCAGTCAGTCAGTCCAGTCTCAGTCAGTCAGGCAGTTAGTCAGTCAGTCTCGGTCAGTCAGTGAGTCAGTCAGTCAGTATCAGTCAGTCAGTGAGTCAGTCTGTCAGTCAGGCAGTATCAGTCAGGCAGTAAGACTCCGCTCGACAGAACTCCGATAGCCTAATGGCTAGACCGCTGGTCTTCCAAGCGAGTGGCCTGTGTTCGAGTCCCAGCCTGAGCGAATATCTTTAATGTATATATTTCTTTTCTAATTTGAAAATTCTTTTTTTTTTCAATTTCTTTCCTTTGCATTTATTGATTATTTATGTAGGGAAGAAAATTCTGAGTCAGTTTAATTTTTCGACACGAAGATTTCAAAGTGTTTAAATAAACAATTACCAAGGTGCATTTTTTGTTTTTATTATATTTAAAACTCCCACCGACAGAGCTCCCATAGACTAATGGCTAGAGTGTTAGGCTTCCAAGCGAGTGGCCCTGGGTTCGAGTCCCAGCCTGAACGAAAATCTTCAATGTATACTTTTAGTTTCTAATTTGAAATTTCTTCTTCTTTTTTTTTAATTTTTCTTATTTGCGAATATTGATTATTTATGTAGGGAGAAAAATTCTGAGTCAGTTTAATTATTCGACCTGTAAATTTCAAAGTGTTTGAATCAATAATTACCAAGGTGCATTTTTTGTTTTTATTATATTTAAGACTTCCATCGACAGAGCTCCGATAGCCTAATGGCTAGACCGTTGGGTTCCAAGCGCGTGGTACTGGGTTCGAGTCCCGGTCGGAACGAAAATCTTCCATGTATATATTTCTCTTCTAATTTGAAGATTCTTTTTTTTTTCAATTTCTTTCTTTTGCAAATATGGATTATTTATGTACGGAAGAAAATTCTGAGTCAGTTTAATCATTCGACCTTTAGTTTTCAAAGATTTTAGATCAATAATTACTAAGGTGCATTTTTTGTTTTTATTATAATTAAGACACCGATCAACAGAGATCCGATAGTATATTAGCGAGAGCGTTGGGCTTCCATGAGTGTCGCCCTGGGTTCAAATCCCAGCCGGAAAGGAAATCTTAAATGCAAATATTTTTTTCTAATTTTATAATTCTTTTTTTTTATTTTTCCCTTTTGCGAAGTCAGTCAGTCAGTCTGACAGTCAATCAGTCAAGCACTCAGTCATTCAGTCTCAGTCAGTCAGTCCAGTCAGTCAGTCACTCAGTCAGTCAGTTAGTCCTTCAGCCAGTCAGTCAAGCAGTCAGTCATTTAGTCTCAGTCAGTCAGTCATTCAGTCAGTCAGTCAGTCAGTCAGTCGGTCAGTCCTGTGCAGTCAGTTAGTCACTAAAGCAGTCAAACAGTCTCAGTCAGTCAGTCAGTAAAGTCCAGTCTCAGTCAGTCAGTCAGTCAGTCCAGTCCAGTCTCAGTCAGTCAGTCAGTCTCGGTCAGTCAGTCAGTCAGTCATTCAGTCAGTCAGTCAGTCAGGCAGTCAGTCAGTCGGTCATCCTTATTCAGTCAGTCTGTCAGTCAGCGACTGACTGACTCAGTCCTGTCCAGTCCTGTCAGTCCTGTCCAGTCAGTTAGTCAGTCAAGCAGTCAGTCAGGTAGTCAAGCAGTCAGTCAGTCAGTGTCAGTCAGTCATTTAGTCATTCAGTCAGTCAGTGAAATAGCCAGTCAGAGAGTCAAGCAGTCAGTCAGTCAGTCTCAGTCAGTCAGTTAGTCAGTCAGTCAGTCAGTCAGTCAGTCAGTCAGTCCAGTCTCAGTCAGTCAGGCAGTTAGTCAGTCAGTCTCGGTCAGTCAGTGAGTCAGTCAGTCAGTATCAGTCAGTCAGTGAGTCAGTCTGTCAGTCAGTCAGTCCAGTCCAGTCTCAGTCAGTCAGTCAGTCAGTCTCGGTCAGTCAGTCAGTCAGTCATTCAGTCAGTCAGTCAGTCAGGCAGTCAGTCGGTCAGCCTTATTCAGTCAGTCTGTCAGTCAGACAGTCAGTCAGCCTTATTCAGTCAGTCTGTCAGTCATCCTTATTCAGTCAGTCTGTCAGTCAGTCAGTCAGTCAGCCTTATTCAGTCAGTCTGTCAGTCATCCTTATTCAGTCAGTCTGTCAGTCATTCAGTCAGTCAGCCTTATTCAGTCAGTCTGTCAGTCATCCTTATTCAGTCAGTCTGTCAGTCATTCAGTCGGTCAGTCCTGTCCAGTCAGTTAGTCAGTCAAGCAGTCAGTCAGGTAGTCAAGCAGTCAGTCAGTCAGTGTCAGTCAGTCATTTAGTCATTCAGTCAGTCAGTGAAATAGCCAGTCAGAGAGTCAAGCAGTCAGTCAGTCAGTCTCAGTCAGTCAGTTAGTCAGTCAGTCAGTCAGTCAGTCAGTCAGTCCAGTCTCAGTCAGTCAGGCAGTTAGTCAGTCAGTCTCGGTCAGTCAGTGAGTCAGTCAGTCAGTATCAGTCAGTCAGTGAGTCAGTCTGTCAGTCAGGCAGTATCAGTCAGGCAGTAAGACTCCGCTCGACAGAACTCCGATAGCCTAATGGCTAGACCGCTGGTCTTCCAAGCGAGTGGCCTGGGTTCGAGTCCCAGCCTGAGCGAATATCTTCAATGTATATATTTCTTTTCTAATTTGAAAATTCTTTTTTTTTTCAATTTCTTTCCTTTGCAATTATTGATTATTTATGTAGGGAAGAAAATTCTGAGTCAGTTTAATTTTTCGACACGAAGATTTCAAAGTGTTTAAATAAACAATTACCAAGGTGCATTTTTTGTTTTTATTATATTTAAAACTCCCACCGACAGAGCTCCCATAGACTAATGGCTAGAGTGTTAGGCTTCCAAGCGAGTGGCCCTGGGTTCGAGTCCCAGCCTGAACGAAAATCTTCAATGTATACTTTTAGTTTCTAATTTGAAATTTCTTCTTCTTTTTTTTTTAATTTTTCTTATTTGCGAATATTGATTATTTATGTAGGGAGAAAAATTCTGAGTCAGTTTAATTATTCGACCTGTAAATTTCAAAGTGTTTGAATCAATAATTACCAAGGTGCATTTTTTGTTTTTATTATATTTAAGACTTCCATCGACAGAGCTCCGATAGCCTAATGGCTAGACCGTTGGGTTCCTAGCGCGTGGTACTGGGTTCGAGTCCCGGCCGGAAAGGAAATCTTAAATGCAAATATTTTTTTCTAATTTTATAATTCTTTTTTTTATTTTTCCCTTTTGCGAAGTCAGTCAGTCAGTCTGACAGTCAATCAGTCAAGCACTCAGTCATTCAGTCTCAGTCAGTCAGTCCAGTCAGTCAGTCACTCAGTCAGTCAGTTAGTCCTTCAGCCAGTCAGTCAAGCAGTCAGTCATTTAGTCTCAGTCAGTCAGTCATTCAGTCAGGCAGTCAGTCGGTCAGTCCTGTGCAGTCAGTTAGTCACTAAAGCAGTCAGTCAGTCTCAGTCAGTCAGTCAGTCAGTCAGTCCAGTCCAGTCTCAGTCAGTCAGTCAGTCAGTCTCGGTCAGTCAGTCAGTCAGTCATTCAGTCAGTCAGTCAGGCAGTCAGTCAGTCGGTCAGCCTTATTCAGTCAGTCTGTCAGTCAGTCAGTCAGTCAGCCTTATTCAGTCAGTCTGTCAGTCATCCTTATTCAGTCAGTCTGTCAGTCAGTCAGTCAGCCTTATTCAGTCAGTCTGTCAGTCATCCTTATTCAGTCAGTCTGTCAGTCAGTCAGTCGGTCAGTCCTGTCCAGTCAGTTAGTCAGTCAAGCAGTCAGTCAGGTAGTCAAGCAGTCAGTCAGTCAGTGTCAGTCAGTCATTTAGTCATTCAGTCAGTCAGTGAAATAGCCAGTCAGAGAGTCAAGCAGTCAGTCAGTCAGTCTCAGTCAGTCAGTTAGTCAGTCAGTCAGTCAGTCAGTCAGTCAGTCCAGTCTCAGTCAGTCAGGCAGTTAGTCAGTCAGTCTCGGTCAGTCAGTGAGTCAGTCAGTCAGTATCAGTCAGTCAGTGAGTCAGTCTGTCAGTCAGGCAGTATCAGTCAGGCAGTAAGACTCCGCTCGACAGAACTCCGATAGCCTAATGGCTAGACCGCTGGTCTTCCAAGCGAGTGGCCTGGGTTCGAGTCCCAGCCGGAGAGAATATCTTCAATGTATATATTTCTTTTCTAATTTGAAAATTCTTTTTTTTTCAATTTCTTTCCTTTGCAATTATTGATTATTTATGTAGGGAAGAAAATTCTGAGTCAGTTTAATTTTTCGACACGAAGATTTCAAAGAGTTTAAATAAACAATTACCAAGGTGCATTTTTTGTTTTTATTATATTTAAAACTCCCACAGACAGAGCTCCCATAGACTAATGGCTAGAGTGTTAGGCTTCCAAGCGAGTGGCCCTGGGTTCGAGTCCCAGCCTGAACGAAAATCTTCAATGTATACTTTTAGTTTCTAATTTGAAATTTCTTCTTCTTTTTTTTTTAATTTTTCTCTTTTGCGAATATTGATTATTTATGTAGGGAGAAAAATTCTGAGTCAGTTTAATTATTCGACCTGTAAATTTCAAAGTGTTTGAATCAATAATTACCAAGGTGCATTTTTTGTTTTTACTATATTTAAGACTTCCATCGACAGAGCTCCGATAGCCTAATGGCTAGACCGTTGGGTTCCTAGCGCGTGGTACTGGGTTCGAGTCCCGGCCGGAAAGGAAATCTTAAATGCAAATATTTTTTTCTAATTTTATAATTCTTTTTTTTTATTTTTCCCTTTTGCGAAGTCAGTCAATCAGTCTGACAGTCAATCAGTCAAGCACTCAGTCATTCAGTCTCAGTCAGTCAGTCCAGTCAGTCAGTCACTCAGTCAGTCAGTTAGTCCTTCAGCCAGTCAGTCAAGCAGTCAGTCATTTAGTCTCAGTCAGTCAGTCAGTCAGGCAGTCAGTCAGTCAGTCAGTCGGTCAGTCCTGTGCAGTCAGTTAGTCACTAAAGCAGTCAGTCAGTCTCAGTCAGTGAGTCAGTCAGTCAGTCCAGTCCAGTCTCAGTCAGTCAGTCAGTCAGTCTCGGTCAGTCAGTCAGTCAGTCAGTCAGTCAGGCAGTCAGTCAGTCGGTCAGCCTTATTCAGTCAGTCTGTCAGTCAGTCAGTCAGTCAGCCTTATTCAGTCAGTCTGTCAGTCATCCTTATTCAGTCAGTCTGTCAGTCAGTCAGTCGGTCAGTCCTGTCCAGTCAGTTAGTCAGTCAAGCAGTCAGTCAGGTAGTCAAGCAGTCAGTCAGTCAGTGTCAGTCAGTCATTTAGTCATTCAGTCAGTCAGTGAAATAGCCAGTCAGAGAGTCAAGCAGTCAGTCAGTCAGTCTCAGTCAGTCAGTTAGTCAGTCAGTCAGTCAGTCAGTCAGTCAGTCCAGTCTCAGTCAGTCAGGCAGTTAGTCAGTCAGTCTCGGTCAGTCAGTGAGTCAGTCAGTCAGTATCAGTCAGTCAGTGAGTCAGTCTGTCAGTCAGGCAGTATCAGTCAGGCAGTAAGACTCCGCTCGACAGAACTCCGATAGCCTAATGGCTAGACCGCTGGTCTTCCAAGCGAGTGGCCTGGGTTCGAGTCCCAGCCGGAGCGAATATCTTCAATGTATATATTTCTTTTCTAATTTGAAAATTCTTTTTTTTTTCAATTTCTTTCCTTTGCAATTATTGATTATTTATGTAGGGAAGAAAATTCTGAGTCAGTTTAATTTTTCGACACGAAGATTTCAAAGTGTTTAAATAAACAATTACCAAGGTGCATTTTTTGTTTTTATTATATTTAAAACTCCCACCGACAGAGCTCTCATAGACTAATGGCTAGAGTGTTAGGCTTCCAAGCGAGTGGCCCTGGGTTCGAGTCCCAGCCTGAACGAAAATCTTCAATGTATACTTTTAGTTTCTAATTTGAAATTTCTTCTTCTTTTTTTTTTTAATTTTTCTCTTTTGCGAATATTGATTATTTATGTAGGGAGAAAAATTCTGAGTCAGTTTAATTATTCGACCTGTAAATTTCAAAGTGTTTGAATCAATAATTACCAAGGTGCATTTTTTGTTTTTATTATATTTAAGACTTCCATCGACAGAGCTCCGATAGCCTAATGGCTAGACCGTTGGGTTCCTAGCGCGTGGTACTGGGTTCGAGTCCCGGCCGGAAAGAAAATCTTCAATGCAAATATTTTTTTCTAATTTTATAATTCTTTTTTTTTTATTTTTCCCTTTTGCGAAGTCAGTCAGTCAGTCTGACAGTCAATCAGTCAAGCACTCAGTCATTCAGTCTCAGTCAGTCAGTCCAGTCAGTCAGTCACTCAGTCAGTCAGTTAGTCCTTCAGCCAGTCAGTCAAGCAGTCAGTCATTTAGTCTCAGTCAGTCAGTCATTCAGTCAGTCAGTCAGTCAGGCAGTCAGTCAGTCAGTCGGTCAGTCCTGTGCAGTCAGTTAGTCACTAAAGCAGTCAGTCAGTCTCAGTCAGTCAGTCAGTCAGTCAGTCCAGTCCAGTCTCAGTCAGTCAGTCAGTCAGTCTCGGTCAGTCAGTCAGTCAGTCATTCAGTCAGTCAGTCAGTCAGGCAGTCAGTCAGTCGGTCAGCCTTATTCAGTCAGTCTGTCAGTCAGTCAGTCAGTCCGCCTTATTCAGTCAGTCTGTCAGTCATCCTTATTCAGTCAGTCTGTCAGTCAGTCAGTCAGTCAGCCTTATTCAGTCAGTCTGTCAGTCAGTCAGTCAGTCAGCCTTATTCAGTCAGTCTGTCAGTCATCCTTATTCAGTCAGTCTGTCAGTCAGTCAGTCGGTCAGTCCTGTCCAGTCAGTTAGTCAGTCAAGCAGTCAGTCAGGTAGTCAAGCAGTCAGTCAGTCAGTGTCAGTCAGTCATTTAGTCATTCAGTCAGTCAGTGAAATAGCCAGTCAGAGAGTCAAGCAGTCAGTCAGTCAGTCTCAGTCAGTCAGTTAGTCAGTCAGTCAGTCAGTCAGTCAGTCAGTCCAGTCTCAGTCAGTCAGGCAGTTAGTCAGTCAGTCTCGGTCAGTCAGTGAGTCAGTCAGTCAGTATCAGTCAGTCAGTGAGTCAGTCTGTCAGTCAGGCAGTATCAGTCAGGCAGTAAGACTCCGCTCGACAGAACTCCGATAGCCTAATGGCTAGACCGCTGGTCTTCCAAGCGAGTGGCCTGGGTTCGAGTCCCAGCCGGAGCGAATATCTTCAATGTATATATTTCTTTTCTAATTTGAAAATTCTTTTTTTTTTCAATTTCTTTCCTTTGCAATTATTGATTATTTATGTAGGGAAGAAAATTCTGAGCCAGTTTAATTTTTCGACACGAAGATTTCAAAGTGTTTAAATAAACAATTACCAAGGTGCATTTTTTGTTTTTATTATATTTAAAACTCCCACCGACAGAGCTCCCATAGACTAATGGCTAGAGTGTTAGGCTTCCAAGCGAGTGGCCCTGGGTTCGAGTCCCAGCCTGAACGAAAATCTTCAATGTGTACTTTTAGTTTCTAATTTGAAATTTCTTCTTCTTTTTTTTTAATTTTTCTCTTTTGCGAATATTGATTATTTATGTAGGGAGAAAAATTCTGAGTCAGTTTAATTATTCGACCTGTAAATTTCAAAGTGTTTGAATCAATAATTACCAAGGTGCATTTTTTGTTTTTATTATATTTGAGACTTCCATCGACAGAGCTCCGATAACCTAATGGCTAGACCGTTGGGTTCCAAGCGCGTGGTACTGGGTTCGAGTCCCGGCCGGAACGAAAATCTTCCATGTATATATTTCTCTTCTAATTTGAAGATTCTTTTTTTTTTTCAATTTCTTTCTTTTGCAAATATGGATTATTTATGTACGGAAGAAAATTCTGAGTCAGTTTAATCATTCGACCTTTAGATTTCAAAGATTTTAGATCAATAATTACTAAGGTGCATTTTTTGTTTTTATTATAATTAAGACACCGATCAACAGAGATCCGATAGTATATTGGCGAGAGCGTTGGGCTTCCATGAGTGTCGCCCTGGGTTCAAATCCCAGCCGGAAAGGAAATCTTAAATGCAAATATTTTTTTCTAATTTTATAATTCTTTTTTTTTTATTTTTCCCTTTTGCGAAGTCAGTCAGTCAGTCTGACAGTCAATCAGTCAAGCACTCAGTCATTCAGTCTCAGTCAGTCAGTCCAGTCAGTCAGTCACTCAGTCAGTCAGTTAGTCCTTCAGCCACTCAGTCAAGCAGTCAGTCATTTAGTCTCAGTCAGTCAGTCATTCAGTCAGTCAGTCAGTCAGGCAGTCAGTCAGTCAGTCAGTCGGTCAGTCCTGTGCAGTCAGTTAGTCACTAAAGCAGTCAGTCAGTCTCAGTCAGTCAGTAAGTCAGTCAGTCCAGTCCAGTCTCAGTCAGTCAGTCAGTCAGTCTCGGTCAGTCAGTCAGTCAGTCATTCAGTCAGTCAGTCAGTCAGGCAGTCAGTCAGTCGGTCAGCCTTATTCAGTCAGTCTGTCAGTCAGTCAGTCAGTCAGCCTTATTCAGTCATTCTGTCAGTCATCCTTATTCAGTCAGTCTGTCAGTCAGTCAGTCGGTCAGTCCTGTCCAGTCAGTTAGTCAGTCAAGCAGTCAGTCAGGTAGTCAAGCAGTCAGTCAGTCAGTGTCAGTCAGTCATTTAGTCATTCAGTCAGTCAGTGAAATAGCCAGTCAGAGAGTCAAGCAGTCAGTCAGTCAGTCTCAGTCAGTCAGTCAGTCAGTCAGTCAGTCAGTCAGTCCAGTCTCAGTCAGTCAGGCAGTTAGTCAGTCAGTCTCGGTCAGTCAGTGAGTCAGTCAGTCAGTATAAGTGAGTCAGTCTGTCAGTCAGGCAGTATCAGTCAGGCAGTAAGACTCCGCTCGACAGAACTCCGATAGCCTAATGGCTAGACCGCTGGTCTTCCAAGCGAGTGGCCTGGGTTCGAGTCCCAGCCGGAGCGAATATCTTCAATGTATATATTTCTTTTCTAATTTGAAAATTCTTTTTTTTTTCAATTTCTTTCCTTTGCAATTATTGAATGTTTATGTAGGGAAGAAAATTCTGAGTCAGTTTAATTTTTCGACACGAAGATTTCAAAGTGTTTAAATAAACAATTACCAAGGTGCATTTTTTGTTTTTATTATATTTATAACTCCCACCGACAGAGCTCCCATAGACTAATGGCTAGAGTGTTAGGCTTCCAAGCGAGTGGCCCTGGGTTCGAGTCCCAGCCTGAACGAAAATCTTCAATGTATACTTTTAGTTTCTAATTTGAAATTTCTTCTTTTTTTTTTAATTTTTCTCTTTTGCGAATATTGATTATTTATGTAGGGAGAAAAATTCTGAGTCAGTTTAATTATTCGACCTGTAAATTTCAAAGTGTTTGAATCAATAATTACCAAGGTGCATTTTTTGTTTTTATTATATTTAAGACGTCTATCGACAGAGCTCCGATAGCCTAATAGCTAGACCGTTGGGTTCCTAGCGCGTGGTACTGGGTTCGAGTCCCGGCCGGAAAGGAAATCTTAAATGCAAATATTTTTTTCTAATTTTATAATTCTTTTTTTTTTTATTTTTCCCTTTTGCGAAGTCAGTCAGTCAGTCTGACAGTCAATCAGTCAAGCACTCAGTCATTCAGTCTCAGTCAGTCAGTCCAGTCAGTCAGTCACTCAGTCAGTCAGTTAGTCCTTCAGCCAGTCAGTCATTTAGTCTCAGTCAGTCAGTCATTCAGTCAGTCAGTCAGTCAGGCAGTCAGTCAGTCAGTCAGTTGGTCAGTCCTGTGCAGTCAGTTAGTCACTAAAGCAGTCAGTCAGTCTCAGTCAGTCAGTCAGTCAGTCAGTCCAGTCCAGTCTCATTCAGTCAGTCAGTCAGTCTCGGTCAGTCAGTCAGTCAGTCATTCAGTCAGTCAGTGAGTCAGGCAGGCAGTCAGTCGGTCAGCCTTATTCAGTCAGTCTGTCAGTCAGTCAGTCAGTCAGCCTTATTCAGTCAGTCTGTCAGTCATCCTTATTCAGTCAGTCTGTCAGTCAGTCAGTCGGTCAGTCCTGTCCAGTCAGTTAGTCAGTCAAGCAGTCAGTCAGGTAGTCAAGCAGTCAGTCAGTCAGTGTCAGTCAGTCATTTAGTCATTCAGTCAGTCAGTGAAATAGCCAGTCAGAGAGTCAAGCAGTCAGTCAGTCAGTCTCAGTCAGTCAGTTAGTCAGTCAGTCAGTCAGTCAGTCAGTCAGTCCAGTCTCAGTCAGTCAGGCAGTTAGTCAGTCAGTCTCGGTCAGTCAGTGAGTCAGTCAGTCAGTATCAGTCAGTCAGTGAGTCAGTCTGTCAGTCAGGCAGTATCAGTCAGGCAGTAAGACTCCGCTCGACAGAACTCCGATAGCCTAATGGCTAGACCGCTGGTCTTCCAAGCTAGTGGCCTGGGTTCGAGTCCCAGCCGGAGCGAATATCTTCAATGTATATATTTCTTTTCTAATTTGAAAATTCTTTTTTTTTCAATTTCTTTCCTTTGCAATTATTGATTATTTATGTAGGGAAGAAAATTCTGAGTCAGTTTAATTTTTCGACACGAAGATTTCAAAGTGTTTAAATAAACAATTACCAAGGTGCATTTTTTGTTTTTATTATATTTAAAACTCCCACCGACAGAGCTCCCATAGACTAATGGCTAGAGTGTTAGACTTCCAAGCGAGTGGCCCTGGGTTCGAGTCCCAGCCTGAACGAAAATCTTCAATGTATACTTTTAGTTTCTAATTTGAAATTTCTTCTTCTTTTTTTTTTAATTTTTCTCTTTTGCGAATATTGATTATTTATGTAGGGAGAAAAATTCTGAGTCAGTTTAATTATTCGACCTGTAAATTTCAAAGTGTTTGAATCAATAATTACCAAGGTGCATTTTTTGTTTTTATTATATTTAAGACTTCCATCGACAGAGCTCCGATAGCCTAATGGCTAGACCGTTGGGTTCCAAGCGCGTGGTACTGGGTTCGAGTCCCGGCCGGAACGAAAATCTTCCATGTATATATTTCTCTTCTAATTTGAAGTTTCTTTTTTTTTTCAATTTCTTTCTTTTGCAAATATGGATTATTTATGTACGGAAGAAAATTCTGAGTCAGTTTAATCATTCGACCTTTAGATTTCAAAGATTTTAGATCAATAATTACTAAGGTGCATTTTTTGTTTTTATTATAATTAAGACACCGATCAACAGAGATCCGATAGTATATTGGCGAGAGCGTTGGGCTTCCATGAGTGTCGCCCTGGGTTCAAATCCCAGCCGGAAAGGAAATCTTAAATGCAAATATTTTTTTCTAATTTTATAATTCTTTTTTTTTATTTTTCCCTTTTGCGAAGTCAGTCAGTCAGTCTGACAGTCAATTAGTCAAGCACTCAGTCATTCAGTCTCAGTCAGTCAGTCCAGTCAGTCAGTCACTCAGTCAGTCAGTTAGTCCTTCAGCCAGTTAGTCAAGCAGTCAGTCATTTAGTCTCAGTCAGTCAGTCATTCAGTCAGTCAGTCAGTCAGGCAGTCAGTCAGTCAGTCAGTCGGTCAGTCCTGTGCAGTCAGTTAGTCACTAAAGCAGTCAGTCAGTCTCAGTCAGGCAGTCAGTCAGTCAGTCCAGTCCAGTCTCAGTCAGTCAGTTAGTCAGTCATTCAGTCAGTCAATCAGTCAGGCAGTCAGTCAGTCGGTCAGCCTTATTCAGTCAGTCTGTCAGTCAGTCAGTCAGTCAGTCAGCCTTATTCAGTCAGTCTGTCAGTCATCCTTATTCAGTCAGTCTGTCAGTCAGTCAGTCGGTCAGTCCTGTCCAGTCAGTTAGTCAGTCAAGCAGTCAGTCAGGTAGTCAAGCAGTCAGTCAGTCAGTGTCAGTCAGTCATTTAGTCATTCAATCAGTCAGTGAAATAGCCAGTCAGAGAGTCAAGCAGTCAGTCAGTCAGTCTCAGTCAGTCAGTTAGTCAGTCAGTCAGTCAGTCAGTCCAGTCTCAGTCAGTCAGGCAGTTAGTCAGACAGTCTCGGTCAGTCAGTGAGTCAGTCAGTCAGTATCAGTCAGTCAGTGAGTCAGTCTGTCAGTCAGGCAGTATCAGTCAGGCAGTAAGACTCCGCTCGACAGAACTCCGATAGCCTAATGGCTAGACCGCTGGTCTTCCAAGCGAGTGGCCTGGGTTCGAGTCCCAGCTGGAGCGAATATCTTCAATGTATATATTTCTTTTCTAATTTGAAAATTCTTTTTTTTTTTTCAATTTCTTTCTTTTGCAAATATGGATTATTTATGTACGGAAGAAAATTCTGAGTCAGTTTAATCATTCGACCTTTGGATTTCAAAGATTTTAGATCAATAATTACTAAGGTGCATTTTTTGTTTTTATTATAATTAAGACACCGATCAACAGAGATCCGATAGTATATTGGCGAGAGCGTTGGGCTTCCATGAGTGTCGCCCTGGGTTCAAATCCCAGCCGGAAAGGAAATCTTAAATGCAAATATTTTTTTCTAATTTTATAATTCTTTTTTTTTTTATTTTTCCCTTTTGCGAAGTCAGTAAGTCAGTCTGACAGTCAATCAGTCAAGCACTCAGTCATTCAGTCTCAGTCAGTCAGTTAGTCCTTCAGCCAGTCAGTCAAGCAGTCAGTCATTTAGTCTCAGTCAGTCAGTCATTCAGTCAGTCAGTCAGTCAGGCAGTCAGTCAGTCAGTCAGTCGGTCAGTCCTGTGCAGTCAGTTAGTCACTAAAGCAGTCAGTCAGTCTCAGTCAGTCAGTCAGTCAGTCAGTCCAGTCCAGTCTCAGTCAGTCAGTCAGTCAGACTCGGTCAGTCAGTCAGTCAGTCAGCCTTATTCAGTCAGTCTGTCAGTCAGTCAGTCAGTCAGCCTTATTCAGTCAGTCTGTCAGTCAGTCAGTCGGTCAGTCCTGTCCAGTCAGTCAAGCAGTCAGTCAGGTAGTCAAGCAGTCAGTCAGTCAGTGTCAGTCAGTCATTTAGTCATTCAGTCAGTCAGTGAAATAGCCAGTCAGAGAGTCAAGCAGTCAGTCAGTCAGTCTCAGTCAGTCAGTTAGTCAGTCAGTCAGTCAGTCAGTCAGTCAGTCCAGTCTCAGTCAGTCAGGCAGTTAGTCAGTCAGTCTCGGTCAGTCAGTGAGTCAGTCAGTCAGTATCAGTCAGTCAGTGAGTCAGTCTGTCAGTCAGGCAGTATCAGTCAGGCAGTAAGACTCCGCTCGACAGAACTCCGATAGCCTAATGGCTAGACCGCTGGTCTTCCAAGCGAGTGGCCTGGGTTCGAGTCCCAGCCGGAGCGAATATCTTCAATGTATATATTTCTTTTCTAATTTGAAAATTCTTTTTTTTTTCAATTTCTTTCCTTTGCAATTATTGATTATTTATGTAGGGAAGAAAATTCTGAGTCAGTTTAATTTTTCGACACAAAGATTTCAAAGTGTTTAAGTAAACAATTACAAAGGTGCATTTTTTGTTTTTATTATATTTAAAACTCCCACCGACAGAGCTCCCATAGACTAATGGCTAGAGTGTTAGGCTTCCAAGCGAGTGGCCCTGGGTTCGAGTCCCAGCCTGAACGAAAATCTTCAATGTATACTTTTAGTTTCTAATTTGAAATTTCTTCTTCTTTTTTTTAAAATTTTTCTCTTTTGCGAATATTGATTATTTATGTAGGGAGAAAAATTCTGAGTCAGTTTAATTATTCGACCTGCAAATTTCAAAGTGTTTGAATCAATAATTACCAAGGTGCATTTTTTTTTATTATATTTAAGACTTCCATCGACAGAGCTCCGATAGCCTAATGGCTAGACCGTTGGGTTCCAAGCGCGTGGTACTGGGTTCGAGTCCCGGCCGGAACGAAAAGCTTCCATGTATATATTTCTCTTCTAATTTGAAGATTCTTTTTTTTTTCAATTTCTTTCTTTTGCAAATATGGATTATTTATGTACGGAAGAAAATTCTGAGTCAGTTTAATCATTCGACCTTTAGATTTCAAAGATTTTAGATCAATAATTACTAAGGTGCATTTTTTGTTTTTATTATAATTAAGACACCGATCAACAGAGATCCGATAGTATATTGGCGAGAGCGTTGGGCTTCCATGAGTGTCGCCCTGGGTTCAAATCCCAGCCGGAAAGGAAATCTTAAATGCAAATATTTTTTTCTAATTTTATAATTCTTTTTTTTTTTTATTTTTCCCTTTTGCGAAGTCAGTCAGTCAGTCTGACAGTCAATCAGTCAAGCACTCAGTCATTCAGTCTCAGTCAGTCAGTCCAGTCAGTCAGTCACTCAGTCAGTCAGTTAGTCCTTCAGCCAGTCAGTCAAGCAGTCAGTCATTTAGTCTCAGTCAGTCAGTCATTCAGTCAGTCAGTCAGTCAGGCAGTCAGTCAGTCAGTCAGTCGGTCAGTCCTGTGCAGTCAGTTAGTCACTAAAGCAGTCAGTCAGTCTCAGTCAGTCAGTCAGTCAGTCAGTCCAGTCCAGTCTCAGTCAGTCAGTCAGATAGTCTCGGTCAGTCAGTCAGTCAGTCATTCAGTCAGTCAGTCAGTCAGGCAGTCAGTCAGTCGGTCAGCCTTATTCAGTCAGTCTGTCAGTCAGTCAGTCAGTCAGCCTTATTCAGTCAGTCTGTCAGTCATCCTTATTCAGTCAGTCTGTCAGTCAGTCAGTCGGTCAGTCCTGTCCAGTCAGTTAGTCAGTCAAGCAGTCAGTCAGGTAGTCAAGCAGTCAGTAAGTCAGTGTCAGTCAGTCATTTAGTCATTCAGTCAGTCAGTGAAATAGCCAGTCAGAGAGTCAAGCAGTCAGTCAGTCAGTCTCAGTCAGTCAGTCAGTCAGTCAGTCAGTCCAGTCTCAGTCAGTCAGGCAGTTAGTCAGTCAGTCTCGGTCAGTCAGTGAGTCAGTCAGTCAGTATCAGTCAGTCAGTGAGTCAGTCTGTCAGTCAGGCAGTATCAGTCAGGCAGTAAGACTCCGCTCGACAGAACTCCGATAGCCTAATGGCTAGACCGCTGGTCTTCCAAGCGAGTGGCCTGGGTTCGAGTCCCAGCCGGAGCGAATATCTTCAATGTATATATTTCTTTTCTAATTTGAAAATTCTTTTTTTTTTTCAATTTCTTTCCTTTGCAATTATTGATTATTTATGTAGGGAAGAGAATTCTGAGTCAGTTTAATTTTTCGACACGAAGATTTCAAAGTGTTTAAGTAAACAATTACAAAGGTGCATTTTTTGTTTTTATTATATTTAAAACTCCCACCGACAGAGCTCCCATAGACTAATGGCTAGAGTGTTAGGCTTCCAAGCGAGTGGCCCTGGGTTCGAGTCCCAGCCTGAACGAAAATCTTCAATGTATACTTTTAGTTTTTAATTTGAAATTTCTTCTTCTTTTTTTTTAAATTTTTCTCTTTTGCGAATATTGATTATTTATGTAGGGAGAAAAATTCTGAGTCAGTTTAATTATTCGACCTGTAAATTTCAAAGTGTTTGAATCAATAATTACCAAGGTGCATTTTTTGTTTTTATTATATTTAAGACTTCCATCGACAGAGCTCCGATAGCCTAATGGCTAGACCGTTGGGTTCCAAGCGCGTGGTACTGGGTTCGAGTCCCGGCCGGAACGAAAATCTTCCATGTATATATTTCTCTTCTAATTTGAAGATTCTTTTTTTTTTTCAATTTCTTTCTTTTGCAAATATGGATTATTTATGTACGGAAGAAAATTCTGAGTCAGTTTAATCATTCGACCTTTAGATTTCAAAGATTTTAGATCAATAATTACTAAGGTGCATTTTTTGTTTTTATTATAATTAAGACACCGATCAACAGAGATCCGATAGTATATTGGCGAGAGCGTCGGGCTTCCATGAGTGTCGCCCTGGGTTCAAATCCCAGCCGGAAAGGAAATCTTAAATGCAAATATTTTTTTCTAATTTTATAATTCTTTTTTTTTTATTTTTCCCTTTTGCGAAGTCAGTCAGTCAGTCTGACAGTCAATCAGTCAAGCACTCAGTCATTCAGTCTCAGTCAGTCAGTCCAGTCAGTCAGTCACTCAGTCAGTCAGTTAGTCCTTCAGCCAGTCAGTCAAGCAGTCAGTCATTTAGTCTCAGTCAGTCAGTCATTCAGTCAGTCAGTCAGTCAGGCAGTCAGTCAGTCAGTCAGTCGGTCAGTCCTGTGCAGTCAGTTAGTCACTAAAGCAGTCAGTCAGTCTCAGTCAGTCAGTCAGTCAGTCAGTCCAGTCCAGTCTCAGTCAGTCAGTCAGATAGTCTCGGTCAGTCAGTCAGTCAGTCATTCAGTCAGTCAGTCAGTCAGGCAGTCAGTCAGTCGGTCAGCCTTATTCAGTCAGTCTGTCAGTCAGTCAGTCAGTCAGCCTTATTCAGTCAGTCTGTCAGTCATCCTTATTCAGTCAGTCTGTCAGTCAGTCAGTCGGTCAGTCCTGTCCAGTCAGTTAGTCAGTCAAGCAGTCAGTCAGGTAGTCAAGCAGTCAGTAAGTCAGTGTCAGTCAGTCATTTAGTCATTCAGTCAGTCAGTGAAATAGCCAGTCAGAGAGTCAAGCAGTCAGTCAGTCAGTCTCAGTCAGTCAGTCAGTCAGTCAGTCAGTCCAGTCTCAGTCAGTCAGGCAGTTAGTCAGTCAGTCTCGGTCAGTCAGTGAGTCAGTCAGTCAGTATCAGTCAGTCAGTGAGTCAGTCTGTCAGTCAGGCAGTATCAGTCAGGCAGTAAGACTCCGCTCGACAGAACTCCGATAGCCTAATGGCTAGACCGCTGGTCTTCCAAGCGAGTGGCCTGGGTTCGAGTCCCAGCCGGAGCGAATATCTTCAATGTATATATTTCTTTTCTAATTTGAAAATTCTTTTTTTTTTTCAATTTCTTTCCTTTGCAATTATTGATTATTTATGTAGGGAAGAGAATTCTGAGTCAGTTTAATTTTTCGACACGAAGATTTCAAAGTGTTTAAGTAAACAATTACAAAGGTGCATTTTTTGTTTTTATTATATTTAAAACTCCCACCGACAGAGCTCCCATAGACTAATGGCTAGAGTGTTAGGCTTCCAAGCGAGTGGCCCTGGGTTCGAGTCCCAGCCTGAACGAAAATCTTCAATGTATACTTTTAGTTTTTAATTTGAAATTTCTTCTTCTTTTTTTTTTAATTTTTCTCTTTTGCGAATATTGATTATTTATGTAGGGAGAAAAATTCTGAGTCAGTTTAATTATTCGACCTGTAAATTTCAAAGTGTTTGAATCAATAATTACCAAGGTGCATTTTTTGTTTTTATTATATTTAAGACTTCCATCGACAGAGCTCCGATAGCCTAATGGCTAGACCGTTGGGTTCCAAGCGCGTGGTACTGGGTTCGAGTCCCGGCCGGAACGAAAATCTTCCATGTATATATTTCTCTTCTAATTTGAAGATTCTTTTTTTTTTTCAATTTCTTTCTTTTGCAAATATGGATTATTTATGTACGGAAGAAAATTCTGAGTCAGTTTAATCATTCGACCTTTAGATTTCAAAGATTTTAGATCAATAATTACTAAGGTGCATTTTTTGTTTTTATTATAATTAAGACACCGATCAACAGAGATCCGATAGTATATTGGCGAGAGCGTCGGGCTTCCATGAGTGTCGCCCTGGGTTCAAATCCCAGCCGGAAAGGAAATCTTAAATGCAAATATTTTTTTCTAATTTTATAATTCTTTTTTTTTTATTTTTCCCTTTTGCGAAGTCAGTCAGTCAGTCTGACAGTCAATCAGTCAAGCACTCAGTCATTCAGTCTCAGTCAGTCAGTCCAGTCAGTCAGTCACTCAGTCAGTCAGTTAGTCCTTCAGCCAGTCAGTCAAGCAGTCAGTCATTTAGTCTCAGTCAGTCAGTCAGTCAGTCAGGCAGTCAGTCAGTCAGTCAGTCGTTCAGTCCTGTGCAGTCAGTTAGTCACTAAAGCAGTCAGTCAGTCTCAGTCAGTCAGTCAGTCAGTCAGTCCAGTCCAGTCTCAGTCAGTCAGTCAGTCAGTCTCGGTCAGTCAGTCAGTCAGTCATTCAGTCAGTCAGTCAGTCAGGCAGTCAGTCAGTCGGTCAGCCGTATTCAGTCAGTCTGTCAGTCAGTCAGTCAGTCAGCCTTATTCAGTCAGTCTGTCAGTCATCCTTATTCAGTCAGTCTGTCAGTCAGTCATTTGGTCAGTCCTGTCCAGTCAGTTAGTCAGTCAAGCAGTCAGTCAGGTAGTCAAGCAGTCAGTCAGTCAGTGTCAGTCAGTCATTTAGTCATTCAGTCAGTCAGTGAAATAGCCAGTCAGAGAGTCAAGCAGTCAGTCAGTCAGTCTCAGTCGGTCAGTTAGTCAGTCAGTCAGTCAGTCAGTCAGTCTCGGTCAGTCAGTGAGTCAGTCAGTCAGTATCAGTCAGTCAGTGAGTCAGTCTGTCAGTCAGGCAGTATCAGTCAGGCAGTAAGACTCCGCTCGACAGAACTCCGATAGCCTAATGGCTAGACCGCTGGTCTTCCAAGCGAGTGGCCTGGGTTCGAGTCCCAGCCGGAGCGAATATCTTCAATGTATATATTTCTTTTCTAATTTGAAAATTCTTTTTTTTTTTCAATTTCTTTCCTTTGCAATTATTGATTATTTATGTAGGGAAGAAAATTCTGAGTCAGTTTAATTTTTCGACACGAAGATTTCAAAGTGTTTAAATAAACAATTACCAAGGTGCATTTTTTGTTTTTATTATATTTAAATCTCCCACCGACAGAGCTCCCATAGACTAATGGCTAGAGTGTTAGGCTTCCAAGCGAGTGGCCCTGGGTTCGAGTCCCAGGCTGAACGAAAATCTTCAATGTATACTTTTAGTTTCTAATTTGAAATTTCTTCTTCTTTTTTTTTAAATTTTTCTCTTTTGCGAATATTGATTATTTATGTAGGGAGAAAAATTCTGAGTCAGTTTAATTATTCGACCTGTAAATTTCAAAGTGTTTGAATCAATAATTACCAAGGTGCATTTTTTGTTTTTATTATATTTAAGACTTCCATCGACAGAGCTCCGATAGCCTAATGGCTAGACCGTTGGGTTCCAAGCGCGTGGTACTGGGTTCGAGTCCCGGCCGGAACGAAAATCTTCCATGTATATATTTCTCTTCTAATTTGAAGATTCTTTTTTTTTTCAATTTCTTTCTTTTGCAAATATGGATTACTTATGTACGGAAGAAAATTCTGAGTCAGTTTAATCATTCGACCTTTAGATTTCAAAGATTTTCGATCAATAATTACTAAAGTGCATTTTTTGTTTTTATTATAATTAAGACACCGATCAACAGAGATCCGATAGTATATTGGCGAGAGCGTTGGGCTTCCATGAGTGTCGCCCTGGGTTCAAATCCCAGCCGGAAAGGAAATCTTAAATGCAAATACTTTTTTCTAATTTTATAATTCTTTTTTTTTATTTTTCCCTTTTGCGAAGTCAGTCAGTCAGTCTGACAGTCAATCAGTCAAGCACTCAGTCATTCAGTCTCAGTCAGTCAGTCCAGTCAGTCAGTCACTCAGTCAGTCAGTTAGTCCTTCAGCCAGTCAGTCAAGCAGTCAGTCATTTAGTCTCAGTCAGTCAGTCATTCAGTCAGTCAGTCAGTCAGGCAGTCAGTCAGTCAGTCAGTCGGTCAGTCCTGTGCAGTCAGTTAGTCACTAAAGCAGTCAGTCAGTCTCAGTCAGTCAGTCAGTCAGTCAGTCCAGTCCAGTCTCAGTCAGTCAGTCAGTCAGTCTCGGTCAGTCAGTCAGTCAGTCATTCAGTCAGTCAGTCAGTCAGGCAGTCAGTCAGTCGGTCAGCCTTATTCAGTCAGTCTGTCAGTCAGTCAGTCAGTCAGCCTTATTCAGTCAGTCTGTCAGTCATCCTTATTCAGTCAGTCTGTCAGTCAGTCAGTCGGTCAGTCCTGTCCAGTCAGTTAGTCAGTCAAGCAGTCAGTCAGGTAGTCAAGCAGTCAGTCAGTCAGTGTCAGTCAGTCATTTAGTCATTCAGTCAGTCAGTGAAATAGCCAGTCAGAGAGTCAAGCAGTCAGTCAGTCAGTCTCAGTCAGTCAGTTAGTCAGTCAGTCAGTCAGTCAGTCAGTCCAGTCTCAGTCAGTCAGGCAGTTAGTCAGTCAGTCTCGGTCAGTCAGTGAGTCAGTGAGTCAGTATCAGTCAGTCAGTGAGTCAGTCTGTCAGTCAGGCAGTATCAGTCAGGCAGTAAGACTCCGCTCGACAGAACTCCGATAGCCTAATGGCTAGACCGCTGGTCTTCCAAGCGAGTGGCCTGGGTTCGAGTCCCAGCCGGAGCGAATATCTTCAATGTATATATTTCTTTTCTAATTTGAAAATTCTTTTTTTTTTTCAATTTCTTTCCTTTGCAATTATTGATTATTTATGTAGGGAAGAAAATTCTAAGTCAGTTTAATTTTTCGACACGAAGATTTCAAAGTGTTTAAATAAACAATTACCAAGGTGCATTTTTTGTTTTTATTATATTTAAAACTCCCACCGACAGAGCTCCCATAGACTAATGGCTAGAGTGTTAGGCTTCCAAGCGAGTGGCCCTGGGTTCGAGTCCCAGCCTGAACGAAAATCTTCAATGTGTACTTTTAGTTTCTAATTTGAAATTTCTTCTTCTTTTTTTTTTAATTTTTCTCTTTTGCGAATATTGACTATTTATGTAGGGAGAAAAATTCTGAGTCAGTTTAATTATTCGACCTGTAAATTTCAAAGTGTTTGAATCAATAATTACCAAGGTGCATTTTTTGTTTTTATTATATTTAAGACTTCCATCGACAGAGCTCCGATAGCCTAATGGCTAGACCGTTGGGTTCCTAGCGCGTGGTACTGGGTTCGAGTCCCGGCCGGAAAGGAAATCTTAAATGCAAATATTTTTTTCTAATTTTATAATTCTTTTTTTTTATTTTTCCCTTTTGCGAAGTCAGTCAGTCAGTCTGACAGTCAATCAGTCAAGCACTCAGTCATTCAGTCTCAGTCAGTCAGTCCAGTCAGTCAGTCACTCAGTCAGTCAGTTAGTCCTTCAGCCAGTCAGACAAGCAGTCAGTCATTTAGTCTCAGTCAGTCAGTCATTCAGTCAGTCAGTCAGTCAGGCAGTCAGTCAGTCGGTCAGTCCTGTGCAGTCAGTTAGTCACTAAAGCAGTCAGTCAGTCTCAGTCAGTCAGTCAGTCAGTCAGTCCAGTCCAGTCTCAGTCAGTCAGTCAGTCTCGGTCAGTCAGTCTGTCAGTCATTCAGTCAGTCAGTCAGTCAGGCAGTCAGTCAGTCGGTCAGCCTTATTCAGTCAGTCTGTCAGTCAGTGAGTCAGTCAGCCTTATTCAGTCAGTCTGTCAGTCATCCTTATTCAGTCAGTCTGTCAGTCAGTCAGTCGGTCAGTCCTGTCCAGTCAGTTAATCAGTCAAGCAGTCAGTCAGGTAGTCAAGCAGTCAGTCAGTCAGTGTCAGTCAGTCATTTAGTCATTCAGTCAGTCAGTGAAATAGCCAGTCAGAGAGTGAAGCAGTCAGTCAGTCAGTCTCAGTCAGTCAGTTAGTCAGTCAGTCAGTCAGTCAGTCAGTCCAGTCTCAGTCAGTCAGGCAGTTAGTCAGTCAGTCTCGGTCAGTCAGTGAGTCAGTCAGTCAGTATCAGTCAGTCAGTGAGTCAGTCTGTCAGTCAGGCAGTATCAGTCAGGCAGTAAGACTCCGCTCGACAGAACTCCGATAGCCTAATGGCTAGACCGCTGGTCTTCCAAGCGAGTGGCCTGGGTTCGAGTCCCAGCCGGAGCGAATATCTTCAATGTATATATTTCTTTTCTAATTTGAAAATTCTTTTTTTTTTCAATTTCTTTCCTTTGCAATTATTGATTATTTATGTAGGGAAGAAAATTCTGAGTCAGTTTAATTTTTCGACACGAAGATTTCAAAGTGTTTAAATAAACAATTACCAAGGTGCATTTTTTGTTTTTATTATATATAAAACTCCCACCGACAGAGCTCCCATAGACTAATGGCTAGAGTGTTAGGCTTCCAAGCGAGTGGCCCTGGGTTCGAGTCCCAGCCTGAACGAAAATCTTCAATGTGTACTTTTAGTTTCTAATTTGAAATTTCTTCTTCTTTTTTTTTTAATTTTTCTCTTTTGCGAATATTGACTATTTATGTAGGGAGAAAAATTCTGAGTCAGTTTAATTATTCGACCTGTAAATTTCAAAGTGTTTGAATCAATAATTACCAAGGTGCATTTTTTGTTTTTATTATATTTAAGACTTCCATCGACAGAGCTCCGATAGCCTAATGGCTAGACCGTTGGGTTCCTAGCGCGTGGTACTGGGTTCGAGTCCCGGCCGGAAAGGAAATCTTAAATGCAAATATTTTTTTCTAATTTTATAATTCTTTTTTTTTATTTTTCCCTTTTGCGAAGTCAGTCAGTCAGTCTGACAGTCAATCAGTCAAGCACTCAGTCATTCAGTCTCAGTCAGTCAGTCCAGTCAGTCAGTCACTCAGTCAGTCAGTTAGTCCTTCAGCCAGTCAGACAAGCAGTCAGTCATTTAGTCTCAGTCAGTCAGTCATTCAGTCAGTCAGTCAGTCAGGCAGTCAGTCAGTCAGTCAGTCGGTCAGTCCTGTGCAGTCAGTTAGTCACTAAAGCAGTCAGTCAGTCTCAGTCAGTCAGTCAGTCAGTCCAGTCCAGTCTCAGTCAGTCAGTCAGTCTCGGTCAGTCAGTCAGTCAGTCATTCAGTCAGTCAGTCAGTCAGGCAGTCAGTCAGTCGGTCAGCCTTATTCAGTCAGTCTGTCAGTCAGTGAGTCAGTCAGCCTTATTCAGTCAGTCTGTCAGTCATCCTTATTCAGTCAGTCTGTCAGTCAGTCAGTCGGTCAGTCCTGTCCAGTCAGTTAATCAGTCAAGCAGTCAGTCAGGTTGTCAAGCAGTCAGTCAGTCAGTGTCAGTCAGTCATTTAGTCATTCAGTCAGTCAGTGAAATAGCCAGTCAGAGAGTCAAGCAGTCAGTCAGTCAGTCTCAGTCAGTCAGTTAGTCAGTCAGTCAGTCAGTCAGTCAGTCAGTCCAGTCTCAGTCAGTCAGGCAGTTAGTCAGTCAGTCTCGGTCAGTCAGTGAGTCAGTCAGTCAGTATCAGTCAGTCAGTGAGTCAGTCTGTCAGTCAGGCATTATCAGTCAGGCAGTAAGACTCCGCTCGACAGAAATCCGATAGCCTAATGGCTAGACCGCTGGTCTTCCAAGCGAGTGGCCTGTTTTCGAGTCCCAGCCGGAGCGAATATCTTCAATGTATATTTTTCTTTTCTAATTTGAAAATTCTTTTTTTTTCAATTTCTTTTCTTTGCAATTATTGATTATTTATGTAGGGAAGAAAATTCTGAGTCAGTTTAATTTTTCGACACGAAGATTTCAAAGTGTTTAAATAAACAATTACCAAGGTGCATTTTTTGTTTTTATTATATTTAAAACTCCCACCGACAGAGCTCCCATAGACTAATGGCTAGAGTGTTAGGCTTCCAAGCGAGTGGCCCTGGGTTCGAGTCCCAGCCTGAACGAAAATCTTCAATGTATACTTTTAGTTTCTAATTTGAAATTTCTTCTTCTTTTTTTTTAATTTTTCTCTTTTGCGAATATTGATTATTTATGTAGGGAGAAAAATTCTGAGTCAGTTTAATTATTCGACCTGTAAATTTCAAAGTGTTTGAATCAATAATTACCAAGGTGCATTTTTTGTTTTTATTATATTTAAGACTTCCATCGACAGAGCTCCGATAGCCTAATGGCTAGACCGTTGGGTTCCTAGCACGTGGTACTGGGTTCGAGTCCCGGCCGGAAAGGAAATCTTAAATGCAAATATTTTTTTCAAATTTTATAATTCTTTTTTTTTTATTTTTCCCTTTTGCGAAGTCAGTCAGTCAGTCTGACAGTCAATCAGTCAAGCACTCAGTCATTCAGTCTCAGTCAGTCAGTCCAGTCAGTCAGTCACTCAGTCAGTCAGTTAGTCCTTCAGCCAGTCAGTCAAGCAGTCAGTCATTTAGTCTCAGTCATTCAGTCAGTCAGTCAGTCAGTCAGTCAGGCAGTCAGTCAGTCAGTCAGTCGGTCAGTCCTGTGCAGTCAGTTAGTCACTAAAGCAGTCAGTCAGTCTCAGTCAGTCAGTCAGTCAGTCAGTCCAGTCCAGTCTCAGTCAGTCAGTCAGTCAGTCTCGGTCAGTCAGTCAGTCAGTCATTCAGTCAGTCAGTCAGTCAGGCAGTCAGTCAGTCGGTCAGCCTTATTCAGTCAGTCTGTCAGTCAGTCAGTCAGTCAGCCTTATTCAGTCAGTCTGTCAGTCATCCTTATTCAGTCAGTCTGTCAGTCAGTCTGTCAGTCAGTCAGTCGGTCAGTCCTGTCCAGTCAGTTAGTCAGTCAAGCAGTCAGTCAGGTAGTCAAGCAGTCAGTCAGTCAGTGTCAGTCAGTCATTTAGTCATTCAGTCAGTCAGTGAAATAGCCAGTCAGAGAGTCAAGCAGTCAGTCAGTCAGTCTCAGTCAGTCAGTTAGTCAGTCAGTCAGTCAGTCAGTCAGTCAGTCCAGTCTCAGTCAGTCAGGCAGTTAGTCAGTCAGTCTCGGTCAGTCAGTGAGTCAGTCAGTCAGTATCAGTCAGTCAGTGAGTCAGTCTGTCAGTCAGGCAGTATCAGTCAGGCAGTAAGACTCCGCTCGACAGAACTCCGATAGCCTAATGGCTAGACCGCTGGTCTTCCAAGCGAGTGGCCTGGGTTCGAGTCCATGCCGGAGCGAATATCTTCAATGTATATATTTCTTTTCTAATTTGAAAATTCTTTTTTTTTTCAATTTCTTTCCTTTGCAATTATTGATTATTTATGTAGGGAAGAAAATTCTGAGTCAGTTTAATTTTTCGACACGAAGATTTCAAAGTGTTTAAATAAACCATTACCAAGGTGCATTTTTTGTTTTTATTATATTTAAAACTCCCACCGACAGAGCTCCCATAGACTAATGGCTAGAGTGTTAGGCTTCCAAGCGAGTGGCCCTGGGTTCGCGTCCCAGCCTGAACGAAAATCTTCAATGTATACTTTTAGTTTCTAATTTGAAATTTCTTCTTCTTTTTTTTTTAATTTTTCTCTTTTGCGAATATTGATTATTTATGTAGGGAGAAAAATTCTGAGTCAGTTTAATTATTCGACCTGTAAATTTCAAAGTGTTTGAATCAATAATTACCAAGGTGCATTTTTTGTTTTTATTATATTTAAGACTTCCATCGACAGAGCTCCGATAGCCTAATGGCTAGACCGTTGGGTTCCTAGCGCGTGGTACTGGGTTCGAGTCCCGGCCGGAAAGGAAATCTTAAATGCAAATATTTTTTTCTAATTTTATAATTCTTTTTTTTTATTTTTCCCTTTTGCGAAGTCAGTCAGTCAGTCTGACAGTCAATCAGTCAAGCACTCAGTCATTCAGTCTCAGTCAGTCAGTCCAGTCAGTCAGTCACTCAGTCAGTCAGTTAGTCCTTCAGCCAGTCAGTCAAGCAGTCAGTCATTTAGTCTCAGTCAGTCAGTCATTCAGTCAGTCAGTCAGTCAGGCAGTCAGTCAGTCAGTCAGTCGGTCAGTCCTGTGCAGTCAGTTAGTCACTAAAGCAGTCAGTCAGTCTCAGTCAGTCAGTCAGTCAGTCAGTCCAGTCCAGTCTCAGTCAGTCAGTCAGTCAGTCTCGGTCAGTCAGTCAGTCAGCCTTATTCAGTCAGTCTGTCAGTCATCCTTATTCAGTCAGTCAGGCAGTCAGTCACTCAGCCTCATTCAGTCATTCTGTCAGTCAGTCAGTCAGTTAGTCATTCAGTCAGTCAGTCTCAGTCAGTCAGTCAGTCTGTCAGTCGGTCAGTCCAGACCAGTCAGTCAGTCAAGCAGTCAGTCATTCAGTCTCAGTCAGACGGTCAGTCAGTCCAATCAGTCAGTCACTCAGTCAGTTAGGCAGTCAGTCAGTCAGTCTCAGTCAGTCAGTTAGTCATTCAGCCAGTCAGTCAAGCAGTCAGTCATTTAGTCTCAGTCAGTCAGTCAGTCAGTCCAGTCCAGTCTCAGTCAGTCAGGCAGTCAGTCAGTCAGTCTCGGTCAGTCAGTCAGTCTCGGTCAATCAGTGAGTCAGTCAGTCAATCAGTATCAGTCAGTCAGTCAGTATCAGTTAGTCATTCAGTCAGTCTGTCAGTCAGGCAGTCTCAGTCAGGCAGTAAGGCTCCGACCGACAGAACTCCGATAGCCTAATGGCTAGACCGCTGGTCTTCCAAGAGAGTGGCCTGGGTTCGAGTCCCAGCCGGAACGAATATCTTCAATGTATATAGTTCTTTTCTAATTTGAAAATTCTTTTTTTTTTCAATTTCTTTCCTTTGCAATTATTGATTATTTATGTAGGGAAGAAAATTCTGAGTCAGTTTAATTTTTCGACACGAAGATTTCAAAGTGTTTAAATAAACAATTACCAAGGTGCATTTTTTGTTTTTATTATATTTAAAACTCCCACCGACAGAGCTCCCATAGACTAATGGCTAGAGTGTTAGGCTTCCAAGCGAGTGGCCCTGGGTTCGAGTCCCAGCCTGAACGAAAATCTTCAATGTATACTTTTAGTTTCTAATTTGAAATTTCTTCTTCTTTTTTTTTTAATTTTTCTCTTTTGCGAATATTGATTATTTATGTAGGGAGAAAAATTCTGAGTCAGTTTAATTATTCGACCTGTAAATTTCAAAGTGTTTGAATCAATAATTACCAAGGTGCATTTTTTGTTTTTATTATATTTAAGACTTCCATCGACAGAGCTCCGATAGCCTTATGGCTAGACCGTTGGGTTCCAAGCGCGTGGTACTGGGTTCGAGTCCCGGCCGGAACGAAAATCTTCCATGTATAAATTTCTCTTCTAATTTGAAGATTCTTTTTTTTTTCAATTTCTTTCTTTTGCAAATATGGATTATTTATGTACGGAAGAAAATTCTGAGTCAGTTTAATCATTCGACCTTTAGATTTCAAAGATTTTCGATCAATAATTACTAAGGTGCATTTTTTGTTTTTATTATAATTAAGACAGCGATCAACAGAGATCCGATAGTATATTGGCGAGAGCGTTGGGCTTCCATGAGTGTCGCCCTGGGTTCAAATCCCAGCCGGAAAGGAAATCTTAAATGCAAATATTTTTTTCTAATTTTATAATTCTTTTTTTTTTATTTTTCCCTTTTGCGAAGTCAGTCAGTCAGTCTGACAGTCAATCAGTCAAGCACTCAGTCATTCAGTCTCAGTCAGTCAGTCCAGTCAGTCAGTCACTCAGTCAGTCAGTTAGTCCTTCAGCCAGTCAGTCAAGCAGTCAGTCATTTAGTCTCAGTCAGTCAGTCATTCAGTCAGTCAGTCAGTCAGTCAGTCAGTCAGTCGGTCAGTCCTGTGCAGTCAGTTAGTCACTAAAGCAGTCAGTCAGTCTCAGTCAGTCAGTCAGTCAGTCAGTCAGTCAGTCCAGTCTCTCTCAGTCAGTCAGTCAGTCTCGGTCAGTCAGTCAGTCAGTCATTCAGTCAGTCAGTCAGTCAGGCAGTCAGTCAGTCGGTCAGCCTTATTCAGTCAGTCTGTCAGTCAGTCAGTCAGTCAGCCTTATTCAGTCAGTCTGTCAGTCATCCTTATTCAGTCAGTCTGTCAGTCAGTCAGTCGGTCAGTCCTGTCCAGTCAGTTAGTCAGTCAAGCAGTCAGTCAGGTAGTCAAGCAGTCAGTCAGTCAGTGTCAGTCAGTCATTTAGTCATTCAGTCAGTCAGTGAAATAGCCAGTCAGAGAGTCAAGCAGTCAGTCAGTCAGTCTCAGTCAGTCAGTTAGTCAGTCAGTCAGTCAGTCCAGTCTCAGTCAGTCAGGCAGTTAGTCAGTCAGTCTCGGTCAGTCAGTGAGTCAGTCAGTCAGTATCAGTCAGTCAGTGAGTCATTCTGTCAGTCAGGCAGTATCAGTCAGGCAGTAAGACTCCGCTCGACAGAACTCCGATAGCCTAATGGCTAGACCGCTGGTCTTCCAAGCGAGTGGCCTGGGTTCGAGTCCCAGCCGGAGCGAATATCTTCAATGTATATATTTCTTTTCTAATTTGAAAATTCTTTTTTTTTCAATTTCTTTCTTTGCAATTATTGATTATTTATGTAGGGAAGAAAATTCTGAGTCAGTTTAATTTTTCGACACGAAGATTTCAAAGTGTTTAAATAAACAATTACCAAGGTGCATTTTTTGTTTTTATTATATTTAAAACTCCCACCGACAGAGCTCCCATAGACTAATGGCTAGAGTGTTAGGCTTCCAAGCGAGTGGCCCTGGGTTCGAGTCCCAGCCTGAACGAAAATCTTCAATGTATACTTTTAGTTTCTAATTTGAAATTTCTTCTTCTTTTTTTTTTTAATTTTTCTCTTTTGCGAATATTGATAATTTATGTAGGGAGAAAAATTCTGAGTCAGTTTAATTATTCGACCTGTAAATTTCAAAGTGTTTGAATCAATAATTACCAAGGTGCATTTTTTGTTTTTATTATATTTAAGACTTCCATCGACAGAGCTCCGATAGCCTAATGGCTAGACCGTTGGGTTCCTAGCGCGTGGTACTGGGTTCGAGTCCCGGCCGGAAAGGAAATCTTAAATGCAAATATTTTTTTCTAATTTTATAATTCTTTTTTTTTTATTTTTCCCTTTTGCGAAGTCAGTCAGTCAGTCTGACAGTCAATCAGTCAAGCACTCAGTCATTCAGTCTCAGTCAGTCAGTCCAGTCAGTCAGTCACTCAGTCAGTCAGTTAGTCCTTCAGCCAGTCAGTCAAGCAGTCAGTCATTTAGTCTCAGTCAGTCAGTCATTCAGTCAGTCAGTCAGTCAGGCAGTCAGTCAGTCAGTCAGTCGGTCAGTCCTGTGCAGTCAGTTAGTCACTAAAGCAGTCAGTCAGTCTCAGTCAGTCAGTCAGTCAGTCAGTCCACTCCAGTCTCAGTCAGTCAGTCAGTCAGTCTCGGTTAGTCAGTCAGTCAGTCATTCAGTCAGTCAGTCAGTCAGGCAGTCAGTCAGTCGGTCAGCCTTATTCAGTCAGTCTGTCAGTCAGTCAGTCAGCCTTATTCAGTCAGTCTGTCAGTCATCCTTATTCAGTCAGTCTGTCAGTCAGTCTGTCAGTCAGTCAGTCGGTCAGTCCTGTCCAGTCAGTTAGTCAGTCAAGCAGTCAGTCAGGTAGTCAAGCAGTCAGTCAGTCAGTGTCAGTCAGTCATTTAGTCATTCAGTCAGTCAGTGAAATAGCCAGTCAGAGAGTCAAGCAGTCAGTCAGTCAGTCTCAGTCAGTCAGTTAGTCAGTCAGTCAGTCAGTCAGTCAGTCAGTCCAGTCTCAGTCAGTCAGGCAGTTAGTCAGTCAGTCTCGGTCAGTCAGTGAGTCAGTCAGTCAGTATCAGTCAGTCAGTGAGTCAGTCTGTCAGTCAGGCAGTATCAGTCAGGCAGTAAGACTCCGCTCGACAGAACTCCGATAGCCTAATGGCTAGACCGCTGGTCTTCCAAGCGAGTGGCCTGGGTTCGAGTCCCAGCCGGAGCGAATATCTTCAATGTATATATTTCTTTTCTAATTTGAAAATTCTTTTTTTTTTCAATTTCTTTCCTTTGCAATTATTGATTATTTATGTAGGGAAGAAAATTCTGAGTCAGTTTAATTTTTCGACACGAAGATTTCAAAGTGTTTAAATAAACAATTACCAAGGTGCATTTTTTGTTTTTATTATATTTAAAACTCCCACCGACAGAGCTCCCATAGACTAATGGCTAGAGTGTTAGACTTCCAAGCGAGTGGCCCTGGGTTCGAGTCCCAGCCTGAACGAAAATCTTCAATGTATACTTTTAGTTTCTAATTTGAAATTTCTTCTTCTTTTTTTTTTAACAACTTAACTGCGTAGCCCGAGCTGAGCTCGGGGTGAGGTTTATGTGCCTTTAACTGTGTAGCCCGAGCCCCTTGAGTAGGGGCAGTGGACTTTCCTGCAGTACTCGAAGCAACTAACCGCGGGTGTCTTAAGATAAATTCCGAAAAAGGAGCAACCGCGAGTAGGTGGAGAGCCAGTTGTCGATCTAATTTATTTCCGCTCACTGGACAGGCGCACGTGTTCGAGAGCTATGAGTAAGTTCATCCTAACGCTGCTTGAAATGGATGTGTACTCAGAAATTGTGTGTTTTTAGATTGAAATTTGGTTTTGAAAATGAATATTCTCGCAAAATGCTGAAAATGAAGTTTTCATTATAATTAATTATCAAATACAAAAAGATCTGAATTAGAAATCTTAGTCTGAAATAAATGTAAAAGTATAACTAGCGTGCCAGCATAAAATCTTTATTAATCTGTTCAAATATAAATAACCTGTCAATTATCCTTTTTCAAAAATATCATAAATTTAATATCTCTTATAATATGAAAGTTCATGGCACTAGCGTCCCTAGGAACTCTAAGTGACACTATTGACCGATGGAATATGAACTTAATCTAATAATGTTGGTTATGTCATGTATCTTATTTTTTTATTATTAATTCTTTTCGATTTTTTGCGTTAAGTCCGGAATTGAGAGGAAAATTTTCTTGTCACACAACACAGTTCCGTAAAATTAAATTTTTAATATTTGCAAAAAAAGATCATGTTTACAAGCGGTTTAAAATAATGAAATAAAAGCACCATTTTGGTTTTTAAAAAATGCAAAGTCCCCCCCCCCCCAAAAAAAAAATGCTGACATCTGTTTTGGATTTACAAGCCCGTTTTTCAAAGCAAAAAGGTACGAGCTTAATGGTATAAAATGCATACTTTTCCATTAATTAAATTATTTTTTATGAAGTATGTAATACCATCACGAAACTTTTATGCTTTATCAACTCTTGAAGAGGAAGTATGAAAGGATTTTAGAGCAAATTCAATGTGTTCAGAGTACTCCCCTAAGCATTCGAGGTAATCTACAATACTTATCACTTAAAATTAATCCTGAACTTGGACTGATATTTGCAATTCAAATCTTCTGAAATATATTTATTTACGAACTGTTACGACAAACCCCTCTCAAGATAAAATTCTAACTTGTTATACGGATATCTGTTTTGCGCATTTCTTTTCTCTACAGAATGCCTTTCCGTCAAGCTCTTAATAAATTTCCAGTATGAAATAAATAAATATCTGAACTAAAAAGTAAATGGGGGAAAAATGAACAACTTTGGAAACAGCACAAGTTTACCAAAAACTCCAGTCACATGTTTCGGGAAAAGGGGGGGGCGGGCAATTAAGACCTTTTTCATAGCAAAATTTTTTTTAACTTAGGTATGGACTTTAACTTTATTGGATGTTCTGATTACCTTATAACATCCAAAGCTCACATCTTCTTATATTACAAGTTTCTCATTGCAATCCTCCTCTTCACTGCAATACCCTTCTATCTGCACTTTTTTTTTTTTTTTTGCAAATTAGTGCTGTTTTAAACGATGTTAAACTTATTAATCACCAAGTGCTTCAAGTTTTTATTTAAAAATAAATAAATATTTCGTATTGCACCTTTTATGCAAATGTTTTCAAAGGAAATTATTAATTATTTTAAAATGAAATTGCGAAACGCTTCTCATACACCTGGTAAAGCTCGAACTGAAAAAACTGCAGAGAAACATGATGCATTATTATATATGCAGGGTGTCTCAGTTAAATGTTTCAGAGCTCCTAGGAGAGGTGGGATGCATCCTGACGACTTGAAATTATATCGCATTGCGGGATCGGAAATCCTTTCTCTACCCGAGAAATTCGACATATGCCAGAAATATTGTGCCACTTTTGTTGGCAAAAAAAAAAAAAAAAGAGCACTAAATTTAGATTTAAAATAAATATCTAGTACGTTTTTCTCTAATTTTGAGTTGTGTCACTTTCCTTGCAAGAGTGCGAAAGATAAAAATATAATTAGAGAGAACATTAGCAGCTGGTGCACAAAAAAGTTGGAGATACATGACGGGGGGGGGGGGGGGTAAGTAGGCGGTGCCTGTACAGGTGACTTTTTCTAAAATTTAATTTTAGCGTCATTATTGATTAACAGACCTTTTCTCAAAATGTCCGGGGCACGACCTCAAATATTGGCACTAATGGTCATATGGTACTTCTTTCAATTCGATGCTACATTTTTTAATTTTTATAAAATAATAGGAACCTTTTCTTTTAAAAGAAAAGGGGAAGTTGTCCCCCATACTAATCGATTATAAATATATGTAAACAGAAAAAGAATCTAGTTGGACGTTTTTATTTTATTACAAAGAGTCAGCTGAATCTAAACTTGTGTGGCGTTTTAGTTAGTGTAAACTAAAAGTAGCGCAAAAAAATCGTGGCCTAAAGTGAATCAATTAAATGTTTCAATCTGCAGCGATGTAGTTTAGGAGAACGAAGGGGAAGGGATGCTGTCCCCCGAAATATTTGAATTTCTATGGTAAAAATAATGCAAATTGTTACGTAAAATCGTTCAAAACCTCCTTTACTTGTGCTGTTGTTTTTTGTGGTCCCAAACCCCAAGTTGAGGCTAGTAGTTTTCCTTCTAATCAATATGTTCTTCCTGTTTTTCCTTTTTAAAAAAAATAAGATTTAAGAAGTAGCAGTTATCACATCGCGTCACGTTTACTATTATAGAGTGACAAGGTAGAAAATACAACACGTGTGTGTGAGCTGTTTGCACCCCAAAAAGATATCTATTCAGAAAGGATTAGAATGCGATGCGAATAAATTACTTCAGACACTCCCAAGAGAGATAGATGAATACGGAAACAGGTTCGCTGTCGTATCAGTGCATTCCATTAGCCCTCCTTTCTTTGCCACAAACACAATTGTGGAATGTGTAGTTTTATAATAGCAAGATTCACTAACAGCTGGTGAATTTGAATAGAAAATCTTAAGTCAAAAAAATGTCAAAAAAATAAATAAATAAATAAATAAATAAATAAATGAAATAATAATAAATTTAATCAATGATAAAAAAAAATCATTAAATAATACAGTAAAATCTCATTGCAGCGAATACCTATGCAAAGAAATTTCCATTTCAACGAAATAAATATTCAATCCCATTTTTATTTCTAGTATACATTCAACACAAGATGACTGGTTTTAGAAGAAATTGATCAGAGAATATTTTTACTTTTCATTCTGAAGCTGAAAAATTAAAATATAGTTCTGCTATAGGAAAAAAATATTTAAAATCAGTGAAACATAGTAAAAGACTCTAGGTTTCACGAACAGACATTATGTTTATGAGACCTAAGGAATAGTATTTCTTCCTCGTCAAAAGTATCATCACTTCACCAGTAAAAACTCAACCTGTCTATTCACCTCAAAACATCTTTAATGTAAAGTACATTTCAAGTAAAGTTTATTGCGTTTTTTTTTTCTGTTTTTTCTTTTTTTTTTTTTTTTTTCAATGTGTTTCAAATCAATATGTGCTGAAAAATTCTTTTTCTTTTTTTTTTCCTTTAACACATTTAGCTCTCTTCCGGTAATACTTTCCATAAAATTAAAAATAAAAAAAAAATCTGTTCGGAGTATCCGAAGATTCGGACGTGCAAGGTTCTACTGCATATAGTAAACAATCTAGAATGTAAAATAAGAAATAACAACGTCAAAAAGCACGATTGCAGACTACTGCAGACACGTGTTTCGGCGTTATAAGGAACGCCTTTTTCAACGCAAAAGAAATGAGCTTATGGAGGAAAAGACATCCGAAAGCTCTTTTTTTTTTTTGCATTGAAAAAGGCGTTTCCTCGTAACGCCGAAGCACGTGTCTGGAGTAATCTGTAATTTGTGCTTTTTTGACGTTGTGTCACTTCTTATTTTACTTTTTGACACAAAGGTATTTATTTAACTAATCTTGGATGTATTCAAAACGAAGCAATATTCCTACAATTCACGATATATTTTCAATAAATATGAACAAGAAAATTAAATGATGCTTTGATTATACACATAAATTGGATCGATATTAGGAGAAGAATACTTCTTATACGCTCTTTTCGTTATTCCCCTCCACCTTTTATTCTCATCCAAGCAATTTAGTTTTTATCATGATCAAATTTTCACCGTCACTTGAAACGTTTAGCCATGAATATGGAAAATTAAGAAACAAGAACAAATTTTAATAGTTTGAAAGAAGAAAGGATAAAATTACAAAAATGTATGCTACCCCCCTATATATACACGTATAATATATATGCATTAGTTTAAACATATACTAACACAACCCAGATCTTTTTCGAGTACTAATTCTAATCACAGAAACTAGATTCTAATGCTCGTTCAAGCACGAATTCCCACGTTGATTCTTCTACAATAGTTCAGGTTTTCTTTTGAAAGGGGATTAATTCTTTGCTCTTGCTTTTCATGGGTGCAATGTCTGACTGATAAGGAGTATACTGGCTGCGCATGCGCACTTCACAGGTACCAGTCCGGAGGAAAAATTTGCCGGTCCTCAGGGGTTTTTGCTCGTCTTCGATTTAAAATCTATATAAATAAAACATTCAATATATAAGTATGTGTGTGTGTGTGTATGGCGCCCTATATAAATCCACAGTTTACGTCGGATCTCGAACAATTTGGCAGGGAGGTACTTGAGCACCCAAGAAAGAACGTAAGGGGGTTTTCGAACGCGAAAAAAAAAAAAAAAACTTTGAATTCTAATAATAAGATCCAAAAATGGCGTTTTTCTAATATGAGGGCAAAAAAATGCTCACAAAAATTAGAATAAAATATCCACGGAAACCACTGATTTTTCTGCATCATTTGTTCCAATGTCCCAAGGTGATTAGAACGTGAGTTACAACTGTTTTTAACTAATTTCAATCTTAAAAATGTAGGTAAGCCTTCAATTTGAAATTCGTTGCTGCTTACGGTCATTGTTGAAAAATGATTTTATAAAAATTAGTAGCGTGACGAAAATCATTGAGAAGAGAGATCTGTTGCCGTTTTTTTTTTTTTTTCTCGAATACGAACAAAAAAATTCTACCTTTTGTTTTGAGGCTTTTTCAATAATTGGGGGATTTAAAAATTTTCTATTTTGGTAACTTTTTCTCGCTTCGTCAGGAAATTTTGCAGATTTTTAATATTATTTAGCCTGATCGTTTGACATAACTTTTATTTTCGAGGTAGACCGATTGAAGCCCGGGTGACGCAGCTATGAAATATACAAATTAAGAATTCTTTATTCAAAAACAAATAAAGAAATAAATGTAAAAGTCTAATAATATCCTATGTAACGGTTTTTGCATGAATTTGGTGATTAATTTTCAAAATTCTCCGATTTTTCTCAAATGCTCACTTACTTATGGATAGTTGTTACAACAATTAGCTATCTACAACCTTTGCTATAAAATGTTTTGCAACAAATCTCTAATATGTAGTAAAAAAAAAAACTCGACTACCCACTAACTTTTTCCACAACAATCCGCTAGTCAAAAATTTCCCTTTTTTTTGGAGGGAAAAAAAACAAAAAAGAAAAAGAAAATGAGAAAAAAGGGGGGGGGGGAGGGAATCTCCGGTCAGATTAAATTTTTAGCAGATTTTTTTAGGTTCTACGAGTCATTTTCTTCTTTTTTTCATATAAAAAATAATAATAAATAAGGCGAGAAAAAAAGCTGACCGGTCCGGGAGTTCTTTTAAAAAGATGTTGCCGGCCCGCGGGTCAAAAAAGGTTGAAAGAAAAATCAATTTAGTGCTTAGGTATTATAGCAGTCACTGGCGTAATCAGAATTACCATCTGGGAACTGGGCCGTAGCCTACGGCTCCTGCTTTTGAAATGCTCCCAAGTGACTAAGATTTTGATTTAGCCAATGGCTAAATCCAGTGGCGCACATGGCAACCCCGCGGTGCGGGAGAGGGGCGCAAGGAGTATGAGGGCGTACGTTCAGAAAAATAAGCACTATGTTGAAATTTAAATCTTGCGGGGGGAGGGAGCATCAAAGTCTATCTACGCCCCTCTCCCCATATTTTAGTCGGGTCCTGCATTTGATTTTGATTTCAGTTACAGTTGAGGTAAACCTAACCTGACAGCGTCGTGATGTTATCATTAGGATCTGCTCAGCCTTCAAAATGCTGCCAGGTTAGGTTTGCCCCATCTACAGCTACATTTTGTAAGCAAACTCTTCTTCAATTGTAAGTTTGTAGACGTCGGTTCCGAATGACAATATAACATATACGAAGCATACAAGTTTATCGTTTAAAAAAAAATACAATTGCTATTGAATTTTTTGCCGGCTTGAAATTATTAATATAGAACAGGATAAATTATAAATGTTTCAGTCTGAATTTCATTGCTCGAAAACTTTGGTTTTAAGTTGGTTGGAACCAATGAAACACTAGCACACCCAAGTAAATGGGTGTGACTCAAGAAATACGTGATGAAAGATAATGCCCCAGCTTTTGACTACCATATTAAAATTTATGCAGCAAAACTAAAAACTGTTAGTTTGTAAAAAAAAAAAAAAAAAACATTGCTTATCATAGTATAATCATGTAGCAAATGCTAAGCTTCGCAGTTTTAATAAGCAATCTAATTATTCATAGAATATAAAGAACTTCATGTTAAAGTTAGTCGTAAGGGAAAGTTATTTCAACTTCCATCAATTTTTGTTTCTTTTTTAAAATCTTATTTTTTAATTTTTAAATTAATTTGATTTAATTGCGCAGTTTTAAAAGTTGAACCGCAAATTTCAATAACTAAACTCGTTGACTAGCATTTACAAAATATATAACGTCTGTTTGAACATAAGTAAATATTTCGGAATTTCCTAATAAAATGCTAAGAGGTCCTTTTGAAGCTAGGAGAATTTCAAAATGGTTTTCAGAACAAACCTAAGAAAAGAGAAAGCCAAAATGAATACATTCCAGCTGTCATCGTCAACCTACCCCTTGCACCTCAGGGACAGCGTTCCCTCCCACTCTTTAGAAACCATCGCGAGGTGGATCCCCATAATGGCTAGATTGATCAAGCAGAAGCTCCTTTGTAAAACGAAAGGAGTAGCAACCCAGGAGGTCCCGGAACCAAATGCATTGCTGGGAAGTGAACATTTCTCTTCAAAATGTTTACGCAGAAAATGACCTTTTTTGGCGAAGAAGTTCTCACAGTAAAGAGGTTAATTTTTCTCTTTTGCGAATATTGATTATTTATGTAGGGAGAAAAATTCTGAGTCAGTTTAATTATTCGACCTGTAAATTTCAAAGTGTTTGAATCAATAATTACCAAGGTGCATTTTTTGTTTTTATTATATTTAAGACTTCCATCGACAGAGCTCCGATAGCCTAATGGCTAGACCGTTGGGTTCCTAGCGCGTGGTACTGGGTTCAAGTCCCGGCCGGAAAGGAAATCTTAAATGCAAATATTTTTTTCTAATTTTATAATTCTTTTTTTTTTTTATTTTTCCCTTTTGCGAAGTCAGTCAGTCAGTCTGACAGTCAATCAGTCAAGCACTCAGTCATTCAGTCTCAGTCAGTCAGTCCAGTCAGTCAGTCACTCAGTCAGTCAGTTAGTCCTTCAGCCAGTCAGTCAAGCAGTCAGTCATTTAGTCTCAGTCAGTCAGTCATTCAGTCAGTCAGTCAGTCAGGCAGTCAGTCAGTCAGTCAGTCGGTCAGTCCTGTGCAGTCAGTTAGTCACTAAAGCAGTCAGTCAGTCTCAGTCAGTCAGTCAGTCAGTCAGTCCAGTCCAGTCTCAGTCAGTCAGTCAGTCTGTCTCGG